>NC_043022.1:11342478-11669978 GCF_006345805.1 Octopus sinensis
ATATGTATAATATATATATATGTATATGTATATATATATATATATATATATATATATACCATGTAGAGGCCACAATGGCTCAGTGGTTAGGGGAGCGGACTTGTGGTCGTAGGATCGCGGTTTCGATTCCCAGACCGGGCGTTGTGAGTGTTTATTGAGCGAAAACACCTAAAGCTCCACAAGTCTCTGGCAGTCCCTTTGGCAATCCCTGCTGTACTCTTTCGCTGTAACTTTCTCTTGCTCTTTCTTCTGTTGGCCTGCTCGCCTAGCCACCGGGATTGTGTCATTTGAAGGCTAAAAACAATGCGAAGCACATTGTGACCAGCGATGTGTAATAATAACTGATAGCCTGGTCGGTCACGATGAACATGATGATATGTATGTATATGTGTGTGTGTGTGTGTGTGCTTAATGATTGTGCAGAAAATTTTTATCATTTTCCTGTATGTTCATTTGCAATGGTAAATATTCGCTTTTTTGTTTTCAGCTAAAACTTGTGGTGCTCATGAATTTAAGTGTAATGATGGATCTTGTATCAAAATCTCCCAGCGGTGCAATAGAAAATATGAGTGTCGTGATAGATCAGATGAAACGGGTTGCGGTATGTATTTAACATTGAATCCTTTTTATTACTCTCTTTATTTTCCCCTCTCAGACACACACACATATAAATACACTGCCTTTATGCATTTATTATCAGACAGGACAGGCTGATATTCCCTGCTTGACAATGCTAGAAGTTGATTATATTGTCTGAATGTTAGCAAAGTTAGTTTTTTTTTGTTTGTTTTTTTATGACGGCTGGGTGGGGGTGGGGGTCATTTTTATAGCCCAGTAGAAAGGAAGGCTTTTGTGCCTATAATCTTCCATGGCTCTGGGAGTCTGGTAAGATTGATAGGTTTGAAGTTCAGTTTGAACTGTTCACAAGACAAGGATGATTCATAGTGTAAACTTAATAGTGATAACAGTAGTGGTGTTGGTGGTGGAAGTGGTGATGGTGGTGGCAGTAATGGACATGGTGAGAGCAGCGGCAGTGGTTGTGGTGGTAGTAGTGTAGGTGCAGAATAGCTGAATGGTTATGATGTGTTCTTCACAATCACAAGGAACAAGGTTCGACCTTATTCTTATAGCCATGGATTGACCAAAGCTCTTCGTGTAAAATGAAGTAGATGTGAACTGCATTGGAATCTTATTAGATGGATGTACCTGTAACTCAAAATCAACCTTGTTACACAATGCTTCACAGTGATTCTGCATGGAAATTATGTTAAGAGTACACGTGTATGGAATGCTCAGCCACTTACATACAAATTAAGCAGACGGTTCATTTGATGGAACAATTGAGCACCCATTGTCATCCCAACAGAGATCCATTTACTTCTTTTATATAACCACCATTGTTTTAATATCCATTTTACCATGCTTGCATGGTATGGATGGCTCTGTAAAATAGCATATTACTATCCATCCTGGTCTTGTGTTATTCCATGTGAGGCCTATAAATCTTTATTCTTAGATCAGACCTCACAACTCTTTACAAATATAACTCTTTCTTTGTAACTGAAGATCTTATATATATATATATTTCTTTTTCAAATCTTTATAGCTATCTTGGACATATCCAGTCTATTTGAAATGATTCAGAAGGTATCTGTAACAATATGTACCACAGTTGTAGCACATTATTTGTCCAAACATTCAGTATTAAGAAAATAAATTTCATATAGGACTCCCTGTATGTGTGTGTGTGTATAATCATTATCATCTTCATCATTCTAATGTCTGCCCTCCATGCTGGCATGGCCAGATAGTTTCAACATGATCCAATGAATCTTGTCTTATATCTGGATTGGTACGATTTCTACAGCTGGATACCTTCTATCACCAACCATTTTACAAAGTGTACCAGATGCTTTTTCATGGCACTGGCACTAGTGATGTTACCAAATGTACATGTGTATATAGCTATATAACACATACATTCACAAATATATGCATATATATACTGGGTGATTGAAAGGTAATTCCCTATTTTGAAATACTTATAAATTATTAATTAATTGCAATTGTTACCAAAAAAAAAAAAAAAATTGGATATGAGAGGAAAGCTTTTAGTATGAGGTTTTATTTAAAATTTGATATGGGCTCCAGATGTTGCCTCCAGCTTCTTGAGTTGCCTAGGAACTGCATCAACTGATTTCACCAGGTACTCTTGAAGGATGGAACACATAGCTTATCGTATTCATACCTCCTGGCTGGCCACTTATGTGGACCACGATGACCCATCTATCTCCTGGGGAAGTGGGTATTCAACCATTAATGAATGACAAGAGCAAAATGTGGAGAGATGCCATCTTGTATGAAAATAAAATCTTCAGTATTCTCCCAAGCACTGATAACTGGCCAGATCTCATCTTACAGCATAGTGAGGTACCATAGGGAGTTACTTTTCAATCACCCTGTATATGTAACACTCATGAACACATATATATGTATGCAGGTGTATATATGTATTATATATATACAGGGGTTGGAAAAAATAACGGAAACACCTTAAAATTTCAAACAAATTTATTTTAATATGGGGTAGGACTGCCTCTGGCAGTAATTACAGCCTGAATTCTATGAGGTATAGACTCATACAAAGTTTGAATTGTTTCCAAAGGAATTTTTGTCTATTTTTCAACTAAAAGAGTCTCCAGTTCTTGTAGTGATGATAGTGGAGGATATTGACTCCTTACTTGTTTTCGAAAATGCACCATAAATGTTCAATAATATTGTGATCTGTGGACTGTGGTGGCCAGATAAGATGTTCAACTTCACTAGAATGTTCCCCATGCCATTCAATAACAACTTTAGCTGTGTCAATTGGCACATTATCGTCCTGAAAGATTGTGTTTCCTTCCAGAAACAGTTCTGCAACCATAGGATGAATTTGATTAGATAAATTGCTTAAATAGTATTGACTATTAATTCTGTCATGAAGGGAAATCATTGGGCTGGCAGATTTCCAAGAGATAGCCCACCCAGATCATCACAGATCCTCCTCCATGTTTAACAGTTGGAAGAAGGCAGTCGGGGTCAAATGCTTCTTTTGGCTGTCTCCACACGTATACTTGGCTGGTGGTCGGAAATAAGGTAAAGGATGACTCGTCCAAGAAAATAACATTTTTGCACTGCTCTAGGGACCAGTTCTGTAGGTTTTTACTCCACTCTAAATGCATTGCAACGTTTGATTTTGAAAGTAGTGGTTTTCTGATTGCAGCCCTCCCATGAAATCTGGCTTTGTGCAGCTCCCAGTGAACAGTTTTTGTGGAAACTGGATTCTCGAGGTGGTCATTAAGCTCTGCAGTAATTTTGGGAACTGTACTTTTGTGATCCTTTCTAACAATTCACTTATGAGTCCCACAGTCCCTATCTGAAACTGTTGGTTTTCTCCTGGAGTTTTGTTTCAATAGGGAGGTTTTTCCCTCTTTCTCTCTCAAAGGCTGCCATTACTTTCGAGACTTCTTGATACACCAAACATTTCAGCTGTTTTCGTTATGCTAGCTCCTGCCATACGGGCACCAACAATTTGACCTCTTTGAAAGTCTGATAGATCTGTCATTTTAATGAATTTTAATTACCTTTCTCTCAATATATCTGAAAAGGAACAGCAATTTTAGCAAAACATATTAAGCAACACTAATAATATATTAAAAAAAACCCCATAAAAATAAACAAGCTTTCGATGGTTTTATAGATATTTCAGGATTATATGCTATTATGCTATGATGCTAGGTGTTTCCATCATTTTGTCCAAACCCTGTATGTGGGTGTGTATGTATATATTTAAATTTATATATATGTATACACACACACACACACACACACATATTTATATACTCTCGTAGTACAGGGCAGATTTCCAAATTTGCAATCACCTTCTCAGCAATTAGACTTACAACTTCACACACTAGCTTGTAATAAATAAAGAAATGGATACAAGACCCTGCAAAAGTGAAAAAAAAAAAAAAGCAGACTGGAAACAAAATCAATTTATAATGATGAATGTGGTGCTTATGTTATTAGTGACAGCAATAATTTTAATGAATTCTTTTCATGGGTTTTACTCAAATGCTCCTTCACCTATGATGTTGTTTGTATGACTCACATGACAAACGGAGTATTTATCTGATCTCTAATGACTATATGTATATAGACACACACGCATATATACATACATATATATATAATATGAGGGAATATTTGAAACTTAATTTAATTATTGAATTGATAAAAGATGGTTTTTTTTCTAATTTATATATATCTATATATACATACACACACACACAAATGTGTGGTGTGTGTGTGTGTGTGTGTATTTATTAATATTTAGCAGAAGCAACAGAGTGACTGAAGGTCTGAGAGTTTCGTGCATTGGCACTTATCAAGGTAGTTACTCATCAAAGGGCTGTGGGTTTATATAGTTGTTTGAGAATTACATTTTCCTCTGGATTGTTCTAGATCGAATTTTAAATCATAACAATGTCATGTAGATAATTCATATATTCAAATAGTTTGCCCATCCTGTCATTGAATAAGTAAATACATAAATAAATAATTGAAGAGAGAAAGAAAGAAACCTTGTGTGTATCTTCATGCACACAGAAACACACACACATACACATATATATATATGGACATGCATATATACATATATACCGAAAGGCACATTAGTGTAAGAGAGGGAAAAGCATGTTAGTGGAAATGTTTGCAACAGTGTCCCTCTGGTTATAATGAAAGTTGGGTTACTGATTACAAAATTTCCTTAAATATTTAATGATAATAACAAAAACATAAAGAAAAATATTTGTAATAATAAGAATATTAATATTGTTTCTTTTCTTTCTAGGAAACTATTAATTCCCATACATTCTTCATTGCAGCATCTGAACTTGTTCTTATCTTTCGAAAATATGTTTTGTCTATGAATTGATGAATATATAAATAATTATATTAATATATCAGTAGTGAGTTGTTTAATGCAAGAGATAAGTCTTCCAGCAAACTTGAGACTGTTGAAACTGGTATCTTTACCTGGGATCAAACCAGCTCACATCAATTGAGAAATGTATAGTAGCTTTTTCTATGACTTTGTATTTGAAAATAACAAATTTACTTTATATATATTTATATATAAATATATATTTATATATACATATATATTTATATATACATACATACGTATATATATATATATATATATATATATATATATGCACACATGCATAAATATATATGCATACAGGCATAATATGTGCATAAAATGAATACCTACAAATAGGTATGTGTATATATGTATGTATTCTTAATACAGTAAATCTTTTTAATTTTACAATATTATTGCTTCCTAGTTTTTATCTCTTTCTAACTTCTTGTTCTTGATTTCAAATAAATGATTCCCTACCACCACCACCACCGTTCTCATTATACTCATCATATCTTACATACCTTCTCAATTTCAGAACATAAATTAAGGTTTTTTTTTATCAATTGTTTGTTTTTATTGTCATTTTTTTTTTAATTTTATTTCTCACTGTTGTCGTTACAACACTTTATAGCAACCACTCCATGTCGTCGTGATCAGTTTAGATGTGAAGAGGGTCACTGTATTGATGGCCGTTTTCGATGTGATGGAATCAACCATTGTCCTCTCAATACTGATGAACTTGATTGTCGTAAGTGATATAACAAAAAAAAAACACAAAAACAATCGAATTACTGATGGGTAATTTGATAAAAATCACAGAGGTTTCTTCCTCAAGATGAAATTTTGAAACTGTTTATTTTTCTCTGCTGATGCTGATGCTAATGATGCTATCACTGCTCCTAATTATGGTTTGTTGTGGTTGTTGTTCTTGATGTTAATGTTATTATTCCTCTTGTTCTTGCTGCTCATGTAATTTTGTGACATGTTCTTGTCTATATGATCCTTCATCTTTTTATACCTCTGTGAAGTTGCACCCTTTTTTTCCTCCCTTTTCACTTTTTTCCTTCACTACAATTCTTCTACCTTTTCACAATCCTTTTCCTTTGTTTTGTCTTGTGTTTACCCTTTGTTTTACACCTCTGTTTTGCCTGCCACCTACATTGTTTTATACTGTTATACCACTATCTTTATCTTTTTCTACTAGTTTTCTTTCATCCTCGTTATTACCTTTAGTCTATATTACCTATATTACTCCTCCTTTCACACCTCTCCTTTACCTTCCACTCTGTACCCTCTTCCTCTGTTTCTTTTATCCACTATATATGTTCACTCTCCCCTCAATCATCTATATCTTATATTTATCTGTCTTTGTCTTCCACACTGTCAGTGTCTCTATTACACCTCTCCCTTTCTGTTGAACTCTTCAACATTTTGGTTTGCCTTCCAATGTTTTATCCTTAATTTTCCTGTATTTTACCCTCCATTCTGTTACCTCTGTTTCACCCTTCAAAGTCTCAGTGTTAATTTACACCTTGCCCTGTTTTACTTTCTATCACTTTAGTTTACTCTTCATCTGTTTTACCATCAATTAACTCTGTTTTTACTCTATACACATTCTGTGTCAAACTATCAAATCTATCTTTCTCTCTTTTAACTTTCATCTCTTCAGTTTTTGTTCACTTTGTTACTTCTGTCTTACTCTTCACATCATATCATTCCATTTTCTCTTTCCACCCCTGTTTCCCCTCTTTTACTCCTCCCAAATTACTGACTTTATGTTACCCTGCAGTACCCCTGTTTAAACTTCCTAACTCTGTTTAAACTTCCTAACTCTGTTTTTCTATTTTTATCCATTCCACTAGTGTTCCATGCTCTAGAGTACAGAATTTTTTGTTACAATATTTCAATGTAACAGACACTTCTGTATGAAGATCATTCGGAATATTAATATCCCTTGGTAGTGCAGGACAGAGCAGGACTATATGTTACAATATTGGTTACAATATTGCAACAAATAGTTTTGAATGTGTACACATACAAAAGATGTGAATATCCATCTTCTGTGAGGATTATTTCACTTTAATGAAGAAACAACAAAAATTAAATAATGACTTCATTTTATTAAATGTTCAATGCTTGTTTTTGCTTCCATTTCAAAAGTTTCAGCACTTTGCACTTCCTTTGGACTGCACACAGTTTACTGTTACCAATTTTGACTGTTTTATAAAAATTTCAGCACTTTGCACACCGTTTGGACCACTATCCTTTGTTACCAAACATTTACATTATGTTATTTAAGAAAATCACTTTGCACCTGTTTTGTTTAAATATTTTTTCACCTTGTTTAATTTTCTTGTTTTGTTTTTGAAATTTGTATTGAATTTCTGATTTCTGAATATCTGAACTTTTCTTCATGGAGATCTATATTTTATTTATTTCTCCTTTTTTTTTTATCTGTGAGAAACCATTTTTGCATGCTATTTTTCTGATTACTTAACTATTTCCTGTCACACATTTAACTTTTTCTTATTGCCCTTATATTTTTGTTTTTTTCACAAAAATGACTCAAAGGAACACTCAAGTTCTGTATTTCTTACTGGATTCATTTATGGATTCATTTATTTACTTAGCTCCTTTGCACTGAATATTGAAACCCCCTCAGCAATTAAAGAAAAAAAAAATCATTATTGTGATTTGATAGGGGTAGCAGGTTACCTTTTATAAGATCTAACTGTGTTAAGTCTCATGCCTCTAAATTCTGAATTAGAATTCCACAAGAGAAGACCAATGGTGATGTTGATAAAAAATAATCCTAGTTATATGCTAAGATTTATTCAATCTACTAAAATAGTTTGATTTTGTGCTATTATTATAATCATTGCTTAATAGATAAAGTATCATGTACTATTTTATATTTGTATCCCACTTTTACCAATTTCAAAACCTTTCATATATCACTGTTTGATTTGCTCGAATTATTTTTCCTTCTAGTAGATGGCAACATAGTAGTTTTTTCTTTTATTTTTTTCTTCTCTGCAAGGTTAGTGGTAATTAATATTCACTCTAAAGCTTAGATAGTTTGGTCTTTGGTTGGAGATGGTATCTTGACACATAGTAGAATAATTCTTCTACAGGCTAGTGTTGGTTTGATTCAAACCAAAATGGAATATCTTTCTTCTATCTTCATGTATCACACCCACAGGCATCAGTGGTCATAGACATCAAAAGCTGAAGATTCATGATGGGGGATGCAGTAATTGTCTCCTGTTGTCTTTCTACAGTTTATTTACAGTTTTATCTGCTAGTTTCCTCTACTCTTGAGCTTTTTGTTTTAGGCAGCAAGGGGTAAATATTGCATCTCATCATTTGATAGGATTGTAGGGTATTTGGCTGCCATTTCTTACGAGTTAATCAACTTTGTTAAGGATTCACCATTAATTCAAGATTTAAGTGTTTTATACTATTGTAGAACTGATTTACAAAAAATATTGGCTTGTTGTCATAGGAGTTGTTATTTTACTAGATTATCTGATAAAGTTAGCATAATAAATAAACAAACTGAAAGTTCTTATTTTCCAACATCTCTTAATTGAAAGGTTTATAGATCTATACAAAAGAGAAAAATCAAAGGTTTGGGAGAAATGATGAGAACTTATTTCAGGACACTGAACTGCATGAAGGAGATGACAAGTGTCTCCTGCAAGTTTTAAGATACGGTGCTAAGGAACTTCATAGTAGCAGGGATAAACAGATGTAAAATGATGGTGACATCAAATGACTACATTCAGTGATAAATGAACACTTTTAAAATAGATGAGGATAGTTTGTTCAGAACTTATCTGTTATAAATCTAATGAAATATCTAACCTGTCCCAATTATTTCTTTTGTTTTAATAATTTTCATCTTGAATCTGTTTCTTTGTTGTGATTGTGCATGTTTTTGGTTCTGTTTAGAAATAACTCCAATATTCTTTAATGTACTCACTGCACCCTGTTTTTGCAGTTTTCATTCTCAGGAACACTTTTCTATCTTTCTCATGATATTCTGCTATATAACTTTCACATAATATTCTGCTACTTTTTAATGGTTGCTCCTATACTGTGGTTCCCAAATGGTGTGGTGCAAGATGTTGCTAGGCATCCTATAATAATAATAATATTATTATTATATTTAAAACATGAGTAAAATACAAACTGAAATACTAAATAGAAAGTTTTCATAACATTGCTTCATTTATTGAATAAAGAATCAAATAGTTAATATTTTTTTGTATTATTTATATTTATAGCCTAAAATATATATGTATTTTTAATACACTTTTTTTGACTTCATGTATAAATTGCACCAAATTACTTTCATTTCATCTAAAGTGCACCACATGCAAATATGTTTGGAAACCACAGTTGTTATATGTCTAATACTCTTTGATTTTGGTTATGCATACACACATGATATTCATTTCTCTCTCTTACTAGTTCAATCCAATTTGTTATCTCACTTGTTCATTTTTTTTTTAAACCTTGTAAAGGTTTCATTTGTCCATGAGTAGTAGAACATTATTATCCTTGCTCCTTCTCAACTATGTAGATATTTGATGAAAGGTACTCAGTAGATTCAGATAATTTAAGAATTAATCATAATAAAAGCAAGGATATTTGATAAGTTGATGAGAAAGGAAGTCAAGTTGAATAAAAAATGAAATTCTGATTAAATAAGAGTAAGTGAAACATGAGTTCATTGTTAGTACTCTGTCTGTGTGCCAGTTTCAAGGAAAATTAAAAGCTGTAGCACTGGATAGTTTCCTTTTAGTTTTTTATTCAAAATTATTTCATATATATATTAACATTTCAACCAATATATAAACATTTAGTTTTATTATAAATCATAGCTTAACAATAAAATATTCATTTGATTAATGAATTGTGAAATATACAAAATATTTGATTCTAAGTAATTATATATAACTGAGGGAGAAACTGCTTATAATTTGTGTTTATATAAATGATAAGAAACAAAACTACAAATCAAATTCATTGAATATGAATGATAAAATGTTCATTTATAAGAAATGCTGTAAAGGTCTTCATAAAATAAGCTTTGAAATTCTAGTTTTTTTTTTTTAATATAGTGATAATAATTCTCTTAGAGTCATATTCTGTTTATTTGCTAAATTTTAATAGACTTGTTCTCCAAATATCTAAATTCTTACCTTAAAGTTCTAATTAACTTATCAAAGAAGGTAAGATGTTCAGGAAAAACATAAATTATTTTGTGTTTGTTTTGCCTTCTGTTTAAAACACACAAGCACCAAAGCTGCTTGGCTCAAAGTTCAGTGTTCTACTGCCATGTATAGGTTGGACATCAACAGATGTTTTCCATTGGATCAAGAGGTTAAATATATATTTACACTCTGCGGTTGATAATATCCTATTGTTTAGCATTTTGAGCAAGTATCTTTTACTACAGTCTTGGATTGACTCATGTCTTGTTTGTGAAACTTGGTAAACAGGAACTGTATCAAAACTTAATGGCTGAATTATACCAGTGAGTCAAAGGTTCGACCTTGAAACTGAGTCTTGCTGACTCTGTCTGAGAATTATTTTAAGAGTACATGTGTCTGTAATCTATGCACTTGTTCAATGAGGTTGATATTTTGGTTGATTAAACAAACTCAAAAATTCAGACTCAGATGCATTCCAATGACTAAAATGATTAAAAGAGTAAATGCATGTGTAATTAGATTCTGTAGATAATGAACGATATGGAAGTCTTGGACTAATGGTTCTTTTTCCTAGTTGCTTATAGAATAATCTAATATAAATTATTTCATTAATGCATAGAAATTCTAATATTCACTTACCAGAGTTTAATTAATTGTGAGAAAAAAACTGTATATGCTCATAAACTATTTTAACTGTTATATTTAATTATTTTTACTTAATAATTTCACCTGAATAAAAGCACTAATTCTACTGTAGTGTGATTTTAACAGTATCTCAGTTATACAGAAATCTAGTTTATATATATATAACATCAAATGTATCTGCTTATGATTTATATTTTTAACTAATATATAGCTTTTACAATCAGAATAACAAATGTGTCTTAAAGTAGTTTTTTTTTATCTAATGTTCATTAAATCAATAGCATAGCTGCAATATTAACTTAGAATATTGCATTTAATCCAGGTTAATATTTTTCAATAACTAACTGCTTTGACTTCTAAAGCATTATTATTATCTACTTATGAATATATATAATTATGTTAATATTCCATCTGATGCAAATATTATATTATAACATTATATATCTGCATTATTACATATCATAGATCTTTTATATACTAAAAATATATCCTAAATTGTATTTCATTTTAGCAAACCGCACTTGTGCTGAAAATGAATTCTCCTGCAAAGTTGGCCCATGTATTGCAATAAGTTTGGTCTGTGACAATAAAAGGGACTGTGAAGATAGATCTGATGAAACTCCAGATGCCTGTGGTAAGTATCTTGCCTACTATTGCAATAAATTTTCGAAGCCAGCTGGTTTCATGTTACCATTACCTAATCCCACTTACCTCATTCATTTCTATATCCTCTTCTCATCATTCATACTATGACTGTTGACTTCACCTCACTCAGAGTGGCTGCTGAAGGCTGCACAGGCCATGTACAAAGACACTGTCAGTAAGGTGAGAGTTAATCACGAATCAGTGAAGAATTTGATGTACAGGTAGGGGTTCATCAAAACTCAGTCCTTAGTTCCTTCCTTTTCGTCATTGTCCTCCAGGCCTTAACAGAGGAATTAAAGACCAGCACTCCCTAGGAACTACTATATGCTGATGATCTTGCCCTCATAGCAGATTCCATATCAGAGCTAGAAGAGAAATTCCAAGTGTGGAAGCAAAACCTGTGATCTAAGGGTGTTAAGGTTAACTTACCAAAGACTAACATCCTAGTAAGCAAGAAAACTGACCAGATCCTACTCACTTCAGGTAGATGGCCCTATTTGATTTGTAGGAAAGGTTAGACAGGAACTATGTATGGTATACCCAGTGTAATCTAGGAACACACAAGAGGTGCAGTGGATTAATATGAGGATTAGCAGATAAGGTAGTGTCCATATGTGGAGGATGTACAGGATCCATGAAAGCTACAGAAACTTGGCTCATTAGAGGTTGTAGATAATTTCTGCTATTTAGGAGACCAAATTAGTAGTTGAAGAGGATTCACAGAGAGTGTGATAGCTAGAGTAAGAATGGGATGGAGGAAATTCAGAGAGCTGTTACTCTCCGAGTGAAAGGAAGATTGTATGATGCATGTATATGGACAGCAATTTTACATGGTAGTGAGATGTGGGCCCTGAATGTAGAGGACATGCAAAGGTTAGAAAGGAATGAGGCTAGTGTTCTCCACTGAATGTGTTATGTAAGTGTACATGTTTCACAGAGCACTAGTGTTCTGAGAGAGAAGTTAGGCATAAGAGGAATTAGTTGCTGTGTGCAAGAGAGAAGACTGCATTGGTTTGGTCATGTGATGCAGATGGATCAAAGTAGACGGGACACATAGAAGTGGGACACCCAGGAAGACACAGGACAAAGCACTGAAGAATGACCTCCAGACACTGAACATTTCAGGTGAAATGGAAAAAGACGCCTGGTGTCTTACTGTACTCAAAAAGACCTGTACTCCATGGCACTCGTGGTGGTGCCACATAAAAGTGCCCATGCAGTGTCCTGCAAAAGCACATGTGCGGTTCCACATAAAAGTGCCTGTGCAGTGTTGCATAAAAGTGCGCGTATGGTTCCACATAAAAACATCCATCACACTCTGTAAAGTGGCTGGCATTAGCAAGGGCATCCAGCCATAGAAACCGTGCCTAATCAGACTAAATTCTAGTGCAGATATTTTTTCTATTGTCTTTTTCTGAACGAATTCATGCTATCACAGATTGCAACTAGCCAGCTCACATTTATGAATGTCCTTTAGTGAAGTCATGAGAATATTAACTGGTAAGCTGATAAGGAGTTTAAGAAGAAATGGTGCAGTTAGCTGCATAAACAAATATTTCTTTAAGTATTTCAATTAGTCGTTGAACATGTATAGTTCAATGGTATTTGTTTATTTTTGTTTTTACCTTATAAATTAGAAAGAGGATTAGAATGGATTAACTGATTCTTCAAATCTGGATTTTAGTATAATACATTTTTTATTTTACTTTCATTTTATAACTGTTTTATGTTGGTTGATATTTTGCTGGATCAAGCACTTGTGATATTTGATAACAATTGGGTGCAAACAACACTGCATGATTATAAAGTTGGCTTCATAGCTTGTTGATTACAAGTTCAATCTCATTGCATGCCACTTATATGCACAAAGATATGGCTGTGTGGTTTAAAAGTTTGCTCTGCAACTATGTGGTTTTGGGTTTGATCCCACTACACAGCACCTTGGTCATGTTGATTTGGGTTGGCCAAAGTTTTGTCTGCAATTATAAATCAGTAGACAGCAACAATATAGAAACCCATTGGAGGAACCATTCCTGTTTTTTAGGTGATAAACCTGGTCTGTTGCCCAGTTTAACACTTGGTCCATGAGTGTTTTTTGTGGAATCCAGTTCATTTTGTTGCATATATTCAAACAAGGTTTCCAAGATAACTTTGCCCCTTCCTCCCTAACAGTCACTGCGTGACACCTTGGGCAAGTGTCTTCTACTACTTAGCAGTTCGGCAAAAAAGAGACCGATAGAATAAGTACTAGGCTTACAAAGAATAAGTCCTGGGGTCGATTTGCTTGACTGAAGATGGTGCTCCAGCACAATCACAGTCACATGACTGAAACAAGTAAAAGAGTAAAGAGTATAAGGAAAAAAATGTGTTTCTCCTGATCAAAACACATATACATCCTTGCTCCAGTTTGCTTGAATGACAAGAAACAGTTTTCATCCTGTTTTTGTATGTCATGATATGAACATGTGTTTTCTGTTTTTCTAACATGATAGAATATGATTTGAGAAAGCTTCGTTGACCATCTCTAGCATTTTGAGCAACCATGTAAACACTTTCCTTATTGCTCCTTATTTATTATTGTCTGACTCTAGATCAGTCCTGATTGAGCAAAATGTTCCAGTCCTGCTCATCCTATACTTTTATATATCTATGAAAACAATGTCTAATGTGTCCCTCCTTTTAACAATTGTAGGATATGATTTTAAGCAGGTTTGACTGCAATTTCTAGCAAGTTAAGTGAATGCTTCCTTCTTCACTCAAGTGGTTGATGTAAAAACAATATACTTCAGCAAAACACTATAGTACCCATTCTAGCATTATAATTCAAGTACTGGGGTTGATGTAACTGGCTAACCTCTTATTCTTACAATTACTGGCCTTGTGCCAAAATTTGAAATTTGAATTTTTGTTGTTGTTCTCATCATTATCTCTCTTCAGCCTCAGTATGCAAACCAGGTGGTTTCAGATGTCGTGATGGAAGCTGTATTGACGAGTCCCTCCACTGTGATCGTGTACCTCAATGCCGAGATGGCTCTGATGAGATTAACTGTGGTATGTAAATCATTTAGTGTGTAGTGTTTGTGTGTGTGTGTGTGTGTGTGCGTTTGTGCAGGTATGACTATATAGTTGGGAACTTTGCAACTATGTGATTTCAGTCAAATGTTTCTTTAACAGCCCTGCATTGACCTATGCCTTGTGAGTAAATTTTGTAGACAGTAACTGTACAGAGCTCTCTCTCTCTCTCTCTCCATATATATATATATATATGTATGTATGTATGTATAATATATGTATATATATATATATATATATATATAAAAAAGATAGTTTGTGTGAGTGTGTGCGTGTGTATGTTCCTTATGCATCAGATAACTGAGTTGTCAATTTTGAAGTATGGGGTATCAAAAGATTCAGTAATCTTTCAGCTAACAAATAAACTTTATTTTCATTTACATATTTTCTATGTTATCTCAACAATCAATTATAGTTATTTGAAAGACACTGCTCTATAATGACCCGGTTTCATTAGAAAGTGAAAATAGTTTCATACTTTCAGTTTGAAACAAAATTACAAAGTGTTGCATTTCAAGAGTGACGATGTGTGAGTAATGAAAGTAATGTTTTTCCAAATTAGTCACTCATTAAAAGACATCCATTTCTCTTTATATTATGAGGAAATACAGACACTACTCACTCTCATATGCACACACACATGTACACATACATACAAAAAAGATGTATGCATATGTATTTATGTACATGTATATGAAAGATAATGTGTGTGTGTGTAAGAGAGAGAGAGAAGAGAAAGAGAGCAATTGAGTGCTACTTACACATACATGCAAAAAAATACATACATGATAAAACAGACCTTCACTCACTCACTTTTTTTCTCTCTCCCTTTCACATACACACACACACACATCCATTTCATATACACGTACGTACATCTTTCAATTTCTCCTCTCTTTTACTTTCTGCTCTCACTTCAAAGCAAATGTCGCCTCTTCATTTTCTTCTCACTTTCAATTTCTGCTCTCTTCAAAGCATAAAGAAATTAAAAAAATTTATGGAAATTAACGAACAATCATATGATCCTATATGATTAAGTTGACAACTTTGCTGCTTCAAACAAAAGAATGCCATAGAATAACTTTCTTTGACACACACACACTCTAGGTAAAACCTCTGTGTCAATTATGTTAACTCTTGCTCTGTGCATGTGCAAAATTACAGCCCAAATCCAATTGAAATTACCTTTTTCTATTCTGTAATTCGTGTTTGTGATGAGTGTATTTAAAAACCTGATTCCTTTAAAGCAAGTTTTTCCAGAAATCCTGTCTTTTACCTGTTGTTTCTAGCATGTCCAAGGTGACATTTTTGCCCCTACCCCCTTATTGTCTTCCTA
Organism: Octopus sinensis; assembly: GCF_006345805.1. Taxonomy (NCBI): domain Eukaryota; kingdom Metazoa; phylum Mollusca; class Cephalopoda; order Octopoda; family Octopodidae; genus Octopus; species Octopus sinensis. Next base: position 11,358,371 of record NC_043022.1, read on the forward strand.
AATTAATTCCAATTCCTATGTTTTCTATACAGGAGATTAGGATTTCGCCCAAAAAACACGTTCTTGATATTTTAATTTTCTCCCTCCCCACCCCAATTTCTTCATGTTTTCTTTTTTACTTTTTTCCAAATGTTTTCTTGGTAATTCACAGAAGAAAAAAGAGAGAGAGTACGAATCTTTTCTTCTTCCTTTTTTTTTTAAAGAAACACTAAAATTTCCTTGCCAAACATCCACCCATCATCTCATCACTTTCAAAAGGCAACAAACTCCCAATGTTTCACTTTCAGATTTTTGGAAAGCTTGGAAACAGGTGAGAGTTGGAGCCAGGAAAAGCCATAGAAATTTGGTTTCAATAATCTCTGTCCATCTCATGCAAGCATAGAAAAGTGAATGTTAAAACAATGATTCTGTTAACAACATTTATAGATTGATAGATATGTATGTGTGTATCTCTCTCTCTCCATATATCTATCTCATATATATATATATGGATGTGTGTGTTTATCTGTGCACATGTACATGCCTATTTGAATTTTTATATTCTGACATGAAAAATTGCTGAGCTATGGAGAACATTGTTGAATTCACTTTACATTTATTTCATGAATTATCAAAATTTTAATCTTACTGTTGTCTGCTATAAACTAGTTCCAGACACATAAATATATACACACCCACCTATACACACACTTATATACATATAAACATATATGTATGGGTATAACTTTGTCTATGTATTGGTGAAGTTGAAATAATTGAAAACTCAATGTTTTCAAATATCGATACCCTGTGTGATATTTGTTCTGCACTATGTGTCACAGAAACTCCTTTATCACTCTTGAAAACCAGTAACTAACTATTCATCATTTATAACTAAAATGCTTTAGATTATTAGTTATGCTCATTGAGGACTAAATTAAGGCTGAACAACAACCCTGACCAAAGATACCTTGAAGCATATCCTTATCATCACCATGTATTCTAGTTTCTGAATCAGAAAGAATTACTCAGAGTATGAAGTCAAATTTGTGTTCTTTCGGGAGAGGAAAAAAAATTCCTCTTATCTTTGATATTGAATATTCTGGTGTCCTCATTTTTTAAATAAAATGTTTTTTAATGGTTCAGGTACTCATTGTTTATCTGGAGAATTCCATTGTAAAACTGGAGAATGTATTCAAGGTGCTAAAAAGTGTGATGGTCGTGCTGATTGCTGGGACAGTTCTGATGAAGAAAATTGCTGTGAGTATTTTTCTTTTTGTTTTAGTTATTTCTTCATTTTGACTATCACCATTAAATAGTAACATATTAGCATTTGTTATACGGTTTTACATTATTCTTTCTTGTATTGCCTTACCCAGTTTTCTCTCCACTTCCCTATTTCACTCTAATCACTTTGTATTCCTGTTTCACTTCTTTCTTCTTCACACCCTCTTCTTCTGCCCATTCTTTTGGTTACATTATCCTGAACGAACAGATATAACATTGGGTAGTGAGGACTCTTGTTTTGCTGAGTACAAGGCGACCTCACTAGCACTGGCACCACAATAAAATGAGCCCAGTTCACCCATTGAAATAGTTTGTGGAAGAATATAGACAATGTAGGTCGGTTCAAGATAATCCGTTATGTCTTGTCTTATCAAGAACATGACAACTCCTCGTGGCAGTACCATGATAAAATTCACCCAATGCATGCTGTAAAATAGTTACTGTTAGGAATGGAAAAATCTAGCTGTAGAATCCATGCCAAAAATAGAATGTACAAGTGAAACATGATCACTTGATTTATCTAGGAATGTAGCAACTCTGAATATGATCTGACTTGTAGCAGGAAGACTCATCCAGCTTATGCCATCATGGAAATTCAGTGATGATGATGATGATCATCATGATACTGATGATATATACTTTTTATAATTGTCTAAGTTGTATTGAATTTTGTCTGCATTCACTATATTTACCAATAATAAAATTGCCACTGCTAAGTCAAAAAAAACCTTGAAGTAATCTAAAAATGTATGTTATCTAATAACATACTATCCTCTATCCTCAATGCAAGTGGTGCTCTCATTGTGTCTTTTTTAGAGTTAGTGGGTTGTGAGAGGTGAAGCACCTAGCTTTATAAGACAATTAAACAGTAATTTTAATTATTTGCAACATTCATCCTGGACAGCATCCAAAATAAACCACTTGACTGTTTGACGTAAAGTCACCCCTTGCATATTCTCAGCTTCTGGCCCACAAATGTACTGTCTCCCTATCTCTGCTCCTTAGTGCTAGCTGGTCTCATGACATCTCCTCTCAGTAACTCCTAACTCTTTCATCTCATTTCCTCTCACTTATTGTTACACCAGCATCACACTAATTACTAAACCGATTCATTCATCCCCAAAATGCCAGAACTTTGGAATACACTCCTTGCACATATTTTTCCTGTAGCAGTTGACTTAAAACTGTTTTGGAAAACTTTCATCCAGTTCGTTGCCCAATTTAACACTGCCAACTGGATCTTGAGTATCTTTTGTGGTGTCTACTCTGTTCTAAGTATTCAGAGCCCATCTGTGATCAGAGGATAACTTCTTTCCTGCTACCAGTCTCCAAGGCCCTCAAAAGGCTTATAGGTGGTCCTTTTTTACTTATTTGATTAAGCAATAAAATAAAATAAAAATGTATGTGTCTTTGTTTATATCAGTTTGAACGATTGTATATGACCTCATGTCTGCCTGTGTCTGTTTTGTCTTCATTTGTATAATTATTTAATTGTATTCTTTGGTTCCAGTATTCTGCAAGAAACGAGAGGAATTCCTATGCCGTGAGGGAACTGTGTGTCTTCATATTTCTCAAGTCTGTGATGAAGTCGTTGACTGTCCGGACAGTAGTGATGAGACAAATTGTCGTTGTATGTTTCTGCTCATAGCATCCATTTACAATAGTGTTTCATCAGAAAAACTAAATATGACAGTGGAAAAAAGAAAGAACTTGGGGAACATTGTTAATGTTGTTATTGTTGCATTAAATATAATGATGGGCATGTGGATTACAGTTCTGTCTAAATTGATTAAAATACATTTTCCACTGCTAAAAGAATGCAGTATATTGAATTAAGTACCGTACTTGAAGACATAATGTTTGCAGTGAATACAAAAAAATACTGCAGCAATAACTTCAAGCCTTGGTTGGCATGAGCTTCACCTTAAGATGTTTGCTTCACAAGTTCTTTGTTCTAGATTGTTTAATCTAATTATATGGCATCTTAGGCAAATGCATTCTACCTTTGCTTCAAGTTGACCAAAGATTTGTGGTTGAAATTTTTATAGACAGGAAGTGTGGGAGTACACTATTGGGACTGTTCCTACTCTTAATTTGTTACCCATTTTAATACCTATTTCTTTATTACCCACAAGGAGCTAAACATAGAGGGGACAAACAAGGACAGACATAGGTATTAAGTCGATTACATCGACCCCAGTGTGTAACCTGAAAGGATGAAAGGTAAAGTTGACCTCGGCGGAATTTGAACTCACAACGTAACGGCAGACGAAATACCGCTAAGCATTTCGCCCGACGTGCTAACGTTTCTGCCAGCTCTCCGCCTTTTAATACCATCTCCTGGCTCGTGTGGGTCTTTGGCAGTATCTACTCAATTGCAAACATTCAGTTCAGTTTGAGAATAACTTCCTCCCTTCCACCAATCAATCATTAAGGCCCAGAAAAGGGTTGTAGGTACTGCCTTTACTCTTCTAATAAAACCATTAATTCCTTCCTCTATTACTTCATTCCCAAGTTCTTGGAGGCAAACAGATTTGTCATGTATTACCTCTTGAGAGAGTACTATTCATTTTTCTTTGTTCTCAGTATTACTGGCCTTGACTGTATTTTACTGCATAAGCAACCACTTATAAGAACAAAAAAGGATGAGGGCACAGCTAAGCTTAAAACTGCGAAGACCTTTTGCATAATGTGCTCCTATCAACAATAGAGAAGTCACACCTGTTTTATTGTAATGTGTTGGTTAAATCTAATGTTAACTAGCATTTTTAGATCCAAATCAGCTCTGGTTAGACAGAGCCATGATCAAACAAATTCCAACTGTGGCCACACCTTTTGAATTTCAGTATAAAATAACTCCTATTCAACTTCTATTTGACCCACTCTGCACATCTATAAATACACACTGATTTGCATAAGCAGTGTTAGTCTGGTAGCTACGTCAACTAATTAAATACCAATAATTTATACATATGTGTTTGTGTATATATATACACACACAGACACACACACACACACACCATTCTTTTAGTTTAATCGACAGCGGTGGTGCTCCAGCATGGCCACAGCCTTCGGGCTGAAACATTTTTAAGGATTTAATCTATATTTTACCCCCAGTTTGAAGGGTATCACTGAATGTAATTACATCTTGCAGAAAGGTGAACTGATCACAATTTCCCCATTTTCAAATTTTTTTGTTCACTTTAGGGGTTTCAAATCCAATTCGTCTCAGCCATTATAAAATCTAGTTTTTTCCACTGTTCATATTTCTTTTTCATCCTGTTACCATTACATAATACCCAGCATGACACTCAACCAACCAACCATCTGTCAATCTATTCTATGCATTTGTCTGTCTATATCATGGTCAACCAGTCAGCTTTGTTTGCCACAATGTCTGTCTGAGAGATGTACGTTCAGTTTTAGTCTGCATCATACTCAACCCTTCATTCATGACTTCTTTCTGATTTCTTGCTGACTGCCTGACAGAACCATACATTACTGGCTCATTTTATTGACCATTCTTTGCATGATTCGATAATATATATATATATATATATGTATGTACTTATGTATATATGGCGAGTGAGACAGATTAAAACTGCTGTATGATGAATATTTGGTTTATGTAGTTAAAAAGAAATGGAATGAAAATGGAGAGTTCATTTATTTTCATGTCTTTTGGGTTGCATTGATTCATATATTACTATATATTTTGAAGATGCTTTAGCCTTATACATTGGAAGAAATGTTCCAATTGCTTGTGTCTAATTATGTTTAATATTTTAAAGTTTATTTTTCATAATATCCATAGTTATCAATTTCAATAATTTAAATAAATACCTTAGTTATTTGAGTTGCATTCCTGGACAAGGTACATAACTCTGCTTGCTTCAGATATTTGCCTGACTTAATTAGTGGCTGAAAGGGTATAAGAAATGGCATAACTTCACCTTGTAAAGCCATCCCTTTTCATATCTGCATGAAAAATAGAAAAAAATAAATGGATGTAAACCAACCCCTCAAAAGTAAAGAAGAAAAAGTTGTATGCTTTATCAAAGGGAGTCTAAAGCATTTGAATGTACTCCTTTGACTTCTTACTTATTCTCTTTAAGTGAACCATATAAGTAAACATATCTAATTTCTGCTATAATTTTGGAACTAGTATTTCTCCCTTGGTTTTGTAATAGCATTGTCATTCTTACCACCTACCCCATCCCTCGCTGAATCCCTCAAAAATCTGCATGGCCATTATATGGAAGAACTTCTTTACCTTGACTGTAGAACTGATTCATTGGTTTAACTTGTATTTGTTATCGTCTACTAAAATGCCATTTGTAGATTAGTTAATAACGTTGTATATCTTCTACATTATTATGTATGTACATAAGTGTATTTGTGTGTGTGTGTGTATACTCTTTTCTTTTAGGTCTCAGTCAGTGGACTGTGGTACAAAACAATGTGAATAAATAAACATTACATTTGACAGAGTAATCTGAATGTAGAAGGGTCAATGGCTCATCTGCAACAGGCAAGCTACAAAAATGGATTTACTTAGTTCAACATTGAGTGCATATAGGTGCAGAGGGATCTTCAATAGACTAAAACTTCATGATTAAAACTTCATATTCTCTCATTAAATCCACTTGACATTCAGTTGAATTTTATTGAGCCAATGTTGTACACATTTCTCTGCGTCTTCTTTGTACGTAACATGGTCAACAGAAGTACATAAATTTTTGCATTGGAGAACATCCCAAAGAGTGTTCCCTGTTACACAGTCACACATGGTGTGGGTGAGAGCAGATGTAGCTCCACGTGTTGAGTGTCATTTCAGTTATACCATCACCTTTATTCGTTGATTAATGTTTATCCACTTAACCCAATTTGCTACCATTTCCATTGTTGTTTTCCTTTACTGCCGTAAAGTAATTGCTGCTGCACTTGTGATGTTGTGGGGTAGCTAAAATACTAATAAAAAGAGACCATGATGAACTTCTTAATTAGCCTTGTTATCTAAGTGGCATAATTAATGTTGAGAGTGAATCTAGTGTTGTAATAAATTTGTTTAAGAATACAGAGAACTGTTATTTCTAATGACAACAAAGAGCTTCTTATTTCATATAAAATGAAATCTAATAACAAATCTAATAAGGAGCATAACATATATATAATTGTTTCCACCTTTTCTGTTCTAACACTTACTGTTCAGATGAATTGGTTCCAATCATTGTAATACATAGTGTTGGCTGAAAAACGAAAAAAGGAAACAAAGATACATTCTGAAGTACATTATGGATATGGAGTAAACACTGTTAACACATCACTAATTTTAAATGAACATATGAAGTATTCATAAGAAATATCATGGTGCATGGTTGTAACTCTTGATCAGAGCAATTGGTAACAAATTAGTAGGGTATTGTTAACTTATAAGATAGACTGAGTAAATCATCATCATCATCGTTTAACGTCCGCTTTCCATGCTAGCATGGGTTGGACGGTTCAACTGGGGTCTGGAAAGCCAGAAGGCTGCACCAGGCCCAGTCTAATCTGGCAGTGTTTCTACAGCTGGATGTCCTTCCTAACGCCAACCACTCCGAGAGTGTAGTGGGTGCTTTTTATGTGCCAGACGAGGCTGGCTAACGGCTACGATTGGATGGTGCTTTTTACGTGCAAGCGGCATGGAGGCCAGACGAGGCTGGCAACGGTCACGATCGGATGGTGCTTTTTACGTGCTACTGGCATGGAGGCCAGTCAGGGCGGCGCTGGCTACGGCCACGTTCGGATGGTTCTCTTACATGCCACCGGCACTGGTATCACAGTTACAAATTCCATTGATGTTGATCGATTTTGATTTTGATTTTGATGTTGATTTTCACTTGCCTCAACAGGTCTTCACAAGTAGAGTTTTGTGTCCCAAGTAATTGGGTATGTACTAATGGGTAGATATAATGAGATATAATATGTAGTCAGTGTGAAAAATTTCTACCATGTGCTGATAGTAGAAAGCATTTATGGTAGAAATTGATCAAAGATTTAAGATGGTATAAGGTCAAACCATTTATAGGGACACCAATGAAGACCAGTCTGATACAAGTCAGTGTGAAAAGATGAGGAGAATAATATTAAGGTGATTGTGAGTGTGTGTGTATGTGTGCAAATAGACATATGTATGTATGTATATGTATTTAGTAACTGTTGTTATTCTGGATAAGATTGCCACTCTACCATCTAGTCTATAGCTTCTTCAAATACCATGAAAGTCAGATGGAAATTACAACCACCCAACAACTGAACACTGGCATCAAACCAAAGTACAAATGTAACAACAATTAGCATATATACATAGAAAGATTTATGAAACTTCTTCTGAATGTATTTTGAGTACTTGTTGGAGTTTTACAAAAAAACAACAGTTGCCAACCTCGCACTATATACACATAAATATGTATAGAAATTTATAATCTAATGTTATATTATCATTAACCTGTATGTGCATGCATTAATATAGGCAAAAAATAAATGACATATATTTCCTTGTTTATTTCAACTATTCTCATCCAAATATATTAAATACTGTTTTTATTCATTGAACCTATTATACCATCAACATATCACCCACATCATTATTTCAATTCTGCTTTGTTTCATGAGTTCAAATGTCACCATGCCGACTATCACAAAGTATATCTGACTTAAAATAGCTGAGAAACTGTATAGCTAAAGCTTTGTCATACGTGTGTGTATGCTTACACACACACACACACACACACACAGACACACACACACAGACACACACACAAATGTGTGGGTGTGTGTATATATGTATCTATCATCAGCATCATCATCCTCATCATTTAACATCTGTTTTCCATGATGGTATGGACTGGACAGTTTTGTAGGAGTTGGTAAGCCAGAGAGCTGCACCAGACTCTAATTGTCTAATTTGGCATGGTTTCTACTGCTGGATGCCCCTCCTAATGCCAACCACTTTAACAAAACGGACTTTTGGTGTTTATGTGTCGCTGGCGCACACACACACACACATATGAATTTACAAGTGTCTATCTTCCTAACACTGATGTACACACATGCATACACACATATGTACATTTACATATGCTTTAATTTGACAATGATTTATACAAAATGCTGTTGTTAATAATTTCTTTACATTTCTCTTTTGTAAATGATATTTTTCATGAAATTTCTCTCTTCTAAGCACAGATTGCAATTCCCATCAAAATAATTATATTTTCTTCTTTTCAAGAATCAATAAATTCAATGTGATTGTTATTTCAAATACTTATCTCTTTTTTATTTTTCTTGTTCTTTAGCCATAGTATGTACAGCTAACCAGTTCCAGTGTGATGGCCGCTGCTTAGACTTGTCTTTGGTATGCAATGGTCAAATTGATTGTAGAAATGGGTTTGATGAGGCAGAATGTTCAGGTAATTATTTCAGGAAAACCCCTATTATATCCCAGACTCAGTCACAAACTGTAAATATACCCATCTATATAAGCCCAAGAAAAATACTTCTGCATGTTTGCTTGACCTGCTAGAAAAAGCAGCCATATCTCCTCATTATATCCTACCATTATAAGAAAAGAAAGACCACAATGGCTAATGTAGTCTTAGTCTTTTTTAAATACAATGATGGGATGGTCATGATTGAAATGTCTTTCAATCAGAGCTAACTTGATGTTATAATATATGCAATTTGTTTTCTTTTCTGTTGTGCTGTACACAGGCCCAGTGTTGTATTGGATTTTCCCAATCATTATTTTATACTGCAAAATGCTATGAATTTAAAATTCAATGTGTTCAAGTATGGTTGTATAGTTTAGAAATTTGCTTCACAACCATATTCTATATTTCATTTGATCCCACTGTGCAGCACTTTGAAGAAATGTCTTTGACTACAATTTCTACTTCACCAATACTGTGGGAGTGAAATTTGAAACAGCACAGAAGCTTATATACTGCATGTGTGGCATGAGTGTGTGTGTGTATTACTATTATCATTTCTTAAATATAGCCACAAAACAGGTGCCGTTATTCTGCCAAATATATACATTTTATTTACTATTTTGCATATTAATTAATCATTGTTATATGTTTTATCTTATATTAAATTTTTCTATAATATGTAATTTTTCTAAATATAATTTAATTTTTCATTATTGAATCGATAAAAAGTGGGGTTTTTTTTTCTAATTTATATATATATATCTCTTATTATAAAAGGCAGATTTTATCTGCCTCCCTTTGTCAGTTATAGAAATCTACAATATAGGATTTCTTCAATTACAATTTACCTAGCATTTTTAAGAGTAGAATGCATCGAGTCATGCCAGGTCCAGTTTTAAAAATTTAAACTCCAATTAAGCAAAATTTACAGAAAACTCACATTCTGGTGTGTATGTCAAATGCTTTTCTTAATGTGGTTTACACCACACGCACACGCACACACACAGTGTGCAACGAATAAAATGAAAGTAATTCACTGTGTGTGTGTTGACAGATAGACAATAGAATGCGATGGCGATGGCGATGTAATATTTGTTTCTGTCTATCACGCTGATAGATACATGAGTAAAATGTATGGCAAGCTAAGAGATAAGAGTGAGTAAAAATGTTCTTGGAAGAGAGTAAATAGCGAGAGTGATTTGAGGAAGACTTTACATTAAATAACCGTAGTGGCTTGTATATATATATATATATATACATACATAAGACAGTAAGGTGTGATTTGAGGGAGATTTGGCTGCTATTTCTACCATGTCTAGCTGCCATGTAGGGGTCTCCCTCATAGGCTCATACATATATACATAGATAAGACAGTAAGGTGTGATTTGGGGGAAATTTGGCTGCTATTTCTACCAGGTCTAGCTACCATGTAGAGGTCCCCCTCATTGGCTCATATATATATACATAAGACAGTAAGGTGTGATTTGAGGGAGATTTGGCTGCTGTTTCTACCAGGTCTGTTAGGCCTTCTCATGTAAACTCAAGCTTTCTCATGCCTTGAACATAAGACCAAAGCAGAGAATGTATTCTTTTATTCTTCTGCCTTTTCCAGCCATTGGTCTGTGGCCGTGCTGGGGCAATGCCTTGAAGAATTGTAGTTTAATGAATCAACTCCAGTTTTATTTTTGTAAGCATTGTACTTATTCTATCTGTTTCCTTTGTCAAACCACTAGGTGACAGGGATGTAAACAAACCAACATTCGTTGTCAAGCAGTGGTGGAGGACAATCACAAGCACAGACACGCACACACACACACATACATGCATACACATATACACACATACATACATACATACATACATATATATATATGTGTGTATATATATATTGCAGCGTGGAAGGTGTTTGTAAGCCATTTAAGAAACACACAAAAACCCTTAGATTCACTTCAACATTTAAATTTAATTTGCCAAAATATTTTCCTCGCTTTGAGACCGCGACCTGTTCACTGACAAAAATATCGTGCTAACAGGTCGCGGTCTCAAAGCGACGAAAATATTTTGACAAATTAAATTTAAATGTTGAAGTGAATCTAACGGTTTTTGTGTGTTTCTTAAATGGCTTATAAACACCTTCAACGCTGCAACTGTTTTCGTTCCAGCACACGATCTCAGATCAAGTCACTTGCTATGCAAGTACATCTCTGTAACTATATATATATTTATATATATATATGTATATTGGTAAAAACAGTAAGATAACAAAAGAAAGAAAGAGACCTCAATATTATGTAAATAGAGGAAATCTTTATATATAAAAGTTAGGTTGTGTGTCTGTCTCCTACGATTTAGATTCCTAACTACTCTCACATTTTGCGGTGCAGTTTAACCAAAACCGGGTATCTTATAGTCATGATTCATATCGAGACCGTCTGGGTATTAGCGCGCGTCTACGATGAGTCTACGATTTAAAAAAAAATTTACCATCAATTTTTCCCATTTTTAATCCATTTTTGACATATATAAGGGAAGTAACTCTCTAAAATTTATTATTAAATCTCAGAACGTAAAAAGCTACAGTAACACCCCTCCCCCTTTGTGGTTAGCCATATTGAGATGGCTATTATACTTTACATCTCTAAAAATGCTTATATAATTATTTCCCTTACAAACCCGAGCAACGCCGGGCGATACTGCTAGTATATATATATACATGATGGCTGCTCCCTCGTTATCGAGTATGGCCATTGCACAAAGCTTAACTGTTATTGGTGCTATGATCGAATGTGACTTTTTAGCCCAGCTAAAGATCTACAATGTCTTGTACAGAATTGGCAACTAATACCTTTACCGGTAATAGCCGGCTGTAGTTGTAAATGGGCTTCATGTACCTTTGCATGTCATTTAAGTCCTCCTGCCGAATTACACTCTCTTCCACATGCCCGACAGATATGTATATATATATATATAATGTATATACACACTCAGAGTAAAGACCCCCCTCAGTCATGAATGACCATGGGATTGCACCTAGAAAGTTCCCCTCCAAGGTACTTGTCTGGGCAAATTTGTTTATGAAAGTCCAGCAGTTGCCCATGCATACCAGTCTTCCCTCTCTATACCTCTGATGTTATCCAAAAGAAAGGCAAAGACCTATACAACTTGGCACCAGTGACGTCACGACTCATTTTATAGCTGAATGAACTGGACTAATATGGTATGTGTGTGTGTGTGATCATTTAATGTCCTTTTTCCATGCTGGCATGGGTTGGACTTTGGACAAGAACAGACAAGCCACTGTGTATGTGTGTGTCTTCCATTGATGTGCTTCAGTGGGAAAACCAAAAACCTAATACTTAACTAACAGAGGTCCTTGAGATATTTGTTCTGCTCTAAGTTACAAATACTTCCTTGTCATACTCATTGTTACATATGCAGTGAACCAGTGATTGGTCAATTAGAAACCTGTCACCATTTGTTGACTGATTACAATACGAATTATCTAAAATAAAAATAAAACTCTGATAACAGAATGGTGGTGCCCCAGCATGGCCACAACACGTGAGCTAAAATTAGATAAAATGAAAAAAATGAAAAATGAACAGGATTAATAGTTAAAATAGTTAGTTATATTTATTGTTACACAGTTCTGATTTGCAACTGTGATTAGCGAGAAATGGTAAATCTATTGCTTGGTATCTGTAATCTGTAGAAAAGTGAGCTTTTTATAACATAAGTTATTTGTTAAAATGGTTTTATATACATAGAATATAGAGTTTGAATAGCTATAGTAAATAGGTATCAACTTATTGGGCAGCAAGATTTACTGTTATTTGTCAGTCCAATGAGGGAGCTTCAGTGTGGTCCTCTGACCTACTGGAAATAGCAGTGAAAATCTTTAAATTATACCCTCACTGCTTCAGAAAGTGAGAGATAATGTAGTTCTAAAGATTCAGTACTTGAAAGAAGGATGGAGTGGTCATGGCTGGAATATACCTTTCATTATAGGTCTGTCCTGCTAGGGCTGACATGAAGTTAAATGTTATTTGTAGCAATATTTATTGTTAATGTAAGATGGTTTATATACTGTACTACAAGCAGTGGTGGACTGGGTCTAAAAATATTGGTTGCCAGGAGACTAAGGGAATCCACCCACAACCACAATGGTATCCCTCTTTTTTTTTTTTGTTGTTGTTGTTAAAAGTATTCTTTTCACCTGTCTACAGGCACAGCGAGGCTGAAATAATTAATGCATTCTTCCAGAAGTGAATAAAAAATTCTCAAACCTTAGGGGATATGTCCCTTAGATACTAACATGGGCCCCCATATATGGATTCTAATGGCGCAGAGTTCCACTTGCCATCAGGCAGGCTGGCAGCCCGGCCAGTCTGCCACTGACTACAAGCAACTTTACACGATTTATTGTACTCCATTTATAGATTCAGCTTTGTTGGAACTTCTGTTTTAAATATACTTTAGGTTGGCAAAAGTGATAGAGTGCTGGACAAAATTATTAAGTTACCACTCTTTACATTCTGAGTTTAAATCTCACTATCATTTTTCTGAGTTTGGTGGAGTAATGAAGTAGGTAAAATACTGGATAAAATTTAATTGACTACACCTTCTCCTAAAATTTGTAGCTTTGAGCAACTGTCAGAAATATAGAACTAGGATCTATTGAATTTTCCAACAATGCACCTTAAATGCGAATGGAATTATAATTAAAGACTACCCTAACAGAATTTTCCATTCCATTCCATTTACAGTGGAATTAGAAAACTTATTTTTGCATTTGTCAAATTCCTATTTTTCCAGGATGTACTGAACAACAGTTTACATGCAGAAATGGTGACTGCGTTCAAAAATCAGCAGTTTGCAATGGAAGACAAGACTGCCGTGATGGTTCTGATGAAGTGAACTGCAGTAAGTATACATATGTATATTGTTTAATTGTGTGTTGTTTTCTTAACTCAGTTTGATACCAGTCTACTTAAGATTGCATTTGGTTCTATAATACAGACTATCTCTTTTAGAAATGTTCATATTGTAATCAATTTACCCCAAATCATAGAATTATTTTTTTTAAATTTAATTACTTTTATTTTATATTATGGATTTTGGGAAGAATAGCCTTATTGGCACAGGATTGTTTTCAGTGTGTCCCCATTGACTCATTGCAGTTATAATGCAAAGAAAGACAAGCATACTCATGTCTGTCTAACTCTGGCTGAACAAATAGCATAAAGAATTTTTGCTTAAAAGACTCACTTCATAAGTTTCTTTTTTTACTAACTAATATATATATTGGCAGGAGATACATCTGCATTCACAAATGTGATGGATATCTACATAGTTTCTGTTTACCCATTCTCATGATATCGATCAGCTTGAGCCTATGCTAGAAGACAACTACGTTGCTGTGTGGTAGCCTTGAACATGGAACTCTGGTTGCAAATTGAACTTCTTTATTGCACAGCCAAGCCTGTACTCTTTAACCACACAGGCTTAAGGAACCTTTTGTAAAGTTATGTTCCAAATAATTTAACAATAAAAGTTAATCATTTTATTTTATCCCTTCAAATTCTCAATTATTTTGACAAGCTGATTAAAACACATTTTAAATTTCAATAAAAACATGGTCAAAGGTAGGTTAACACAATCTCCCTCTATCCTATCTTAATTTTAGTAGCATTGTATTTTTTTTTATTTTACCCTTTCAGTGTTAACCTACTTGAGACTGCCCTTATATCTATGATACAAAACCTGTTTTCAAGTGTTCATATTTAGATTCAAACCTTCCATCACAGTTTTAAGAAAAAAAATTTAGTTCTGCTCCAAACATTAGCTTTAATGGAAGAAGTTATTTTACTAAATCCCTTGAAACTTTTATTTTCAAAATTAATTGAAACACATAAGTAGAATTTTTAAATATACGATAATAAAATGATTTGTTCTTTCAAACTATTCCCCAAATCACCATTATTTCTATAAATCTTTATTCTTCCAGGATGTAGTGAGGGAGAGTTTACATGCAGAAATGGACAGTGCATTCTAGAATCTTATGCTTGCAATGGAAGACGTGAATGTTCTGATGGATCTGATGAATACAACTGCAGTAAGTTATCTCTATATATTATGGTTTTATTTTCTCTTGGTACTATGAGCAAATCATTTAGTTTTTTGAATGATTCTGCTCCACTTTTTATCCTGAAACACTCTGTTTGTTTTATTTCTTTCCACCTTTTAACATGAAAATTGATCACTGATATATGAATACATTTTCTTGCTCTTATATCATTTTTGGTGACACTTGACATTTCTTCCCCATTCATGGGACTCCCATGCTGCCCATGAGGGAACCTCTACTTAGTTGTTTTTATGTAGCTGTTTTTTATGCTAGAAATAGCAATCAGATCTCATTCAAATTACACCCTATCGGCTTCAAAACAGACATGCTGAATAAGCAACAATGAATTGTTACTTTACAAGATATGTAAAAATGTTTTAAAATTTCCAGCCAGCTCTGTTTACATTTGACCAAAGCTAGAACAGACATAAGTGATGAACTTCAGCATTTAATTTAGTGTTTCTAACTGAGACATCCTGTCTTTCTTGTGGTTGGAGAGCATGGTGTCCTTAGATATAAAACTGAAAACACAAGCAGTTCAACAAACTACATAGAAGTTAGCGTTTTGGTGTTATTTAGCTCCTAGTCAACCCTAATTGAGCAGTTCAAAGATTTCTGGCTATAATCATCCTATTTTTTATATATTTTTATATTTAGACATAGTGTATATAGGCCCCTTATTATGTAGTGTGCATCCTTTTAAGATTCTGGATATGAGTTAATGTACATTTCACTGCCATTTCTAATTAGTTGAACATCCACATTGGAATTCCTTCTTGCCCAGAGATTAGGTATCTGATGATACAGAGATTAGGTCTGTGATAAAGTGTCATTTGAATAATAGGTTTATGATAGAGAGATAGTCCTTTGAATGATAGATTTATGTTACAGATAATCTCATGAATAATAAATTTATGATGCAGAAATAGTCCTTTGAATAACAGATTTATGTTATAGTGTTTTGAATGGATAGAAGTTATTCAGTGTTGCACACTCCATAAAGCAGGAGTGATTAAAAACAAACTTTTATATATATATTGTATATAAGGTGTAGTAGAAGTAAAATTGTTAATTGGATTGTGGTACAAGAATGCCTGTCAAAATCTACTACTAGTATTCTGAAGTATATTTGAACATTACATTTAATACTACGTCTCAGTACAATAGCTGTTAGGAATAGGTACTATTTGAAAATCACACCTGCATTCTATCTAGTAGGGGATTGGCATCATATCTTCTAGTGGACTTGTCTTTCTTTCAATAAATGCCTGAAAGAGAGTCGAACACTGTTTTTTAATTAAACAGTGCCAATCAAGTATACATTGTATATGAATATGTAAGCAGAGTCAAATCCATGACTCCATAAATATTTTCAACTCCCATGCTGCTGTATAGGTTCTCTAGTTATTCATATGTAAGTCGTCGACCTGGCACCATTACATATATGAAGTTGTGCCACTCAGAATCCTCATTACATTTTAATAAGCTGCTTTATGCTAATTTGTTTCAGTAGTTTGGAAGGTAGAGGTGAGCAATCTTTAATGATGAGCAAAAGTAGTTAATTGAACTTCATTCCCTTCCGGACCATCCTGTGGTATAAACTCAGGACCTATTATAAATTTGAGTTGGTATATGTATTTATTTACTTGCCTTTAAGGGATTCTTGAGACAACTGGAAACATGGTACCATATTTATGTAGTTGTGTGACACCGTCTAGTTTTTAAGTTAAAATCATTCATGCTGATAAAATGACCAACCCCACTAAACAGATAACTTCTCTGAAGATTTTTATATATTTTGCAAAT
The DNA here is from genome assembly GCF_006345805.1 of Octopus sinensis. Lineage (NCBI taxonomy): Eukaryota > Metazoa > Mollusca > Cephalopoda > Octopoda > Octopodidae > Octopus > Octopus sinensis. The sequence continues at coordinate 11,375,045 of NC_043022.1, forward strand.
TATATAATAATCCAGTAAAAGAGGAACTTCTATGTGGTTGCTCAACATTCTACAAATAGCAATGAAATTGCCTTTAAATAGCATATACCATCTTAAAAGAAGGAGTGACACATTGGATGATGTAGTCATGGAGATACAAAAAGTTGCACAGATCTCAACTGAATGAGATATGTGACTCTAGAATATTTAGTCCTACATACGTTACACTTTAAATAGAGAGGGGATGATGACAGCTGGAATACCGAGGTGAATAGACATGTGAGTCGCACGTGAGAGACTTGCGTGTAGAGCTACAGAGAAGACATGTGTCTTTGACTGAAATCTGGCAGGAACTGTGTACTTCTACAGTGTAGCTCAGAATAAGGCTACTGTATCAAAGTGAGGCTAAACGCCTCATCGATATATTCATCTGCTGTGCTGGTCGACTCAAATATTACTATGCAATATGTAGCTCTGCTACACTTTAATCATAAGCCTGTTCCATGATAAGAAATGACCCAGAAGCTAAACAACAACAAATTATCTTAAGATATGAAGTATATTATGTTAATGAATATAAATTTGTTTAGTTCGTTATATATCACATGAATACATAATTGAAGACTAACTGGTTTGTTTACTTTTGAAAGCAAAGCTAGATTGTATATTTATTAAAACATTTACCTTAAATTTCAAATTAGCCATATAAATTGTTTACCATAGAAAATACCATATATATATATATATATGACTTGACAATGTTTTGTGACTTAAAACCTTGAAGCATACTTAACAGGCTATAGTGAAATGACTGAAGAAAATTATCTAGGGACACCGTTGATGTGTAAAATAACAAATAACAGTGAAGTTAGTTGCTGTCATGTGTAATATCACAGGGAAGATATTTAAATGTTTTTCTAATACCTAGGTGGTGAGAAGAAAACAACATTACTTTCAAGGAATAATATTAATTTAATTTGATTTTGACTACTATGGCCAACAACTCTGGATACATTTCAGTATTATTAGGCCTGCTCAGCTTTCTTTATACTTGCCAAATTAGTGATAAAACAGAGTCATTAAATGAGTAGATATAAGACAATATCTATTTCTTTACCACCCACAAGGGGCCAAACACAGAGAGGACAAACAAAGACAGACAAACGGATCAAGTCGATTACATCGACCCCGGGGTGTAACTGGTACTTACTTAATCGACCCCGAAAGGATGAAAGACAAAGTTGACCTTGGTGGAATTTGAACTCAGAACATAACAGCAAATGAAATATCGCTAAACATTTCACCCGGCGTGCTAACGATTCTACCAGCTCGCTGCCATAATATAAGGCAATATCATTAAGGCTTATATAAGATGGCAAGCTTACAGAATCATTACTGTGCCAAAGAAAATGCTTGGTGGCATTTCTTCCAGTTCTTGATGTTCTGAGTTCAAATGCCACCAAGGTCAATTTTGCCTTTCATCCTTTTGGAGGTCTGCAAAATAAAGTACCTGTTGAGTGCAGGGGTCAATGTAATGTTGATGTAATCGACTTGCCCCCTCCCTTCGAAATTGATGGCTTTGCACCAAAAAGAAAGAATGTTTAAGGCTTAAACAATTACACCACAAACCTTACACTGCTTGTCATGATTATGTTTGCACACATTTTTTTTTATCTTTCTTGATCACATTTCACAAGTTTCATTATTTAATTATATTTCACTGTTTTGGTACATAATTTCAATTCACAATGTTTTGTTATTTATTTACACTTCTCAATGTTCTGTTACTTAATTACATCTCACATTGTTCTGTTTTTAATCACATCTCAATGTTCTGTTATGTATTTACACCTCACAATGTTTCTGTTATTTAATTACATCTCACAATGTTTCTGTTACTTAATTACATCTCACAATGCTTCATTACTTAATTACATCTCACAATGTTTCTGTTCCTTAATTACATCTCACAATGTTCCATTACTGAATTACATCTCACAATGTTTCTGTTATTTTAATCACATTTCACCATGTCCTGTTACTAATTTATGTTTCACAATGTCCTGGTACTTAATCACTTCTCGATATTTTCTGCTTCATAATCACATCTCACTCCTTCTGTTACTTCAACACTCTTTGCTGTTAGTTATTTCCACTGGGGCACACACTCACACTGTGCTAGGAATGCCTTCCTAACACACACATATATCCAGTAATGCCATAGAGAAAAGAAAAACAATGCTATAAGCCTTATTTTTCTAAAATATATTTGTCTTCAGTATAATACAAATTATTAATAAACGTTTGAAGCCAAGTTTCTAAGTTTACAGTTTATCTAAGCCAGTGTTTTTCAAACTTTTTGCTGGAGCGGAACCCCAAGAAAACATTTCACTGGCTCGAGGAACCCCTGTGCAATAATTTAATTGTCCTATGCACACATATCTGCACAGGAGAATTAAAAATTACTGTCGATTTTAGCATTTTTGTAACTTCTTGCGGAACTCCTGGACTGTACTGGCGGAACCCCAAGGTTCCGCGGAATCCTGGTTGAAAACCACCGATCTAAGCTGTTACTGATCACCAGTTCCACATGGAATAGTTTCTGAATGAGTAGTCACCTAACCTGATTGAAATAATAATCAAATCTCTTTTATATTATACCTTAACATTTAAAAAAGAAATAAAAAAAAAGGAAGAACACATTGGATATACACTCAGTCTGAAACACAAAAGATCGGATGATCATGGCTGGAATGCCTTTCATCAGAGACCAACTCAACCAAGGATGATCTGAGGCTAAACAATACTACAATATGAAAGCCTAACAGTTAAAAGCAGCATACAATTAGTCATAGTGAGTATTGTTGAAATGTCATGGTTGAGTGGATTTTGCATTGAATTATCTGCTGATAAGTTGACAGTTCAAACCCACTGCAGGTGTTTCATGGTGTTTAAGACTGAAAGCCTCTACTTAGCTTCTGTTGTTGGCAATGTGTACCTGATTACTTAGGTTATAACCTGCACTGCATTAGTAGGTTCTATTCAGGGGGAGATTACTCGGTCATCAGCTGACAGTTTTAAGTGTTTCAAGGCTGAGATATAGATGGAGTTTAAAAAATAGAGTTCGTAAATAGGCGTAGGAGTTGCTGTGTGGTAAGTAGCTTGTTTACCAATGGTTCCGGGTTCAGTCCCACTGCGTGGCACCTTGGGCAAGTGTCTTCTACTATAGCCTTGGGCTGACCAAAGCCTTGTGAGTGGATTTGGTAGTCTGTTGTATATATGTATGTATATATATATATATATATATATATATATATATATATATATATATATATATGTGTGTGTGTGTGTGTGTGTCTGTGTTTGTCCCCCTAGCATTGCTTGACAACCGATGCTGGTGTGTTTATGTCCCCATCACTTAGTGGTTCGGCAAAAGAGACCAATAGAATAAGTACTGGGCTTACAAAGAATAAGTCCCGGGGTCGAGTTGCTCGATTAAAGGTGGTGCTCCAGCATGGCCGCAGTCAAATGACTGAAACAAGTAAAAGAGTAAAAAGAGTATCTACCCACCTCCTTATTAAAAAAAAATCATCGAATCTCTAATCATTGAATCTTCAGCAATTTCTAACTTTCACATTTTTGTCTTTTTATCCATTTTTTTCCTGTCATTCATTTTCTCTAACCTTTCACATTTTCCTCTATTTTTCTTAATCTTCTATCTCTTAATTTGCATCTACTAAATTTGCATCACAGTTACTTTGGAAGATATTTCTTTTCATTTATCTTAAATTGGAGATTTTTTTTTTCTCCTTCTCTCTTACTTCCTTGCCATCTGTTTCAGCCTCTCCCCATCTCACGTGCAACCAATCTCTGAAATAATCCTTCTTCAGCAACCAACATCACTTAATTCACAGATGCACTCTTCTCTAATTTCTTTTAAATGATTGTTTCAACGTCCGCCGCCCCCACCCCCAATTATGCATGATAACCTGATAATTTCTTGATTACAGCTGTAGCACGCAAATGTCCTGGCGATGATTTTCTGTGCGGTACTGGCCACTGTCTTCCGATAAACAGGCACTGTGATCGCAGGAAAGACTGTCCTGATGGATCTGATGAAGTTGACTGTCGTAAGTAATTCGTGAACAGATCTGTAGACTCCGCGCTAAAATGTTTAGTGATATCCTGCCTGAAACCATGTCTTTATTTTTCAATCCAAATTTTATAGTCATCACTTTCACTTGCATCGTGTTGCTGCATGCTTCTTTGCTTTTCTTTACATATGTATACAATTTCTTTTCCAAAAATGACTTCCAGAAATATAAATAATTTATCCAAATAGAGGAAGGTGGTGTGTTGATGCAGATGGTTGTGCTCTGAACTCGACATTTTATATAATATTTAATAGAATTCTAGAATTCATTTTTCCTGTTATTGTCATTTTCTGCCCTGTGGTTCATGGATTAAAATTTGGTTGATAGAAGAGAAAAAGTTATGTACAAGATATAAAATTCATAACTGAAATGGCAATAAGTTAGAACACTTTTAATGTTAATTCATTGCCATTCAATATATAATACTAGGCACTTGTATAATATGGAATGTTAAGTGTATATTAAATTGGTTTCAGCTGTTTTCTAATTATCCATTCACTCAGGATGTATGCATTTGGTATTAAAGTAAAGGTCATTTGATACCTTGTTATCTCAGGTTCAATTCTTGACAGGACAGTTTAAGTTTTCCACTTTTATGTGGAGGTCAGTTTTTTGGGGGGGTTTTTCTGATAAATCCACTTTATTTTGTGAAGAATAGCATTGTTGTATTATAGGTTTAAGAGGGCAATCACTGGTTCTCAGCATTTCTGATACTGAGGGTAGCAAGAAGTGCGAGTGTGTGTGTACAATTCAGGTGGAATAAATACTTGAAGTGTTTTTGTTGAAACATTACTTTATCAAACTTTTTCCTGCTGATGTATATAACTTTCACCAGCAGACACAATTACACATATGATGGGCTTCTGTACAATTTCTCTTCACCAGTTTCCACAGGCATTAGCCAACTTGAATCTATGGTAGATGACACTTGCCCAAGGTGTCACACTGTGCAATAGATCCCAGAACCATATGTTGGCAAGCAAAACTCCTGAATCCCTAAACCATACCTGCATCCACACTTGGAGTTGATACAACTGACAATGATATATTGCCCAACACAAGATTAACTTTGCACCTATCCAAAGAGAAATTGTAATTCTGTAGTAGAAGTGGTGCTAAAATTTAAACCAATTATTTCTTTATTTCTCACAGACAACAGATTACAAATTTGGATTTTTCTAAACTGTTTGTTTCGTATATTGTGGTTCCTGTTTTTGTAACATGTTTTGAATGCAAGGTCTTTTGTTGTCATTATGAGAATAGAAAATTGACTGAAACAGAAAAATACGTCCAAAATCACTGTTTCGATTTGTTTTCAAGTTTAAGTTTAATCATGATCTTTAGCAATAATCAATCAACTGCACTCCATCTCCTATGTAGAGTGGTCATGGGTGAAGTCAAATGACAATTATTGCATGTCCTACGAAAAGCTAGTAGTAGCAGTAGTTGCAGTAGCAGCACCAGCAGTGGTAGTAGTAGTAGTAACAACAGTAGTTGTTACTGTTGTAGTTTGTAAAATATGAAAGCATTTAGATTGCTTAGATTGCTATTACCAAGTTCAATGCCAGCTATGATGTACATCAAAAGTGTCATTTTTTTTTTTACTCTGCTTTTTCTAATTTTTTATGCAAAATCTTGATACTATTATAAGATACTATCAAGTGAGTGTATGTGTGTGTGAGAGAGAAAGAAAGAATGTTATATGTGTGTATTTTTTTAAATGTTTGATAGTTTTTACTTATAAGTATATATTTGCATTTTGTGTGTGTGTGTGTGTTCTGTATGTAAAAATATATTTGGTTTTTATGGCAAATTTTTATGCTTAAAATACTTCTAGTTTTGCTTGATAATAATAATGATAATGATGATAATGATACAAAAATTATAAATAATAAAGCCTTACAGTTAGTACACTTTGCACAAGCTACACATAAATGCAGTCGGTTGTGCAGTGAAGGCACCATGGGCAAGTGTCTTCTGCCATAGCTTCACATATTAACCAAAGTTTTGTGAATGATATTCGGTCAACAGAATTTTTGTGGAAGTTCATCAGAGGGATCATTCCTATTTTTGGTAGTAGGCTAATTCAGTGCCTGGTTTAACACTACTACCTGGCTAGTGAGGGCTTTTAGTTGAGTATATTTTGTTGCAAATTTGGGGGTTAAGTCCTCTCAATAATCTCGAAGACCCTGAAAGAGGTCATGGACACTGCCTTTTCTCTTCTAACAAAGCCACATGTACACACATACCCACTTATCCACTTAACCACAGGTATTTACTGTTGCATATAATACCTGCAAATGCATGGGTTGATATAGATGTTGCATATGAAGAAGGTCTTAAAATAAAGAAACTGAGAAACTCCATAAAGTCAGAATGGAGGAACATTAGTGAGAGGGAAAAAAAAACATCTGTATTAGAATTGATTGAATATATGTGACGTGAAAAAGGAAATTATGTATTTGCTCAGAATTAAATGAAGTGAAAACCATGATCATAAGTTAGAGAAATCAAGGATATAGTTTATATAAAGAGCTTGCTGAAAAATCAATCAGTAAGCATCACCCCACTGAATGAGCTCAATATGGCTGCCTTTATTCAGAAATAAATTAAGTTCACCTAAAAATTTAGTGTTAAATAATTGTGTCATAGTGGCTGAGTGTATTACTATATTAACTTAAAAATATAAGTTATTGAAGAATCCAGACTGGTACTATATATATATATGTATATATATGTATGCATATATAAATATATATATATATATATATATATGTATATATATGTATGTATATATATATATATATATATATATATATATATATATATATATATATATATCATCATCATCATCATCATTGTTTAATGTCCGCTTTCCATGCTAGCATGGGTTGGACGATTTGACTGAAGTCTGGCGAACCAGGCTCCAATCTGATCTGGCAGAGTTTCTACAGCTGGATGCCCTTCCTAACGCCAACCACTCTGAGAGTGTAGTGCTTTTACGTGCCACCGACACGAGGGTCAGTTTGGTGGTACTGGCAACAGCTACGCTCAAATGGTGCTTTTTGTGTGCCACCTGCACAGGAGCCAGTCCAGCAGCACTGGCAACAACCTCTCTCGAATGACATTTTTCACGTGCCACCAGCATAAGTGCTAATAAGGCAATATATATATATATCAAAGAGCAAAACAATAAAACTGATCGAAATGTTGTTTAGATGTAAATATTAACCTTTTAGCACTTAAATCGTCCACATCCTACTGAAATATTTCACTTGTTTTATGACTAAACTGGCCAAATCCCGCCTTTGACACCTTTTCTATAGTATCATTCTAAAAATGAACAACCACATTGTTGATATCTCAAAACCACTAGATAATGGATGATTTATTCAAAATGATGTGGTTAGATAAGCATTATATTTGTCAGAGTAATCTGAATGCTGAAGAGTTGAAAAATATTTCATCTGCAAAGATAAGATTAATTAGTTAGCAAAATTAAAATTGTGTTAACAATAACTGATCTCAGATGTTAAGTCTAAGAAAATTTGTTCTGAAATGTATATTTAAAAATGTTAGTGGCCTTATGTGTTTATTATGTGTGCAATAGACTGTGCATGGTTTTATGTTGCTGTCTTAGTTGAGTTTTGTCCTTAGTAATTCTGTATAAGGTCTTGTAGTTTGTACTGTGAAATAATTTTGAGGTTAAAACCATTAAAGCAAATATGTCAACCTGACAGGTGAAATATCATGATTTGAACCTAATCGAGTCTTGTCAGCTTTATTGTACACAACATCGCATGTTCTCTTTGTTCAATTTGTATATAATCTATGAATATCATATTTTTATCAACTTCTTTTATTGATTTCATGAAAAGAATGTGAGTATAAATATGCAATATTCTTTACAGCTGATGAGTTAATTTTGTACAAAATCATATATAGCGTTGGTGTAAAAGTCTTGGGAGTTAAAACTTATTTATCTTACAGGAAGACTAACATGTATAGAGTGAAAGAGGGAAACTAATTTTGCAAGTGTGTATCTTTAGTAAACAGTGAGGAATCCCCTTACATGGATTGTATAAGTAATTCAAAGTAGCAGGTTTGTCATATGCTGTGTCACTCTGATTCTGCATCTGGATTGCATTAAGGGTACATGTGCATATAGAATACTCAGCCACTTACACTGTCATGTAATGAGTCAGTAGTAAAAACATACACACACATTTTTGTGCATGTGTATGTGTGGTTTTGTGACTGTAAATATGTGTATAAAATATACACACACATGCTCATATATATATATATATATATATCTGTACAGGGGTTGGACAAAATAATGGAAACACCTTAAAATTTCAAACAAATTTATTTTAATATAGGGTAGGACTGCCTTTGGCAGTAATTAGTAATTACAGCTTGAATTCTACAAGGTATAGACTCATACAAAGTTTGAATTGTTTTCAAAGGAATTTTTGTCCATTCTTCAGCTAAAACAGTCTCCAGTTCTTGTAATGATGATGTTGGAGGATATAATATTGAGATCTGGGGACTGTGGTGGCCAGATAAGATGTTCAACTTCACTAGAATGTTCTTCATGCCATTCATTAACAACTTTAGCTGTGTGAATTGGTGCATGACCATCCTGAAAGATTGTGTTTCCCTCTGGAAACAGTTCCACAAACATAGGATGAATTTGATCAGATAAAATGCTTAAATAGTCTTGACTATTAATTCTGCCATGAAAGGAAACCATTGGGCCAATGGCTTTCCAAGATATATTCCCCCAGATCATCACAGATCCTCCTCCATGTTTAACAGATGGAAGAAGGCAGTCTGGGTCAAATGGTTCTTTTGGCTGTCTCCACACGTATACTTGGCCAGTGGTCAGAAATAAGATAAAGATAACTCGTCCTAGAAAATAACATTCTTCCACTGCTCTAGGGACAATTCTGTAGGTTTTTACTCCACTCTAAACACTTGCTTTTGAAAGTAGTTTTTTGATTGCAGCCCTCCCGTGAAATCCAGATTTGTGCAGCTCCCAGCAAACAGGTTTTGTGGAAACTGGGTTGTCAAAGTGGTTATTAAGTTCTGCAGTAATTTTGGGAGCTGTACTTTTGTGATCCTTTTTCACAATTCGCATAAGATTCCAACGGTCCCTATCTGAAAGTTTTGGTTTCCTTCTGGAGATTTGTTTCAATGAGGAGGTTTTTTCATCTTTCTCAAAGGCTGTTATAACTTTCAAGACAGTACATCTTGGTAAGCCAAACATTTCGGCTGTTTTCATTACACTAGTGCTTGCCATACGAGCACTAACAATTTGACCTCTTTGATAAATCTGTCATTTTAATTACCTTTTTCTGGTAATATCCGAAAAGAAACAGCAATTTTAGCAAAACATATTAAGCAACACTAATAATAAATCAAAAACATAAATATAAACAAGCTTTTGACAGTTTTATAAGATATTTCAAAATTATGATGCTATGTGTTTCCATTATTTTATCCAACCCCTGTATATATATGTATATATATATATATATATATATATATATATATATATATATATATATATATATATATATAGTACAAAGTAAGATCGGGGTTATGGGTGTAACCCACTATGGGATATCATTTATCCAATATACTGTTGGTAAAGTACCCAAATTCTTAATACATAAATGTTTTTAATTGCAATGCAATTAAGTCATTTATTATATTAAATGGGTGAAGGTAAAGAAATATTTTTATCGTAAATTTATATAATACAAATAAGAAAATGGAGAAACAAATTTAGTTTGTTCATCAACTTATGGATATTATAATTTTAGATTATTTATTCATTTTACAAATGAGAACATCAAAAGCATACAAAATGCCTACAATCCTAGCATGTTGACATCTATAGGCAATGAAAATTAGATTCACTTTTGACCATAGGCTGAAACAGCTGTAAGAAGTAATTTCTGGATTTCAATAATTTATAATATGACTTTTAAAATATGTATTTGTATTATTATCTTATCTATTGATTTATATAATATTTTGTATGCTTTTAATGTTCTCATTTGTAAAATGAATAAATAATCTAAAATTATAATAGCCGTAAGTTGATGAACAAACTAAATTTGTTTCTCCATTTTCTTATTTGTATTATATATATGCATGTATGTATGTATACACACATATGTATATATTTGTGTAAGATATATTTATGTATTTGGTTCCATTGTTACAAAAATAATAAAACTTTCATTTTAAATATGATTTGTATGATAAGGTCCTTAATATTTCTTTTTTTCCTTTGTAGAGTTTTCAACTTGTTCTCCTGATCAATTCACCTGCTCCAATGGTGAGTGTATATCATTGGCTAACCGATGCAACCGTCAATACGACTGCCGTGATGGAAGTGATGAATTCAACTGCAGTAAGTGTAAAAACTCTTACAACATATCTTTCCTCCCTCATCTCTCTCTCTCTCTCTCTCTCTGTTAGCCTTTGTCTCTGACTCTTTTTTTCACTAATATTTTATTTATTGCTTGTTTTTGTTGTCATTGCCTTCATTATTCCTGTCATCATCATCATCATCATTGAAAAATCCCAGGTCGAGTGCTATGGACATGTGATAAGAACGTTACAGGAAAGAATAATAAGACAGATTATCTCTATATATACAAACGGCAAAATGTCTGTCTCTGTGTGTGTGTATCCTTTATAAAAATCCACAATTTTCCAGTTAGAGGGCTCACACTTTCTATGGTCATTCAAAACCGTCCAAGGGTGGTCGTGCACATCTTTACATTTCCCCAGTCACCCCGCAAAGCCATTAAAAAATCAATAGAAGTGACTTTTTTGTGAATTTTCTATCCAAAACCCAATCAAAATGCCCGAAACTTGATACGCCAATTGAATGCCAGCTAGCTGTATGTGATTGGTCAGAGATTTGGACAGTACTCGCGTGTATATGCATGCACTAGCACTATGATCTGGCGTTGCCGGGTCATAGTGCTAGTAAAGGATAATAAGACCAAGTGAACTGGTTAGAGCCCTAGGGATAGACCAAGAATGGGATGGTTGGATAATATCCATAATTTCAGTTGGTCATGCTTGAGAATCCAGCCAGGAATTCTAATGACAGTTGCTTCTGATAGGACCCTGTATAGGAGGTGCCTGTGGACTCTACCTCACTGACTCTCCAGGAATAGCTGGCAGAGAAGAAGGATGGTTGAACTAATAATCATCTCTTCATTGGTAGGAAATATCCACATGGTTGCAGGATTTTAGAAATTGCAACCAAAGCTCCCTCAACGTAGAAAAGAAACTTTCTGATCTCAACCTTTTTATGTGGGAGAAAAAATATAGTTGCAAGATGACAACTGACATTTGGCAGTTTGTGATGTTCTTTACAAAAAAGAACTTAAATTGTGATGAAGCTAATTTAACTCATGCATCTTGCAACAATGGTGACGTTTGAAGTTCCATTCAAGGATGAGGATCAGCAAAATGTGTATCCTGAGGTTATAAATTTGTTAATAATTAGTTAGATCTGCAGCTAATTAAACTTAGTGAAATAACTCCCATTGCAGAAGACCTGTCTACTCGAGAAAATTTAAACTTTGGCAATATATAAGGTGGTGGGTTTATCTGCATGTCCTGGTGTGGCTGTGCAGATATATATATATATATATATGTATATATATACATATGTGGAGGCGCAATGGCCCAGTGGTTAGGGCAGCAGATTTGCAGTCGTAGGATCGCGGTTTCGATTGTGGGTGTTTATTGAGCGGAAACACCTAAAGCTCCACGAGGCTTCAGCAATGGGTTGTGGCGATCCCTGCTGTACTCTTTCGCCACAACTTTCTCTCACTCTTTCTTCTGTTGGCCTGCAGGGTGGCGTCATTTGAAGGCTAGTGCAATGTGAAGCGCATTGTGACCAGCGATGTGTAGCAGCATCTGATAGCCTGGTTGGTTACATGTTATATATATATATATATACACACATATATATGAAATTTATAACCCCAAGTTTTGCAGTTTCCATTCATACATTTCATATTATTATAAGATATTGCTGTATTCTGTGATGACATTCAAGGTAATCATTTTCATAGACATGTGGTTCCAGAGCAAATTCCTCTACTATCAAGCCATATTTTGTGCTACTAATTTTTTATGGAAAAACTCCTGAGCTTTGCATTAAATTAGTTATGAATGTTTAGCTTTGCATTAAAATGAGATACCATTACTTATTGAATTGATTCAAAATTTACAGCTACTTCGAGGTGTTCATCAAACCAATTCCGTTGTCAAGATGGGAGTTGTATTCCTGCAGACAGACGCTGTGACCGACGCTATGATTGCCGTGATCGAAGTGATGAAAGGGATTGTGGTTTGTATTCATTTTTATTTTATATTGTTTCTCTTTTCTTATTATACAGTTTTGCATTGCAGAAGATAGCTCAGTATGTTGACATCTCTCACTCACAATGTCTTCTTCTTATTCCAACTGAAAACAAGGCCATAAAATTTCTCTAGTTTTAATTTACAAGTCCTAACTGCAGCTGAGGGAAGTCTTGGAAGAAATTTTGAAATATGGATCTCTTTCATGGACAAGTCTACAAAAATATGATGAATGAAATTGACCCCACCACCTGACAAGTACTTTGCTTTAATAATGATTTCTTATATAGGCAGAAGGCCAGAAATTTGTATTAGGAGGGATAAGTCAGTTATATTGGTGCCATTTCATTTTTGGCTAGTACTTTATTTTATTGACCCTAAAACAATTGATTTTAGTTGGACTTGAACTTAGAACATAAAGAACTAGAGCAAATACCACAAGACATTTTATCCCCATACCGCCAGTTACTCCACCTAATAATAATAACAATAGGCTACAAATTTGAGATGACAGGCTAGTCGATTGTACTGACCCTAGTACTTTGCATACTTAATTTTATTAACCCCAGTGGGAGGATTGGTAAAGTTGACCTCAGCAGGAATTGGGCATAAATAGGCAGAACAAATATTGCAAGGCATTTTGTCTGACAGTGTAAGAGTTGTGCCAATAACAGAAACCTATAAACTGTAGAAGGACTCATAGCATTACACATGAGATGTGGGTTGGATCTGTCTGCTAGAAACAACCCGCATGCTATGCAAAACCCTTTCAGTTCAATAACTCTACTCAAACTCACTACCCACAACACATACCTTTTATGATAACCATCCACTAAAATAATGCAACACATACTCTACACAATCAAAATACTTCTATATGACCAGTAGTAGGCAATATGACACCAACAACTCATACAACTTGTATTCTCCACAGCTGCAGTCTATTAATGCTGCAGAAACCGCATCACATACTCTTCATAATCACCATCTGACACCCACCAAAACCCGTGACATGAACCACACAGCACATATTTAACTCAAATAGCACTTATAAAAATCACTTGACTCATATTGCAAGTACATAATCATCAAAATATCAAAGTATCAAGCTGAATCTAGCAGTCAAATCCCATAACAAAGATGAAATTGACGCAGCATGCAAGCGCAAGTTTACATCCTCAAAAAAAAAAGATAATGCTGCACACACACACACACAACCTCAGGAACATAGTTACCGTAGTAATGTTATAGGAACTTGCATAAAACAGTTGCTGTTGCTCATGATGTAGTAGTAGTAGTTGTTGTAGTAGTAGTAGTAGTAGTAGTAGTTGTTGTTGTAGTAGTAGTAGTAGTAGTAGTAGTAGTAGTAGTTGTAGTAGTTGTAGTAGTAGTAGTAGTAGTAGTAGTTGTAGTATTATTAGTAGTAGTTGTAGTTTAGACACATGACGAGCAATTTTGAAAGAAATGGAGTCAGTTGATTCCACCAACCTCTGTACTAGGCCGATATTTATTTGTCAATCCTGGAAGGATTAAAGGCAAAGTTGACCTTGGCGTGAGTTGAACTCTTCACACCTAAGTTCAAAATCCCATTGAGGTCAATTTTGCCTTTTGTCCATTTGGGATCAATGAAGTAAAGTACCAGTCAAATACTAGGGTCAATACAACTGACTTCTCTCCTTCTAAAGTTAGACCATGTCCCTATGTTGCAATCATGTCATCAACAATTTGGTAGGGCTGTTGGTGTTAGTACATGTTCTAACTCCTTCTGAGCTGAAATCTTGCACCAACTTTGCCTTTCATTGTTCTAGGTTGATACAGTAAAGGTGCCAGTCAAGTACTGGGGTTGATTTAATGAACTGACTCTTCCTCTAATTTTGTAACCTTTGTGCCTGAAATAGGGTAAAAAATGTAAAGACACCCTTCAGTAATAAATGGCCATGAGATTTCACCTAGAGAGTTCCCCTCCAAGGTACAAGTCCATGTCAGATTGTTTATTGAACACCAGCAGCCACCCATGCATATCAGCCCCCCCCCCTCTCCATTCCACCGATGTTATCCAAGGGCAGAGCATAGGCTGATACTGCTTGGCACCAGTGACGTCGCAACTCATTTCTACAGCTGAGTGAACTGGAGCAGTGTGAAATAAAGTGTCTTGCTCAAGAATACAACACACAGCCCAGTCTGGGAATTGAACTCACTACCTCATGATTGTGAACCCAATGCTCTAACGACTGAGCCATGTGCCTGTATTAAGAAGAGTAACAAGAAGAAGAAAAAGAAGAATGCATTTGTATTGAGATGTATATGAGTCTGTATGTAAAGCTCACATATCCACATGATGATGTGCTCTCCGTAATTTGTTCTTGTAATTTTGGTAAAAATCTCACCTGCCATATGGTTTTTGAAGCATTATGCACCATTTCTTTACTACATATTAATTTCATGCACTTTTATCTACTTAATTTATATTGCAACTCTGATGATGTATTTTTGAATGTGCTTGCCTAATAAGCACTTTTTTTTGTTCATTCAACAAAGATGCTGAAGATAAAAATAAACCATATTCTCAAAATGTATTCACAAAATTTTGACAAAATCTCACATGCAATTTGTTTGAAACACGATGCACCCTTCTCATCATGTTAAGCAATTTCATGCACCATTCACTCACTTAATGCACTCTCACCTCAATTAATGTTGCATCTCTGATGATTTAGCTTTAAGGGGTTAAAAATAGGACAAACTCCCCTCTGCATTCCATATCTAATTTGTCCTTCCTATTTTATGGTGGGGGAGTTTGATTTGAAGGACATGTGGTTACTTTTTCCAGCAGGTCAAATAACTCTGTTGAAGATCCCTTTTTGATTCATTCAGAATCACTTGTTATATTGGAGAGATTTGTTTTTATTTTGAATATTGAATATCCTGAGTCAGCTTTGTTTGTGCTAACCTATGGCTTGCAAACAGCTGACAAAGTCCAGGCCAACACTTGATAAACTGATATAAACTGCATGACAAGTTGATTCTATTTTGTATAATGGATTATTCAACAAAGGAAAAGCAGTACATGACACATTTAAGAGTCTTCTATGATTGGTGGAAGGAGTTTAATCCACTAAAATCACCCAAAGGCTTGATGGTTGAAGAACTTTGTTACTTAACAAAAGTTGTTGTTCCTTTATTATCAGCAAAGTCTTTAAGTACCTTTGGACCAGTTTCTTCTTAGGAACGAGTTGGTGCCAACATACTCAATGTAGTGAACCAAGAAATTTTAATTAATTAAAACTACTTCTGGTGGTCAGGGGAAAGAATTCATCATCATCATTGTTCGACCATGGTCGAGACAATGGAATTTACTATGCTACGCCAGACTTCACGGTCCATCATAGCATTACGGAGGTCCTGTTGCTGGATGCCTGTATCCCTGGAGATTACATCAGGGTAGGAGAGGGAAAGAATTATTTACTTATTTAATTTTAATCAAGAAAGGCGAGGGGAACAACTGTGAAATTTTAATTAGTTAAAAATAGAATATTACTAATACAGTAGTTAGTGAGTTTGATCTTAGTATTACTGTGACAGTCTGGATATGTATTGGTCTTGTTAAACCAAAGCATATCCAGATGTGTCACTGTACTGCTAAGAAAATGGTGATGTGGATGATATATTACACTGCTAGGCTTGGGAGTTTGGGTATGATATAAGTTGTTCAAAGCATTTCCAGATAGAACACTTTATTCTACCTTAACTCATTTCACCAAATTATTGTAATAGGCAGCAACTATCCTTGAGGAAAATTAACTGTTATGACCAAGAATGCTATTCACTGAGAGATTTGTGTCTTACTCACTTTAGACTAAAGAAATCCGAACTAAGTGCTGACCCTTGATACCATGAACATTCTATTTTAAAAAGAAAAATAAGCTTTATATTAATAGATTTGACCTTGAAGCCACTTTATAGCTGTTCTTTTGCTTTCTACATAATACAACAACCTTGTTATGTTGCTCTTAAAGGATGCTCAGCTGGCCAATTCCGGTGCCAGAATGGATTATGTATCGACGAAAACAAAATCTGTGACTCCAATGATGACTGTGGAGATCAGTCAGATGAAATAGACTGCAGTGAGCTTTACAAGATATTTTGTGATTTGTTTGCATGCTTCTTGGATTTTGCTGCAAGTTTACTTAATCTTGCTTTGATTGTATTTCTTTTGTCAGGTGAACATTATAACGTAATGAAGAGTCTTAAAATGGCTGGATAATATAATGTCTCTTTTCTTTTTTGTTTCTTCACACACACACACACATCAGAGTGAGTGTGAAGAGCATGAATAACCAATGTATCCCCCCCCCATATAAAACAAGAACGTGTTCTATACACATTCACTGTAGACCTCATATACTGTAATGTGTGTGTGATGTATGTAGTTTTCTTTTTAACTGTTTTAAGTATCTTCATTACAACCAAAATCCACTGAAAACCTCTCACCAATAACTGTCTGAAGCTAACATAAACTGTTTCATTAATTGACATGTTCTGTTTAAAGGGTTGTCTGTGTAATTGTCGTTCTTCTTATCAAGTAATTCAACAATAATTTCCTTATATAGACAGTGTTTCATTGCTAGTAATTCCCCTATTGTTATATAAATTACCCCAATAAATGCTTGTGTTTGCTTGTATTATATAAAACATATCTATAAATGAATAAAATTACATAAAAAAACCCCTGGAAACTACCTTGAATTTGCTTGCATTTACATTTATATCAAATGTGCTAGTGAATCCACAGAATTACATAAAATACCCTGAACTTGCCTGTGTTATATATAACAAACTGTAAATAAATCTATTAAATTACATAAATTACCACCGTAACAGCCTTAAATTTGCTTGTGTGATGTGTATATGAAATGTATAAACATAGGTACAAAACCGTAAACTATACCACCAAGTGCCCAGTGTTTGCCTTTGAATATAAAAATGTGTTAATAAATGCATAAAATTATATAAGCAAAACAACCCTACCATAACCATCCTGGATTTGCCTGCATTATATAATGTATAAATATATCTACAAAGTTATATATATTCCCCAAGTAACTGTTCTTTGCTTGCCTATATTTTAATAAACTTCCTCTGTATTTTCCAAACAATTTTACTAACTGTTGTATGTTGTGTAAATTACTTACAATATAAACTTCCCCAGTAATAACACTGTTGTATTTATTACTACAGCAATTGGTTGATGCTGTATATATTACCCTATTGCTTTCTCAATATTATGTGAATAACTTATGTTAAGAGGAAAATGTAGGAATGTATCTTATAATATGAATTATTTATCTTAAACAAATTTAGTAATTTTCTAATATAAAACTGTTTTACTAATTAACTAAAATTATATGAAAATATCAGTTTTGGAGAAGATTTTTTTCATTTTAGATTTTTAACATATTTCAATTGTTGACTAATAGTATTGGTGGTTAGAGGTTTCCAATGAACCAAACAATTGGTTTACTGAATTTCTCACAGTGAGAGTGACATTTGTCTATAAATTAGTGCAGAACAAATATTGCATTTTCATTTACCTCAACAAAGTTTACATACCTCAAGAATATACATAAACAAAAGATAAATGCTTCCATATATATACATATACAGGAACTGCACCCAGTAGCCAATACCTGTGGGTAAGCTTTATAAAGTAAACTACATGGTTCATATCCAAATTGAAATTGTACATATATATATATATATATATATATATATATACACACACACATATGTATATGTAAACAGGCTTCTGCACAGTTTCCATCTTACCAAATTTCATTTACAAGTTACTGGTTAATCCAAGACTGTGGAAGAAGACTTTTGCCCAAAGTACCACAATGTGGGATTGAACCCAGACTCATATGGCTGTGAAGTAAATTTTTTATACCAATATGTTTCAGCCTAAAGTATTCATATTTGAATAAAAACCTTCTTTTATATAAGCAAATAAAAAGTTAATGATTAAAAGTTTACTTAGTTTCACTAAATACCTCTATATTCGTGATGCTAATTATTCAAAAATTAATTAAAACCCATAGATAGTGTATTTCAAGAGAAATACACATGGATAGTTTATTTCTCTTGAAATACACTATCTATGGGTTTTAATTAATTAATACTCATTAAAAATATTGTAAGGAAAATGAGATATTTCTATATTTACTTTTGTAAACTAGCTTAGCATCTGCTCAATATTGTATGGACTATTATAGAAATTATTTGATCTTCTGAAATATTCTTAAATATTTGTCTAAAATATTTTCTTATTTTTGTACTTATCAGTAACAACAGTTACTGTCAGAATAAACCCACCTAATATCAGGGTGAAAGCTGGACGTCAAGCATTATTTACCTGTGATGTTCTGGAAGCAGAAGCCTCAGAAATCAACTGGCTCAGGCAGTCTGGTGTAAGTTTTTGCTTTGCCCTCTCCATAATTCACACCATCACCAACACCACTAAATATTAAATTCTATACTTTTTTTTTTTTTAGCAATAGCTTTAGTAGATAGCAGGCTCATCTATAAGAAAACTAAGGATTATCAGTGTCAAGAAAAAAATGATTTAAAGTTACCCACTAATAAAACAAATCAGTGTGTTCTGAGAAGAGAATTTGGATCTTTTCGGTTTGAACGGCAGTTTTTTCTAGCGGTGTCATATGAAATTGTCACCCATAATTATGACCCTAGTATCGATCTATTGCATTTCAATCTGTTTTAGGGTTAGGGGTAGGGGGAAGGGTATCTTTTTTTCTTCACAAATGTAAATAAACCCAATCTGTTTCTTAAACGAGGGACATATTCATACGGCACAGAATGTATTTTACCTCAATGGACGTCACTGATTGGTTGAAATTGCAGAAATTGAAGAAAAAAAAACAACAAATATCTTACAAACTATAGAATTTTCTCAATAAAGCCAAGAGAAAAAGATGTTTTATAAACACATTCTACCAGTATACGAAGTTTAAAATTTTTTAGTTACCTAGAAATTATGTTAAAAAAACAGTGATGATGATGATGATGACTGGTTTCCTTTTGTCTGTCACTCTGAAAGGAGAAAGCTGTGGCTGAGCTGGGAGAGGTGGAAAAGTGGGAACGCAGGTATTATAAAGGAAAGAACATCAGTTAGATAAATAGAAGGGTTAAAGATTGAATAAAAAACAGGTAACATGCATATGCATGCTATTCCACACATACACACACACACACACAACACATATCTTTCATTTCTATCTATCCTTTGCAGAGAGCTCTTCCACCAACAAGAAGTCACATTGATGGCAACAGACTTATTATTTATGATACTCAACCATCTGATGCTGATGATTATATCTGCGAAGCTATTATCCGAGGCCAAAAATTTGCCAAGACAGCAAACCTTATTGTAGAACTTGGTAAGCTGGAAATGCTTTTTGTATTGTTTTCTCATTAGAAATGCACATTTCATCATATACTAAAAAGGTTTGATAATATGTAATTGGTTTTAGAATTGGCAGCACAAAGTTTCATGATCCAGCTCAAGGTGCCTCTCCAATTTAATGTGAATTGCAGCTATATGGCCACTTGACCTGCAAGTAGTAGCAGCAAGCCAAGTCACCCACAAATCATGCCTAATACTTTGAGAAACATATTTAAAAACAAAGGGGAATGGCCTGTTGGTTAGTGTAATACAGCCCTAGATGGGATGGTTGTAACTAGAACACCTTTGATCATAGGTCAGCTTGCTTAGGACTGACCTGGCACTTAATAACAATAACAAAAGTTTGTGAAAATACAGCCAGGAAGGGAGCCTCTACATGGTTGTTCAGCTGTTAGAAATACTAGCCAAAACTCTATCAAATCATAGCTTAACTCTTGTAAATTAAGAAGACGTTAATGCGGTGTCGTTAATCGTCATTTACAAAAGAAGTAAAAAGGACAGTATGATCACAGGTGAAACATTCTTGATCATAGTTTTACCTCATAGGGTTGACATGGGCCTAAACAACAACAACAACAACTATGTAATATCAAAATGTCCAAGTTAATTTTTTCTCTAACCATTTGCTCATAGTGAAGCAGACTGTAGCATACATGATGCAGTAAGCCAAAATATATTAATAAAAATTATACTTTTAGTAATCCTTTCTATTGTAGACACAAGACTAAAACTTTGGGGTAAGGGAGCTAGTCAATTTCATTGACCCTAGTACTCAACTAGTGAAGGCACGTGGCTTAGTGGTTAGGGGCATTCAGCTCATGATCGTAAGGTGGTGAGTTTGATTCCCGGCAACGCGTTGTGTCCTTGAGCAAGACACTTTATTTCACGTTGTTCCAGTCCACTCTGCTGGCAAAAATGAGTTGTACCTTTATTTCAAAGGGCCGGCCTTGTCACACTTTTTTCACGCTGAATCTCCCTGAGAACTACGTTAGGGGTACACGTGTCTGTGGATTGCTCAGTCACTTGCACGTTAATTTCATGAGCAGCCTGTTCCGTTGATCGTATCAGCTGGGACCCTCGTCGTTGTAACCGACGGAGTGCTCCTATAGTACTCAACTAATACTTATTTCATCAACCCTAAAAGAATGCAAAGCAAAGTCAACCTTGGAAGAATTTGAACTCAGAATGTAGAGACAGATGAAATGCCATTTAGCATTTTGTCCAACATGCTAATGATTCTCCTGGCTCTTTGTCTTAATTGTAATTTTAATAATGAGAACAAATCATTATTTAAATAATTCTTGTTTAAAACATGAAAATTGCAGCAAAGCTGCATAATAGTGGTGTCAGACGTGGCATGCAGACCATTGTATAACTTTTTTTTATTTTTCTCTTCTGTTTTACTTTGTCATGCGCATTGCGTTCTTATTCTTCTCTTTCATTTTATGAATTCAGTGTGCACATGTGTATCACATGTTCGTATTTCTCTTTCTAATTCCTACTCAAAACTGTTTACAGATCACAGCCATCTCACAAACCTGCAGTCATGAGGAGCGCTTCACGCTCTGATAGTTCTGAAACAGAAAAAAAAAAAAGAAGGCAAGGGAGACAACTTCGAAATTTTAGTTATCTACAATTAATTTTTGGAAATGGAATGCAGTGGGAAGTGATTCTGTCTTTTGTAGTACGATGACAACACTAGATATGCAGTTTTAATAAACATCAACAGTGAAACATGGTCTGTGATTGTTTGATCTTAGGTGGACTAGAGAGATGTAGGTTTTTCAGGAGTGAACATAATAATAATAATGAAATTATTGTATATAGTGCTCAGGTGCGCTACAACTTGTCAAAAAGTGCGTATAAAGCATATGCAGTAATGTACAAGTGTCTGGAAAGTGAACAGTGTATGAGTCAGATACATGCTTGTGTGTGTATGGAGGGGAGAAAATCAGGTGCAGTGTTGGCGAATCTCAGGAAGCATGGAAGTTTTGAAGGATGCAGTGCTCCAACAACTAACAACTGATGCCGGCAGTCTGTTCCATGCTTCAGCAACTGATGAATGATAGACTTAACAGACAGACAAAGATAAAATGCTCAGGGACTCCTGATGCATGAAAACTTAATAGTAAAGTGGATGCTAACATATTTGATATAGTTAGCCATGGAATTTTTATTAGAATTGCAGCTTTAGTGATGAGAACAAATAATTATGTAAATTACAAAGAGTGGTCAAAGTTAGCATCCACTGCTGGTGTTTCATTGTATACTTGGGTAGAAAATATATAATTTTGTACACTTCATTTTATGCCCTTATTATCTTTTCACTTCTTTAAACCATAGTCGTCACTTGCAAGCAAATATTACGGCACCTAATGGGTATGTTGCAAAATTTTTTTTGCAGATTTACGTTTATTAGATCATATTCAAATATCAAATCTTTGGCTAGTGGAATGAAATGATAATGTTTAGAGGCATAAAGAAAAGCCTGTGGCAAGGAACAATATATAGATATGTTGAGTTAAAGGCAATTAAGTACACTTTGTGGTTGAATGTTTTGAAATATTGAAGTTGTACTTGTTTGGCAAGTCATTTGATGTGTGACTGCATGTTGAGCCTGACACAGTTTCATTGTGGAAGAGTCATATACTCACATACACAAAAAAATTAACTGTTACAATTATTTTTATATTTTCATATGGTCTGTATAAAGTTGTCAAAATGTTTTGAGACACACTTCTGTGACTTTGTCATTGACTGGTCTGGAGAAAGGTTTGGGCTATAGCCTTCTTGAAATAAAATAATTAGAAACTCCTTAGATGGAGGATTGCATTCCTGAAGCTCTATGCCAGTCATGTACATACTCATATTTGTGGCAGCATTCACTGTGGATGGATCAAGCTGGCTCCAAGTTTCTCATGTCCATCACGAATGCTGACTGCATCTGATGGTCAGTCACAGTTGGGACTGTAATGGATACTCACTCCTGGTTCCACTGCTGAAGACCATAGACACAGGGACCTGATTGTGCAAGTCACGTCTTCAGTTGTCTTCCAACACTTTTGTACCAGTCTGGGAAGGGAACTGAGTTGATGGCCTTGCGAATGAATTTCCTCTGTCAGCCTATTCCAGTCATGGGCAACCTGTGGCCTGCAGGACTTTCTGAATGGCATGCCTTCAACTTTCTTAATTGTCCAGCCCACCTGATGATGAGCCATGTTTCATGCTGCCTGCTTTTCACAAAAGGTTGCCTCTGCAGTTGAATTAGTGACAATAACAGCTTCAATGCAAAATATTAACTATAGCTAACTAATGTTCTCTAATTTATTTAATTATTGGGGACCCCATTAAAGACTGTCATGATACAGCAGTGCTTGGAAGGAAGATGTGTAGCATGTGATCATTGCATTGTCCATGACAGAGAATGTTATCATGGTGATACCTGATCAGAGACCTACACAAAGTCTGTACCACAACTGTATTCATCTGACCAGAAAGACACTCAGGTTTCAGTTGCACAAGATCTCATTGATTGTGTTGAGAATACTGAAAATTTTTGAAAACTTTACATAGGCTTCTGAACAGGTATCGCCAAGCTCTTGGCAAAATTTGATACAGATTCTCCGCTCAACTTTTTCTGTCATGGTCAATGCGATGGTCACATGCTACACATCTTCCTTCCAACCACTGCTATAAACAGTGGAAGTGTGCTAGAATGTTAAAACTTAGTGCCCATGCACAACAAAGTTCAAAGTCAATCTGTGCCAAGCAGCTTCACTCTGGATACTTATTGATCAGACCACATACATCAGTTATACAATGTATATGTGAATACACACATACACCCAATACCTAATTTCAGATAGGTGGACTGAAAAAACTGAGCAAAGTATTGGCCTAAAGATCAGCTATGTGTAACCTTTGCCTCTCATGCTGTATGTGGCCATTTATAATGTGTACAGCATGCACAATATCATGATTATGTAAATATATGAACATTTTTCAAAAATTTTGAAAGTTGTGACTGTTCATCTGAACAAGGAACGTGTCTATCTTTATGTTTACCCTAACTGGTGTTGTTTATATGTGTCTCTTTCTATCCCATAAATTAGTAATTCAACAAACAGAAATTTCTAAAATAAGAACCAGCCTGAAAAACTTATTGGAGTCAAGATGATTAACTAAACGCTTGAAGGCCATGCTGCAGCTTGACGACAGTCCAATGACTAAAGCCAGTGAAAGAATGGAAGAATATATCTACATGTATGGATGGAATTTATAGAATTCTCATTGTACCACTTTCCATTTTCTTTTCAGATGTTCCATTCATAGTAACCATCTCACCACGGTCACTTAATGTTCGAGTAGGAGAAACTGCTTCCTTTGTATGTAATTTTGGTAGTGGCCACTCTGGAAGCATACAATGGAGCAGAAGTGACAGAGTAAGTGATCTTAAGCAATTCATTTTCTACCCATTTCTACCTGTTAGACTAATTACATCCTTTCTGTTGTTAACATCCTCAGAGGTGCAACAGATAGGCAGAATTGGTAGAGATGCAGACAGAATACCGTATGGTTTTTAGCTACACTACTTTACATTCTGATTTCAAATTGTTATAAACCCAAACTCGAATATCAAAGTTTAAAAGGTTATCCATTTTACAACAAGCATGACTGCTATCTTTATTGCTATAATTCTTTCTTCATAAGTATTAGATTATTTTTGATATTTAGGTCATATTTGCCTACTACCTGAAGCTGTTTGCTTACCATCTTAAATAAGGAAGACTGCAATGGTCACAATGTATTCATACAGCATCACGCCACTCATACTATATAACTTTGTAATACTAACGTCAAGGAACTTTTCTTTTTTAACTTCTCTGCTTTTCCTTGAGGAAGAGTCACTGTTTGAAATGTTGAACGCTCCTCTGTTTCTTCTGTACAATGTATGCAGTAATGTACAAATGTCTGGAAAGCGAACAATGTTCCCCCCCACAGCTGGACGGGACGCCAGTCCATTGCAGCGTTTCTCAAGAAACAGGAAGAAAGAGTGAGAGAAAGTTGGGGTGAAAGAGTACAAGGGTTACCACCACCCCCTACCGGAGCCTTGTGGAGCTTTAGGTGTTTTCGCTCAATAAATACACACAACGCCCAGTCTGGGAATTGAAACCGCGATCCTCTAACCGCAAGTCTGCTGCCCTAACCACTGGGCCATTGCGCCTCCCAATGTAAAATTAGTTATTTTGTATTCCTGTTTCTTTTCTTCTTTTGTTGTTGTTTCTAGAATTTTAGACATTAGCACATCCTTTACTGAATTTTCATTATAAAATTGCTTAATCTTTTTGATGCCAATTTATCTGAGACAGATTGCACTGAAGTGTTCATATTTAAGTTCAAATATGAACCAAATCTCATAATATGAATGATGTTACAATAGTACAGTTGGTTAGCAATACCACTATAATATATCTATTCATGAAGTTACAATATTTTAAACTACCTCCAAATTCTGATTATATTTGAAAATTTCTGAAACATACTTGCTATCCACTCATTAGAAAATTAGTCACAAAAGAATTAAATGGCTTTCCAATCATATATTTAATTAAACATAAATAAATGAAGGGTTGTCCCAAATGTATGTATTTTTATGTATTTCCTTTAATCTGGACCACAACCTTCATTTCAGCAACGTTTGAATCCAAGAGCTGTTGTTCAAGGTGGTTATTTGACCATCAACTCCGTGACCCCTTCTGATGCTGGAATATATACTTGCATTGGCTATGATGACAAAGGTGGCAGAGTATCTGAGACAGCTGAACTCATTATTAAGACTGGTAAGTTTTCTTTTAATTATTTATTTATATGTTCCTTAGTAACTGCTTTTATTTTTACCTATTTTAATAAGATAGTAAATTGGCAGAGTCATTAGAGCTTGGGATAAAACAGAATCCCTTGTGTACCTCTTACAGCTTTCTGAGCTGAGTTCAAACTCTACAGAGGTCAACTTTGATTTTAATTTCTTACTGGGTTGATAACATAATATTTTAGCAGTGCTAAAATATTATGTATCTATCTATCCGCTCAGTCGAAGTCGACTCTCGGTTACTTGATGGATCAGTGTCCACCAGTCAGTTCTATCCTGGGCCACTTCTTTCAGATTGGCTATGTCCATTCCGGTATCACTCTTGATGGTGTCAAGCCAGTGGGTTCTTGGTCAGCCTCTTCCTCTCTTGCCACTGACCAATCCGAACATGATGTCCTTCTCCAGGGATTTTCTCCGCATAATATGACCGAAATATGCCAATCTATGCTTGGTGATCCTAGCTTCAAGCAACATTTTCGGCCTGATCTGCTTAAGAACTTCTCCATTGGTGAGCCTTGCTGTCCATGGAATCCGTAAAAGTCTTGACTAGTACTTCTTTTATTGGCTAATAATAATAATAATAATTATCTTTTCTTATTTTGATACGAGACCAGCAAACTTGAGGGATGGGGAAGCTGATTGCATCTATCCCAGTGCTCAACTGGTACTTAATTTATCAATTCTGTAAAGATGAAAGGCAGAATAGGTCTCAACGGAATTTTGAATTCAGAATGTAAAGCCAGAAGAAGTGCTGCTACGCATTTTGTCTGGCACAGTAATAATTCTGCCAGCTTTCTGCCTTAATGGTAATAATAATTAGTTTCAAATTTTGGCACAAGGCCAGCAATTTTGGGGAGTGGGTAAGTTGATAACATTGCCTCCAATATTCAACTGGTACTTATTTTATTGACCCTGAAAGGATGAAAGGCAAAGTTGGCCTCCACAGAATTCAAACTCAGAATACAAAGTTAGAAGAAATGCCACAAACCATTTTGTCTGGTGCAGTTACAATTCTGCCTGCTTGCCACCTTAATAATAATAATAATAAATTTCTCGTTACAGAAACTACCTTTACAGTTCAGATCACACCACCTTCCATTAAAGTGGTTGCAGGATCCCGTGCAATATTCACCTGTGGTGTACCAGGAACTCGTCCTTCAAGCATAGAGTGGAGAAGAAAATCTGGAGTGAGTAAATGTTTTTGTAATTTTTATTTTTTTAATTTCTTTTTTATAACGAGATACAAATGACTCAGTGTAATGACCACCTTTTTGGATTGCATGCAGGAATGGCTTTGTAATTAAGAGGTTTACTTCACTCCACAAATATGTGGTCAATCCCAAAGCATAGCAGCTTGAGCAAGTGTCTTATAATATCTGTTTCTTTATTACCCACAAGGGGCTAAACATAGAGGGGACAAACAAGGACAGACAAACGGATTAAGTCAACTACATTGACCCCAGTGTGTAACTGGTACTTAATTTATCGACCTGAAAGGATGAAAGGCAAAGTCGACCTAGGCGGAATTTGAACCCAGAAATTAATGGCAGACGAAATACGGCTATGCTTTTCGCCAGGCGTGCTAACGGTTCTGCCAGCTTGCAGCCTTTTGTCTTATAATGTCACTTCGGGATGGCTTTCTTGTGAGTGGAATTTGGCTGATGGGGATTATGCTAAAGCCTGTCATATATGTGTTTGTATAGATGGGTGTGTGTGTCTTCTGGTGATGTATATTGTCCAAAAGTATAAACACTAACCAGCCCCACTCACCTAAAATACTGCTTTTAACATCTTGATGGTATTTGTTACACAGATAACCTCATGTCACTCATGCCTTTATAAATATAATGGTCCAGTGATTATCTTGTTGGAAACATAAAACTAATGGTGTTGTCATTCACAAGACCTTGATATGAAATAAAAAATATCTAAATGTCATATTAAACAGTGAAATAAACTTCTTGAAACTTCCTGAAGAACTTCAGATAGATTTTCTGGCTTCGTTTTGTTTTTGGTGTTTCAACCAAAGCCTTGTGAGTGGATTTGGTCAACAGAAACTGAAGGAAGCCCATTGTGTGTGTGTTGTTGTTGTTGTTGTTAAGCAACAAGACGGGTAAGGATGATTAGGTGATGGTCTAGGGCTTAGGGGCAGGAGACCTCCAGATCTTGGAAAAAGAAGAAAAAACTTTGGTGGTCTTGTTGTAGTCGAGGGCTCTTTGTTGACGTCCGACACCTCTGGGAGGTGGCCCTTGAAGTTTCTGAAAATGGAGATATCCAGGACCAAATTCTTGAACGGCTGTGTGTGTGTTTGTGCTTGTTTCCTACCACCACTTGACAACTGGTGTTGGTGTGTTTACATCCCCATAACTTAGCAGCTTAGCAAAAGACACTGATAAAATAAATACCAATTAAAAACGAAAATAAATACTGGAGTTGATGAGTTCAACCAAAAATCCCTGAAGGTGGTGTCCCGGCATGACTACATCCAATGACTGAAACAAATAAAAGATAAAAGATATCTAGGAATAAAACATTTGGCCATAATTGGATATTAAGCCAATTAAAATGTTGTATAGTTGTAAATATTAAAGGTTTTTGATCTGTTTGAAAAATTATGATCTTATAGGCAACAACTCATCTCAATTATTCTGTTTCAAGTGTTTTTACAGTGAAATACTGCAAATCTAGGATGCATAGGATGTGAAACAGTGACTTGGTGTCAGTCAGACACCATATAAACTACCCAGCAAACTGCAACTCACTGTTTTACATTACACTATATTTGGGGTTTGACAAAGAGTAAGGCATTTGTTCTATAAACTGAGCAACCTCCTCATTGAAATAGTAAGTGGCTGAGTATTCCACAGACGAAACATGTAGAATCAGTGTAACACAGTGTGTAACCAGGCAAGACCTTTTTTATTACTGTTGCAATGCATCTGAAAAGCTTCCACACAATTTCCATCTATTCAATTTCCCTCTCTTAGCTTGTATTGACTTAATACAGATAACATGAACAAGCTTCTATGCAGTTACATTATCTGCTAGAAATAGCTGTCAAACCTCCTTCACATCATATTTGTCCTCCTTCTAAACAGTAAAAGCACATTGGATAAATTAGTCTCTGATATACAAATGATATAATGTTCATACCTGGCATGTCTTTGATCATGGGTTTATTTAATCAGCGATGACCTTTCTTTAAACATAAATTATAACAATCATGTGAAGGTGCATGGCCTAGTGGTTAGAGTATTGCACTCATGATCATTAGATCATGGGTTCTATTCCCAAACCAGGTGAGGGATTATGTTCTTAAGCAAAACACATCAATTCACGTTGTTCCAGTCCACTCGGTTGTAAATGAGTAAACCTGTGACATAATAGCCTTCCAACCAGGGGGAATGTTAGCCTGCTTGCCTAGCCACTGGTGTGGCATCCTTCAAAAGCTAAAACAGTGTGAAGCACATTGTGACTGGCAATGTATAACAGCATCTACTTGTCTTGGTTGATACCATGATACCATGATAACAATAATATCAACAAACAATGATAACTGTTTCTTTTCATTCAATTTCAGAGTCCAATTCCTTCAGGAAGAAGCTCAGTTGATGGCAGCCGTCTTGTCATCTATGATACTGAAATGACTGACACTGATGAATATATCTGTGAAGCAACCATTCGAGGTCAAAAGTTCACTGGTTCAGCCAGCCTAATTATTGAATTTGGTAAGTATTGTAAATATTTGTTATACTAGCTTAACCCTTTCGTTACCAACCTGGCTGAAACCGGCTCTGGCTCTTTAGTATAAATGTCTTGTTTGCATAAGTTTTGAATTCAAATCTTCCATCAAACCTTAGTCACAATTTATGTTCTTAACATTAGCTGAATGATAACCAAGTTATTTTACTAAATTCTTTGTTATATTTAAAATAATTGAAAGAAACACAAAGCATCTCAAAATAAATACAGTAATGAAAGGGTTAAATATTAGGTGAATGGGGGTTGAAAGGCCTAATTGAATAATAATTGTAATATCGTTTTTGACTAGAAACCAGTTCCTCATTTCTGTTCCAGTCAAAGGCAATTATAGAATATAGTCATAGAGCCATATCATGTCCAACTGTGGCCATGTGATTAAGAAGTTTTCTTTTTAACTATGTTGCTTTTTATTCACTTGTACTGTGTGTTAGAATGCCATCAAGCTGTAGAAACCATGTCAAAGCAGACAGTAGAGTATGGTATTGTCTTCTGAGTTGCCAGCTCCTGTCAAACCATCCAACCCATGCCAGCATGAAAATGGATGTTAAATAATGGTGATGTACCATCTACCATAACCTTGGTTTGGCTAAAGCTTTGAGAAAGAAATCTTCACAGTTGTGAGGAGAGCCATCAGATTGAGGAAACAGTGTTGTGTTTGGATGGAAGAATTAATGTGAATTAGTTCAGCATCACCTACTAGACCATTGGGTACCTTTAACAGAGTCCACACTCTGTTGTTGCAAGCATTCAGCTCAGTTTTCTGGTCTAGCAATAACTTCCCTACTTCCTCTCACCAATCATGAAGGCCCTGAAAATGGCTGTGTGATGACTGCCATATTCCTTGGCATGTAAAAAGCACCATCTGATCATGGCTGTTGCCAGCCTCGCCTGGACTCCGTGCCGGTAGCACGTAAAAAGCACCATCCGATTGTGACCGTTTGCCAGCCTCGTCTGGCACCTGTGCCGGTGGCACGTAAAAAGCACCCACTACACTCACGGAGTGGTTGGCGTTAGGAAGAGCATCCAGCCGTAGAAACATTGCCGGATCAGACTGGGCCTGGTGCAGCCTTCTGGCTTCCCAGACCCCAGTTGAACCATCGAACCCATGCCAGCATGGAAAGCAGACGCTAAACGATGATGATGAAAAAAAAACTACAGTAACAATAGCATTGTTTTGTACTGTGTTATCTTTATTTTTAGTTGTACCATTCCTTGTGACTATCAACCCAAGATCTTTGAATATTAGACATGGAGAATCTGCCAAATTTATGTGTCAGATAGGAGCAGGCTATACTGGATCCATGCTGTGGAGTAGAAGACCATCTGTAAGTTCAGCTCTTTGTGGAATTTTGTTTTGTTCTTTTTATGTTATATTGGCTTTTTAATTATGTAATACTTCTATGATTTTTGTAAAAGTTATTATTGAAATTCTTTTTATTGCAATTTATATAGAAAACTCAAGTATAAAATAAATGGGTACAGGCTTAGACATGTGGGTAATAAGTTTGTTCACAACCACATGGTTCTGGGTTTCATCTCTCTACATAGCACCTTAGACAAGTGTCTTCTGCCATAGCCTTGGGTTAATCAACGTTCACGAGTAGAATTTGTTGTGAAACTGTGAAATCCTAATATGTGTATGTTGTGGGGTGGGTGACGATGAAGATTGTATGTGTCTTTACTTTTATTTACACTAACCAAAAGAACCAGTAACATTCTTTATGTTGCATCTTATAGCAGTTCAACAAATATTCTTGAAATAAATTCAATCTGAAATAAGAATTGGGATTAATATAATTGGCTAAAACCCTTGTAACAGTGCTCCAACATGGTCACAATTCAGTGATTAAAACCAGTAAAAGATTTAAAGAATAATCTGAACAACATACTAAGGGAATATATTAATCAATGTACAAATACAATTGAACATTGATTTTACTGATGAATAGTTACTGCTTTATAAGTTAACTGAGCATTAACTTATAAACATAACATGAGCATCATCATGAGATAATATCCTCCTTGTATTGACTGCTATGAGGGAGTTTCTCCATGGTCATTTGGATGGTAAGAAACAGCAGTTAAGTCTCTTGAATCATTCACTACCATCTTTTTTTTAAGAAAACCCTGCACATTGAGGATACTGTAGTCCAAGATAGACTGTCTGAAAGTATGAGATGTAGCTAGAATACATTTGATCATACAACTTGAACCTGTATTAGAAACTGTATGATACCAGTATTGGAATTGATTTAATCAACTATATTCTCATCACAACAATTTATAGCCTTCTGTAAAGTTGTTGGCATTAGGAAGGGCATCCAGTCATAAAAACCATGCCTAAAAAAGACAGAGTTTGGTGCAGTCCTCTAGCTTGCCAGCACCTGTCAAACCATCCAACCCATGCCAGCATAGAAGACAGACGTTAAATGATGATGATGATGACAATGATGACGATGACGATAACAATAGGCCAAGTTAAAAAGCTATTTTGCCAACTGCATGGCATTTCAGATTAATCATCATCAACATCAAATATTTTGAAGCCTCTATATTCATTCTATATTGTTTGTCATCAAAAGAATTTCTAACATAAGCACAAGGCCTCACATTTCATAGATGGATACAGTAAGTTAAATCAACCCTAGTACTTGTGGTATTTATATTTTATCAAATAAGAATAAAACGTGAAGTTGGCATCAGTGAGATTTGAACTCAGAATGCTCATTGGAAATATCACTATTTCTTTACACAGCAGCCTCTCAGCTCTCGTGCTACACAATCAGAAGGTGTTTTGATGATAAACTCAGCAACAGCCGATGACAGTGGTGAATATATTTGTACAGGATATGGACCAGACGGTCGAACAACAACATCATCAGTCCAGTTGGTTGTTGAACCAAGTAAGTAGTGTTATATTAATTTTGTGTTGTGAAAACTGAATGCTGTAGTGTAGTGGTTAGTTTTCTAGTTACCCAGTATGCAAACAAGCTCTTACTTGCTGATTGAATACATTCCATTTCATTTACACTGGTATTGCTCTTGATGGAGCCATCAATGTTAAGCACCGATGCCTTCAACAGAATCCACTCTGTTGCAAGCATTCAAGTCA
This sequence comes from Octopus sinensis, assembly GCF_006345805.1. Lineage (NCBI taxonomy): Eukaryota > Metazoa > Mollusca > Cephalopoda > Octopoda > Octopodidae > Octopus > Octopus sinensis. The sequence continues at coordinate 11,407,801 of NC_043022.1, forward strand.
GATTTCTGGTCCGAGGATAATTTTTATCCCTTTCTCCTACAAGTGTCAATCAGTCACCAAAAAGGGTCTTGTGTGCTATTGTTCCACTTACATTGAAAAGAACACGATAATTAAAAATGAAAAGTAAAAACAATTTTCCTTGGTTTGAATCTGAGAATTTATCAAAGTGCTATAAATGCTGTCGAGAAAAACACATCTTAGAGAGCTACATATCCAAACAACCCAGATTTTTTTTTCTCAATTGTTCGCATCATCTCACATGGCTTTAGCTAAATCTATACTGATAATTTATCTCGGAGAAGACTAGTGACTATCTTTTTGCCTTATGAATACACTTCATGGAAACAACCTTCCACATTATCCCGACTGTTTTCACAATCATTTGGTTTACATTTGATTCAGTTGCACAGCTCAGTTTTTTTTGCTACTGTCTCAGGTGAAATGAAGCCTTGACTCTTTTGATACCGAGCCAGCTGAGACCACTCCTAGTTCAATGACACAAATTTTAATGTAATCTAAATTAGAACCTTCTGTTACAATTTCTTATTAATTTATATTCCAAACACTAGCTTAATAAAGACAAAATTATTTTATTAAATTCATTATAATTTTCAAAATTAATTTAAACAAATTTCAACAAAAACATGGTAACAAAAGTGTTAACAGTTAAATTTGGTAGATAGAAAAAGAGCAAAAGCCAGCTGGATATATGTATGCATGCTTGTGTGTGTGTGTGTTGCATGTGGCAGAATTGGTAGATCATTGAACAAACATACCTTGTGGTGTTTGATTACTGCTTTCTGCTTTCAAATCTCACTTATTCTATTTTTTTGAAACTAAATGCCTTACTTTATTCTATTTTATTGTAACAGGCTCATCATATACAATCACCATCAACCCACCAAGTATCAATGTGCGTGCAGGATCTCGAGCAATTTTCACATGTGATGTTTTGGAAGCACGTCCCTCAGAAGTCATTTGGTCAAGAGAGACAGGAGTTAGTAAATTTACTGTTGTCTGGTTTTATTTTTATACACCACCACCACCGCTACCACAATCTCTGCCATAAACACTACAAATACCATCACAGCCACTACCACCTACCAACTCTTATTAACACCAAAACCACCACCACTGCAAATAATGACAACCACTACCCATATAAACACCACTATCACAACCACTAACATTATTACCCATGGATAACTTAGTAAATCCACTTTATTGAAAGTATTTGGACCAAGTCTTCGTTTTTAGAATAATTTCAGTCTCTGGATTCACTCCTTTTTTCATCATGACATTTGATGTTCCTACAAAAAATGTCATGGGTACTAACTTTCAACCTCAATGTATATATATACATACATACATACATATATATATATACTCTTTTACTCGTTTCAGTCATTTGACTGCAGCCATGCTGGAGCACTGCCTTTAGTCGAGCAAATCGACCCCAGGACTTATTCTTTGTAAGCCTAGTACTTATTCTATCGGTCTCTTTTGCCAAACCGCTAAGTTACAGGGACGTAAACACACCAGCATCGGTTGTCAAGCGATGTTGGGGGGACAAACACAGACACACAAACACACATATATATATATATGTATATATATATGTGTGTGTATATATATATATATATATATATATACGACGGGCTTCTTTCAGTTTCCGTCTACCAAATCCACTCAGAAGGCTTTGGTCGGCCCGAGGCTATAGTAGAAGACACTTGCCCAAGGTGCCATGCAGTGGGACTGAACCCATAGCCATGTGGTTGGTAATCAAGCTACTTACCAACATTAGAGCAGTAATATAGTGGTTTAATGTTTTAGAGTTTGCTTCTTTCTTTAAATATATAAACTACTGACAATACATAATGTACTCTGGTCACAGAATGTTTTACAAAAGGCCACCATGCGGTTTGTGTTCTATAGCTATACAATCACTGTGAGCCTCTACATAATCACAAAAGTTACTCTCTCTCAGATACTATGGAGTTATACGTCCTTGGTTATTCTACAAAAAATATACCCACTCCATCAAATGAGATCTACATAAAAACGTGGACGAGATGAAAGGCATACTTCTAAAGAAATATATATGTGTGTCTGTGTGTGTGTATATATATATATATGTGACCATGTGTGTACCGTTGGCGATTTTTTTTCCTCTGTCTTCCCTTCTCTGGATCTTTCCTTCTCCTATGTTTCCGACGAAGAGCTCCGCTCGAAACGTTAAACCCTCCTCCTTCCCTTCCTTCCTGAGCGTCCAATAATACTATATTTGTTCCACGTCCTAGCGTTGTTGTGTTTTCATGTTTGGATTAACTTTATATATATATTAAATTATTTAAATGCTTTGTGTTATAACGGGAGAATAATTCCATCCTTTTACTCAGTATCGCACTAGCCTTTACAAAATAAAAAGTGTAAGTTACATCATTTAGCTCTACTGTTTGGGCTTCATTTTTGGGAAGATATGCATGAAATAGTAAGAATAAATGAATTTTTTTTATATCATATACTTCTATATATATGCAATCTATGGCTGTGTGGTAGGAAGTTTGCTTCTCAAACGCATGGTTGTGGGTTTAGTCCCATTACCTGACACCTTTGGCAAGTGTCTTCTGTTATATGTAGCCCCAGTTCAACCAATGCCTTGTGAGTAGATTTGGTGGACATAAATTGAAAGAAGTCCATCGTGCATACACACACATACACATAAAATACGTAGTAATCAAAATGAACTGAATGAAGTCAAGGTAAATTGTGTATGTGTATGTGTGTGTGTGTGTGTGTGTGTAGAAATATTTTTATATGAGTTCTCCACATGCTTTCCCTCAACCTCAAGACGAAAATTGTACAGTGTGATCAAAACACAATATTATGGAAGTAATGGGTAGGGTGTTCTTTTTTTTTTAAATTTCAAATTTCTACAAAGTGAAGCTTTTCATATAGTTCATTATACTTATGTTTTTTTGCAGTTGTCTATTCCTGGATCAAGGAGCTCCATAGAACGAAACCGTCTTGTTATTTTTGACACTGTACCAGAAGATACAGATAACTATATATGTACAGTCACAGTTCATGGCCAAAGGTTTACCAACAGTGCTAAATTGACTGTTGAATCCTGTAAGTAATAAAGCATTACTTTAAAGCTATTTGTTTATATATATGGTAGAATTGTTTGAGGATCAGAAGAAATGCTTTGCTTTATTTGTTCCAACTCTTTTCGTGTTCTGAGTTCAAATCCCACCAGAGTCAGCTTTGCATTTCATCTCTCCAGGATCAATAAAATATTAGTCAAGTACTGGGACCGAAGTATTGACTAACACAACCTCTCTTCAAAATGCTGACCTTGTGCTAAAATTACTGCTGTTGTTGTTGTTTTTCTTTCAATTCTGTTTCCATTTCTTGCCGAGTGTCTTCCTGACACCTAGGGCAAAGAAACTCACTGTATACATTGGTAGGTCATAAAAATAATCATGCCAGATTGTTCATTTACAAAGTCAAGTTATGTGATAGAAAAGGGTTAAAAAAACGTAGGAAAAATAAAAAATAAATAAAAGGAGAAAAAAACAAAGAAAAAGGGGGGGAAAAAAGGAAAGAAAATTCACAGCAACAACACACTTTTCAATACATGTGAGGTACCAGTTAAAACAATCTTTTGCAGTTCTTACATCATACATTCTGAGTTCAAATGCTGGGGGGTTGATATAATCAACTTACCTCTGCTCCTAAAATTGCTGGTCTTGTGTCAAAATTTGAAAGCATTACTACTACTACTACTACTACTACTACTACTACTACTGCTGCTGCTGCTGCTGCTACCACCACCACTACTACTACTACCACCACCACTACTACTACTACCACCACCACCACTACTACTGCTACTGCTGCTGTTGCTATTACTTTGTATTTGTATCAAACCTTTTTGCTATTTCTTTGCTATTCAACAGTTTTGACAGTGCTATATTGTTTTAGCCTGCAATGATTCACTGATTGTAGTCACCTGGGGAGGAAGGCAGCAAGAATATAAATGAAGGAGAAGTACAGAAAAAAAAAAGACAGACAGAGAGGAGAAGAGGGGGGAGAATTTTGTTCATCATTAAAAAAGTGGAAGAAATGAAAGGGTGAAGTAAAAAGAAAAACCTGAATGCTGGTTGGCTTAGAATTTATTGTCGATTTTAATTTATTTGTGTAGAATGTGGGTTGAAAGTAAGTCCTGCCTTGATCCAATGCTATGTTGGAGCTTCCTAACAAAAATACGATTAAACAGATCTGCATGTAGTTAAACCTGATATCTGACAGTCTTGTTCATAATAAAATTGTATGGTAAAGTTCAGAATAGTGGTTTCAAATTTTGGCACAAGGCCAGCAATTTTGGGGAGTAGTTAAATTGATTATATTGACCCTATTATTCAGCTAGTACTTATTTTTTTGACCCTGAAAGGATGAAAGGCAAAGTCAACTTTGGCAGAATTTGAACTCAGAACATAAAGACAGACAAAATACCGCTGAGTATTTTGCCCAGCATGCTAACAATTCTACAAGCTCACTGCCTTAGTAAAGTTCAAAATAATATTGATTGGAATTAATGCAAGATAAGCAATCTGTGACTTGGTAACTAGAAAGTCAACATTTGGCATAACCAGATAAAACCACACAATTTAACAGGCACACCAATACAAATATACTTTTGTATACACACTAGGTTTATCATTCCTCGAACTTACAACACAGGATTGTATACTACTGACAAATACGTCATTGCAATTATGTAATTTTTCCTTTTTCAGCTGAACGTTTGACTGTCTCTATCCAACCATATCAGTTGACTGTTGATACTGGAGAAAATGCAAAGTTCATGTGTCAAATTGAAGGAGGACGCAGTGGAACTCTACAGTGGTCAAGAAACAACAATGTATGTGACACTACAGTATTTCCTGTTTCTACTTTTAAATATATTTACACGTTTTTAATTGGCTCAGCATAGGTGTGTAGTTTGTAGCCTCATGCTTGGTTCCTTGGGCAAGAGTCTTCTTTTACTGTAGACTCAGAATTGACCAGTTGTGAGTGAAATTTGGCAGAATCTATGTGGAAACTTTTCACATATATATATAGATATAGGTTCAGCAAAATTTAGATTCAGATGAATATGGTACTTAAGTTAAAGGCACCAGAATTTTGTATGGTATTATCCATATAAATCAAATGTGGTGATTATAATCAGAATAAGCAACAAGGATATCCAAAGGTAATGCAGTACAATTGTTTCATGCTACTTCATTTTATTAAACACTAAGTATTACATCAGTTTTAAAATATCAAGCAATGGCTGAAGATTGCTCGACATTTTAAAACTGATGTAATACTTACAGTGTTTAATAAAATGAAGTAGCATGAAACAATTGTACTACACTACCTTGGATATCTTTGTTGCCTATTTTGATTATATATATATATGAGTGTGTGTGTTTGTGTCTGTGTGTGCATGAATACATGCATGTATGTTTTTACAAAGCATTGGTCAGCGTGAGATTATGATAGAAGACAAATGCCTATCTTAGCAGTAGAATCAAATCTTGAGCAATACGGTTGCAATGCAAAGTTCTGATTAACACAGTTATGACTGCATTATTTTATCTCTTGACAAAAACTTACTTCAGTCTTGTTGTTTTCTCTTTGTATGTTACTAATTTACCAATTTCTAAATTTTACAGCGACCATTGAGTTCTCGAAGCACATCTCAAGATGGTATTCTGATGATCAATTCAGTCACCACCGATGATGCTGGAGTATATGTTTGTACAGCCTATGGTGATTCTGGAAGAGCTTCTAAAACTGTAGAATTGGTAGTCGTACCAGGTTTGTGAAGTTGTTTTTTCTCTGTCATTAACAAAGTTTTTAAGCTTTAAATCATGGATTACTAACTATTTGAGTCTATATTCAAACTGTTTAAATTACAAACTACCAGACTACTCGTGGACAAAGTACATGCTTTTTCCCCAATCTTCTTGTCAAAGAGATACTAATTGTGCTTCATGATGAAAAAGAACAATAATAGAATAACATTAAATGTACAAACATATTAGAGTGCTTACCACTTGGTCAGAGAAGCAAGCTATACTACAACGATTGTTTTACACTCTTGAACAAAGTATTTTAGTTTGATGGTTTCAAAAAAATATGATTAAATAGATAATGTTTCCATATGTTCATTGATGTTTATAAAACTTAAGCCAAATTCAATGAAAATTAACTTTAAAGATAAAGTATTTTAAATTACTAATTAGGAAGGTTTTGGTAAGAAAACTAATCGTAAATATTTCAATTGACTATTATTTCATTTAGTGGTTGGGTTTTTTTTATATTGCATGATTTACAAACTCTGTATATATCCCCAGGTTATGAAAATTACTTTGTGTGCTGTTCAATGACATGTTTGTTCAATTGTTCCATTTGTATACTCATTGATTTCTGATGTTTCTTGCAGGCCCAGGTATAATTGTTACAGTAGAGCCTCAAACACTGACTGTCCGTGCTGGACAAACAGCCAAATTTGTGTGTGATGTCCAAGAAGGCAGTGTCAACACCTTGCAGTGGACCAGAGGTGGAAGAGTAAGCAGGCTTTCTTTTTTTCCCTCTCTTTCTTTCTTAGTGCATATCTAAACACTTCTGGACATTTTCCTGTAAGTTAATATTCTGGACAAGCTAGAGATTTCAGACAGGGGATTGAAACATTAAGTGTGGATGTGTCATGGTCATATTCAGCTTGAAGTAGAAAGCCGGTGAGCAACTAACATAGGTCTTACTGAACAGCAATAAGACACTTTTGGTCTTTTTGATAGTTTTAAAAATGTAATTTTTCCAGTCCATATTGTTCATCATCATCATCATCATCATTTAACGTCCACTTTCCATGCTAGCATGGGTTGGACGATTTTGACTGAGGGCTGGCGAACCAGATGGCTGCACCAGGCTCCAATCTTGATTTGGCAGAGTTTCTACAGCTGGATGCCCTTCCTAACACCAACCACTCCGAGAGTGTAGTGGGTGTTGTTAGTAATAATACCTAGGTCACATTTAGCAACAGACTTCTTAAGGTTGGTGTGATGGAGGGAATAAGTAAATTTTGCATTTTTGCTTCCAAAGCTAAACAGTGTGCATTTATCTACAGCCAGCTTGAGTTGCCAATCAACAACCTGTCACTACATTATGTCCAGGTCAGACAGCGGGAAGGAGCTAGAGTGTATAGGATACATTCTTTTGGTTTCAAGTTGCAGCTGAATGTCATCCATGTGTTTTAGCATAGTAATGTCCTTCAAGGTACCATCTATTTTATACTATGAATAACAAGGACTGGGAATAGATCCCTGTGAGGCTCCAGATGTAATTGCTACAGCTGGGTACCCTTCCTAACCACTCAGAGAGTGTAGTGGGTGCTTTTTACGTACTATCAGCATGAGGGCCAGTCTGGCAGTACTAGCATCGACCATGCTTGAATGGTGCTTTTTACGTTCCACCAGCATGGGAGCGAGTCAGGTGGCACTGGCATCTCTTATTATAAAAGGCAGATTTTATCTGCCTCCCTTTGTATCTTATAGAAATCTACAATATAGGATTTCTTCAATTACAATTTACCGAGCATTTTTAAGAGTAGAATGCATCGGGTCGTGCCAGGTCCAGTTTTTAAAATTTCAACCCCAATTAAGCAAAATTTAGAGAAAACTCACATTGTGGTGTCTGAGTCAAATGCTTCTCTTAGTGTGGCCTACACCACACACACACGCACACACACAGTGTGCAACGAATAAAGTGAAAGTAATTCACTTTTTGTAGTGAGTGACTCTTTCACTCTGCCACTTCCTCTTTACACACATAGACACGCAAATATATAAATAAAATTGTAAGCTAACGTGTGTATGTGCGTGTGTGTGAGTGTGTGTGTGTGTGAGGGTCCGTGTGTGTGTGCGTGAGTGTGTGACAGGAAAGTTTTTTAGGACGAATATAAGACCTATATCCAAGTAGCAGAAAGATCGCCCAAAAGTGTATATAGATATTTAAATGTATTTATATATTCATCTATACACAGATGTATGTATAATGTGTGTGTATATATTTCCATAGAGGTAACCTTTCACTCCATACAAAGTTTTTTAGGACGAATATAAGATCTAAAGTATATACAAGTAGCAGAAAGATCGCCCAAAAGTGTATATAGATATTTAAATGTATTTATATATTCATCTATACACAGATGTATGTATAATGTGTGTGTATATATTTCCATACACATAACCATTCACTCCGCACAAAGTTTTTTAGGACGAAAATAAGATCTAAAGTTATCTCTAAGTAGCACAAAGATCGCCCAAAAGTGTATATAGATATATAAATGTATTTATATATTCATCTATGCACACATGTATGTATAACGTGTGTGTATATATTTCCATAGAGGTAACCATTCACTCCATACAAAGTTTTTTAGGACGAAAATAAGATCTAAAGTTATCTCTAAGAAACAGAAAGATCGCCCAAAAGTGTATATAGATATTTAAATGTATTTATATATTCATCTATACACACATGTATGTATAATGTGCGTGTATATATTTCCATAGAGGTAACCATTCAATCCATACAAAGTTTTTTAGGACGAAAATATTTATATATAAAAGAAAGGTTGTGTGTCTGTCTACTCCGATTTAGATTCCTAACTACTCCCACATTTTGCGATGCAGTTTAACCAAAACCGGGTATCTTATAGTCGTGATTCATATCGAGCCCTTCTGGGTATTAGCGCGCGTCTACGATGAGTCTATGATTTTACAAATAATTTACCATCATTTTTTTCCATTTTAATGCATATTTTTTTAAATAAAGGGAAGTAACTCTCAAACTTCACACCAATATGCGTGCTCATATGTGACGTAATATCACATCAGCAGCATTTCCTCACACCCTCCTTGCACTTGGCGAAGGCAAAATACCAGGGGATGAAAATGGTAATATTGCCATCGATTCCATTTGTACCATTCTGATCTCAGAGATGCAGTGTTCCCAGATCTACAAGCTAATTATCAGAATATGGATTGGATTGGCAAAAAGGCTATACTGGCCCCGAGGAATAAAACTGTTCACCATATTAATGATGAAATGCTAAAACTCATTCCTGGGGAAGTCTATGTATATCAGTCTATCGATACAGCTCCTGACCCAGAGGACGTCATCAACTATCCAATAGAGGTACTCAATTCCTTTGAGCACCCCGGACTACCACCGCACTTTCTCAAACTTAAAGTTGGTGCCCCTATAATGCTCATCAGAAATTTGGTTCCCCCAAAACAATGCAATGGCACACGTTTGATCGTTAAGTCCTTATCTCCCACCGTAAGCTTATATCAATATTTGCCTGAATAATCATCATAATTCAGTGCAATCATTAACAGTACTTTCAAGCAATTCAGCCCCAAGCAGCGCCGGGCAATTCTGCTAGTTTGAAATAAAATGGAAATCTTTTGGTATCATTTATTCTCCATTGCACATTTCATTTGCTAATAGGAATCAAAGATTTACATCTTAAATAGATATGTAAAGAATGGATACATATTGATTGTACTATTGGAATAAACAGATATTCTTCAAGAGGAAGCAGCTAGGATTTACCCTAACTAATTTTTATATATATATATATATATATATATATATATATATATATATATATATATATATATATATAAACTTAGATATGTTTTGACCAAAGATTGGTCCAGGCTATGTCTAACTTAATAGCACCACCTGATAGGATTATCTAAATCCTGTTTAAGTCAAGTTTTGTTTATGGTCCATTCAAGTAGTGAGTTCTTGTTGAGTGAGTTGTATCCAGGTATGGGTGGCTTATCCGGTATTCCTTGAAGAAATCTGTCCAGACTCTGTTTAAAGTTGATGGGATCCTTTTCCATATATTTTCCCAAATATTTTAAAATCGATATACTCTCTATGCTCTGTGTATTTTCCAGTGACTCCGGTGGCATAGCAGAGTATATAACTCTCATGTTGCCGGTGATAAAACACCTTAGAGTTATGGACAGGTGAGATAACTCACCCACTGTCTTATTTATGAGTGATGGACAATGGATGTTTCACTATTTTTGTGGCTTGTCAACATAAATGTACATATGCACTCTCTTTAGATTCCTGTGTATTGACACAAACCTCTATTCATATAAACACAAACATATCTCTTACTTTATCTCTGTCTCTCATTGTAGCTACTTACAGATTCTCGAATCACATCAGATGAAGGTGTCTTGATGATTAACTATGTGACTCTGGAAGATGCAGGAGAATATGTCTGTACAGTTGCAAGTTTAGAAGGTGTTGCAACAAAAGTAGCTGAATTGATTGTCCAGCCAGGTGAGATATTTTCATTTTTGTTCGTAACTATTGTTATCCTGCTACAAGAAGCTACAACTTATAATTTTCAGAAAGTAGTTCTTTTGGTACCTATCAACATACTACTTTGATTATTATTCTCACATATGGAAAAGAAATAATTATGCTTGCATAAGTATGGCAACACATTTATGGAATTGCTTAAAAAAGATGTATATATATGTATATATATATAGATGTATATATATATATATGTATATATATATAGATGTATATATATATAGATGTATCATCATCATCATCATCATCATCATTTAACGTCCGCTTTCCATGCTATCATGGGTTGGACGGTTCAACTGGGGTCTGGGGAGCCCGAAGGCTGCACCAGGCCAGTCAGATCTGGCAGTGTTTCTACAGCTGGATGCCCTTCCTAATGCCAACCACTCCGAGAGTGTAGTGGGTGATTTTATGTGCCACCGACACAGGTGCCAGACGAGGCTGGCGAACGGCCACGCTCGGATGGTGTTTTTATGTGCCACCGACACAGGTGCCAGACGTGCCACCGACACAGGTGCCAGACAAGGCTAGCAGACGGCCACGCTCGGATGGTGTTTTTATGTGCCACCGACACAGGTGCCAGACAAGGCTAGCAGACGACCACGCTCGGATGGTGTTTTTTTTTATGTGCCACCGACACAGGTGCCAGACGAGGCTGGCGAACGGCCACGCTCGGATGGTGTTTTTATGTGCCACCGACACAAGTGCCAGACAAGGCTAGCAGACGACCACGCTCGGATGGTGTTTTTTTATGTGCCACCGACACAGGAGCCATAGGCTGGCGATCGGCCACGATTGGATGGTGATTGTTACGTGCCCACCGCATGGAGGCCAGTCGGTGCGGTACTGGCTACGGCCACATTCGGATGGCTTTCTTGTGTGCCACCGGCACTGGTACCACAAAGATACAAATTCCATTGATGTTCATCTATTTTGATTTTGTTTGATTTTCACTTGCCTCAACAGGTCTTCACAAGTGTCACAAGAAGGAAGGTATGCACAGGTGGACTGACTACGTCCCAGGTAGGGGCCACGGGTTATGGCCTGACTAGTCTTGCCGGGTCTTCTCACACACAGCATACTTCCATAGGTCTCGGTCTCTAGTCATTTCCTTGGTGAGACCTAAAGTTCGTAGGTCGTGCTTCACCACTTCGTCCCAGGTTTTCCTCTTCCACAGGTTCCCTCAACTGCTAGGGTGTAGCACTTTTGCACACAACTATCTTCAGCCATTCTCGTCATATGACCATACCAGCGCAGCCGTCTCTCTTGCACACCACAACTGACGCTTCTTAGGTTCAACTTTTCTCTCAAGGTACTTACACTCTGACGATTATGAACACTGACATTACACATCCATCGGAGCATACTGGCTTCATTTCTTGCGAGCTTACGCATATCCTCAGCAGTCACGGCCCATGTTTCACTACCATGTAGCATGGCTGTACGTACACATGCATCATAAAGTCTGCCTTTTACTCTGAGCGAGAGGCCTTTTGTCACCAGCAGGGGTAAGAGCTCTCTAAACTTTGCCCAGGCTATTCTTACTCTAGCAGTTACACTTTCAGCACACCCACTCCCGCTACTAACTTGGTCTCCTAGGTAGCGGAAGCTATCAACTACTTCTAGTTTGTCTCCCTGGAACGTGGTAGAAGTTGGTCTCTGCACATTTCCAGTGTTTATTTCTCCTGAGCATCTGCCACATACGAAAACTATCTTCCCAGTTAGCCTACCTTTAACATTGCTGCATCTCTTATGTGTCCATAGCTTACACTTGGTGCACCTTATAGAGTTTCTACCTACACCTTTTTTTACAGATCGAGCAGGGCCATCTACCTGAAGTCGTTTGTGGTTGGTCCACCTTCCTACTTATTAGGACTTTGGTTTTGGCTAGGTTCATTCTAAGGCCCTTCGATTCTAATCCTTGTTTCCACACCTGAAACTTCTCCTCCAGTTCTGATAGTGACTCAGCAATTAGAGCAAGGTCATCAGCATAGAGGAGCTCCCAGGGGCATCCTGTCTTAAATTCTTCCGTTATTGCCTGGAGGACTATGATAAATAGGAGGGGGCTGAGGACTGAACCTTGGTGGACCCCAACCTCTACCCGGAATTCTTCACTGTACTCGTTGCCAACCCTCACCTTACTAGCTGCGTCTCTGTACATGGCTCGCACAGCTCTCACTAACCATTCATCTATCCCTAGTTTCCTCATTGACCACCAGATAAGGGATCGGGGGACCCTGTCAAAGGCTTTCTCCAAGTCAACAAAAGCCAGGTACAAGGGCTTACCTTTGGCTAGGTATTTCTCCTGCAGCTGTCTTACCAGGAATATAGCATCAGTAGTACTTTTCCCTGGCACGAACCCAAACTGCATATCATCTAAGCTAACTCTCTCTCTAATTAACTGGGCTATAACCCTCTCCGTAACCTTCATTACCTGATCCAACAGCTTGATGCCCCTGTAGTTGTTTGTATCTAGGGCATCGCCTTTACCTTTGTAGCAGTTGACTATTATGCTGCTACACCAGTCATTGGGTATGACTCCTTCGTGTATCACCTGGTTAACTATACAGGTGACTATGCTATAGCCGACACTACCAGATATTTTGAGCATCTCTGCAGTAATTCCTGTTGGGCCTGGGGCTTTCCCTGTCTTCATGCTTCTAATTGCCTTAGCTACCACGGAACTATCAACTCGGATAGCTGGTCCCTTTGTTGGGTCAACATTCGGCAGACTCTCTTTATCCCATTCATTTTCCTCATTCAGCAACCTTTCATAGTGGCGTCTCCAAGCTTCTCTCTTTGCATCCTCATTTAGCGCAAGTGAACCATCTTCCATGCGAACACATTTCTCTCCTACCACATCACGATTCTCTCTCACACACTGTCTTGCAACACGAAATACCTCAAGTCTTTCATCCTCACGGCACAGGACATTGGCAAATTTTCTCTTATCTGCTTCCCCTCTGGCTAGATAGACCTGTCTCCTAGCTTCCCTTCTGGCAGTCTGATACACTTCCCTGCTACCACCGTTCTTCCAGGCCTTCCAAGCCTGTTTCTTTTGTCTAATAGCCCTGTCAACAATATTGTTCCACCACCATGTTATTTTGGGTCTTAAGGGGACTTTGCACCCGCCACAGATCTGGTCAGCGGCTTTCAGCAGGTTGTCCCTCAGAAACGTCCAGTTGTCTTCTACCCCATGTGTAGCTATACCCCCTTCCACTTCGTCAAAGGCTTCAAGTAACATATCTCTAAATCTCTGTCCATTCGCAGGGTCTTTAAGCTTCCAGACCCTTCTTCTCCATGTTGGTCGTCTTCTAGTCGCCCTCTTAGTCCTGATCCTAAAGTCACTAACTACCAGTCTATGTTGTGGGGTGCATTCTTCGCCTGGGAAGGTTTTGGCATTTATAAGCAGCCATCTTTCCCTTTTTCTGGCAAGGATGTAGTCGATTTGGCTAGTATGCCGGCCCGATCGGTAGGTGACCAGGTGGCTTGTTGGTTTCCTGAAGTTAGTGTTGCAGACCATAAGACTATTCGCATCGCAGAACTCCAGCAGCCTGGTTCCCTCCTCGTTGCGGGAACCATAACCGTAGCCTCCATGTACACCATGGAAGCCCCCAGCGTGTCGTCCAACATGCCCATTGAAATCACCAGCCACAAAGAGAAGGTCCCTGTCGTTCGTCAATGAGGTGGTCTGCAGTAGGGTGTCATAGAAACTGTCTTTCTGTCTATCGGGTAGCCCTGGCTGAGGGGCATAGGCCGATATAATGGTTGCTAATCTATTATGAAGCACTATTCTAATCTTAAGTATTCTGTCACTTACTCTGATTACCTCAATTACTCTATCTATCCATTTCTCAGCGATAAGTATACCCACGCCACCAACCCCGTCAGTGTTCCCTGCCCAGAAAATCTTGTACCTGTGTTCCTTGCCTGTGAGGAACCTAGCAGATCCTCCTCTCCACCTTATTTCTTGCATACAACATACATCAACACGTCTCCATTCAAGCATCTCGACTATCTCGCCAGACCTACCTTTCAGTGTGCCAACGTTGAGGGTGTGGAAGGTATTGACCCGAGAGGCCCAGGGACGGGGAGCAGTGGCGTCATGTACCTGAAAAGAAGAAGAAAACTCGCATTTGGCAGAATTCATAAGCAAAGCAATGAACTTAAGTTCAACCTGTTACACTACACTATCATGTTTTTGCGCCGTATGGTCACCACCATATATAGAAGGGGTGGTATTGGTTTAAGGCCTTTAGGTGTTCATGGAAGAAAAGCAAAGGAAGGCAAGGTGAGATAAGGACTTCCGGTACTGGTGGTGGGGGCGGGAGGGCAGTCGCACCGCGCACTGGGAGAAGACGAGATTTAGGCGGCAGTAAGAAAGACAAGATTTGAGATGGAAAGGTTTGCGGTCGTGTGCATAAGTTTCTATGAGTGGAAGTTGGGAAAGATGGGTTAGAGAATTAAGCGACAGAAAGACCAGATTTGAGACGAGATATTTTTGCGGTCGTGTGAATAAGTTTTTGTGAGCGAAAGTTTATATGCTTCAGCTAGCATTTGAGACAAAGGACAACGATAACGATAATATATGGGGACACAATAATAAGGCTTGATGGTGATAATAATACTTGCAAAAACAATGAAAGAGGGACAGGTCGTGAACTTAAATATGACTTAGCTGATATTTCTCATCATCCTGCGGTTCGTATTTCGTGTGTTATAGCCAGGAGAAAAGTAATAATAAGGGGCGGTCAAGCCTCGTGCGTAGGGTTTTATAGGGGAGGGGGTGCGGAGGTGTGAGTAGAAGGCAGAGCGTATTGGCTAAATATATGTATATATATATATATATATAATTGCATTGCTTTGTGGTTAAGAATGTTCCTTCACAACTTTGTGGCTCCAGATTTGATCCCTATATATATATATATATATATATATATATACATATATATATGTGTGTGTATGTTTGTATGTATTTAGGATAAATGTTTGAAAAAAAATCCTGAAATCCTTTGAGCAATGCAGATGAGGAGTTAAGCAAATATGTGAGGTGATGTCAGTAGATGAAAACAAAGATAAGAGATATTGTGTTACCTTACATGGGGTGTTTGACCCTACAATATTTGGTGAAAAATTCTTCTTAAATAGGAGAAAAATATTATCAAAGATTATTGGCCATTCTAGTGTGTTTTGAGAATTGGCTGAGCTGACTTCCACCTTTCTTTCCATCGAATGAGGTGTCAGCTGCCAAATTACTCACTTTGCATACACTTTCCAATACCCAAAGTCTTCCACTATCTTCTACACTGCATTGTGTCAATAGTTTAATAGTTTAATTGCACTGGAAGCTCGTGGATTGTATTTATTTGCTAAGTGAATCAGTTTATCCACTCACTAGCATTTCATGTCAGTGGTCACAGTTGATGACATCCTACTGCATGGCTTGTCTTCCGTGCTGGTTTCTTTATTTTTAGATCTCTTTATATACCTATGCATGTTGTGCTTGTCGTTTCTGTCTGTAAACAACCTATAGCCTTCTGTGGATGTCAGACAGCCTACACCTTTCTTTGTCAAGAACTCACTGATGATACATTACTTCTGCTTGGAACACTTTATTTGTTCTTTGCAACGAAGAACAAGCTGAGTTATTTTTGTGTGTATGTGTGTGTGTGTGTGTGACAGAAAGAGAGAGAGAGGGAGAGAGAGAAAATGAATACATGTAAATGAAGACAAATGTATCAACCCCACCATATGTAATTGTGGAGCTGCCACCTGGGTAAATCAGTCCTTACTTTCTCCACCTTGGTTTAGACTACCTTCCACTTGTACTCAAAACTCATCCTGTAATACTAATAATAATATTTCTTTTATTTGCCACACATGGGTATTGGATGAATGGGACATTACAAAGGCAGGTGGCATGTAGTGTGGGAATTTACATAAAATTGGGTGAGAAAGAAGGAAAACAAAAAAACAGAAATGAGATAAAAAGTTAACATGGTACATGAATATATGGATGATACTATTCTCCTGATACAGGACTGCCAACTTGGGCCAATCAGAGAACCCTGCAGATCCAAGATCACTGCAATTACCATGAATAAATGCTTTATTGCACATGTTGTTCTCTGACTTACAGATGCATGTTTCATGTTGTTGCATCAACTCATTTTGGCTGAATCAGTTGAATACCAAGCAGAAATACTTTATAGCTTTTAATTATATCCCTTTGCATTCTGAGTTCAAATTCTGTTGCAGTCAACAATGCCTTTCATTCTTGTGATGATATAAAAATAAGTATTAATAACATTGACTAAATCAAAATTAGAATAAAATCCACTAGCTTTGGACTAATAGCATTGGTGATCAAGTGTTGGACAAAATGTATTGTGATATTTAGTTATAACCCTTTACATATGAGTTCTGATCCTACTAAGATATATTTTTCCTTTCATACTTACTGAATGAATAATTTAGAGTCATAATACTGTGCCAGTATTTGATTTAATTGGTTATACCCTCCCCTGAAGTTGTTGAATTAAAACAGTTAGGACATTTCACTTAAACTGTTTTCATATTTCTGCCTAAGATACTCAAATTTTGTTTCCTACATGGCTTAACTGCAATAAGAAGAAGGCCTCGAGGAATTAACTGATTCTTATTGCAATGACTGAAACATATGGACAATGAAAAATAGTTTTGATTGTAAATGACACTAATAATAAAATGTCAGTAATAGTAGTAGTAGTAGCAACAGCAGCAGCAATAATAAATTGAAACCTTATGTGAATAATCTCCTATTATGTTTCAGATTCACGGTATATAGTTGAGATCAATCCATCCAATCTCAGAGTGCGTACAGGTTCACGTGCTGTGTTTACATGTGATGTCATTGGTGTTCGTGTAGCACAAGTCAAGTGGTCCAGACGATCAGGGGTGAGTTCGCTTGATTTATTAATAACATCAGGAAAAAAAAATGAGTGATTTTATGTAAAAATATATTTTGAGTTTTATATTTTGACTTAATCAATAGAGGAAAAGCAGCACACATGTCTATTTTTCAGGACATTTTAAACTGGTGGGAGGCAAGCAGGGGTTACCTTCAAACTGAAATCTTTGCAATAGAGTGGAAACAACTGCAGTCACTAAAGGGCCAGGTGGTGATGTTGAAGTTAGTGAAAAATTAAGTCTACCATCCAAGAACAGAAACTGTTGTCTTTTTGACAGGTTTCCACAGAATTTCACTTCTTCAAATTCCACTCAAAAGGCTTTTCTGGTTAATTCAAGGCCATGATATAAGATGGTTTCTCTCCAAAGTGTTACATAGAGTGATCGATCTGAAAGCGATGTAGCCTGGGACTAAATAACATGAACAACAACCACTCATGTATATGAACTCCCTTGGTCACTCGATAATAAAAATTGGTTTATTAATGAGTTGGTGGTTCATAATTATTAGATAAAGGATTGTAAGAAGTGATTTTGTTCCTTCTGAAGCCATGCCTGGCTCATAAGAGCCAGTTTCCTTGGCATATAGGTTCCCCACCTGGACAGGACGCCGGTCCATCACAGGTGAACTGCAAGATGCAGGAGGAAAGAGTGAGAGAAAGTTATGGCGAAAGAGTCAGCAGAAGTTCGCCATTACCTTCTGCCAGAGCTGTGTGGAGCTTAGGTATTTTTGCTCATAAACACACACATCACCCGGTCTGAGATTCGAACCCGCAATCCCTCAACCACGAGTCTGCTGCTCTAACCACTAGGCCATGTGCCTCCACACTAAGAAGTGATTGAGATCAAGGAGGGAAGAACTAGTTAAGAGAACTAGCCATGATGAAGAAAGATTAAGAATAATCACTGACAGTTGAAGGATTAGCTGATGGGCAGTGAGCATTAGATAATAAGTGGCTAGCAGTGAGAATTTAATTATAGTGGAGAAACAGAGAAATGAGAATTGGGCCGAAGTGGATGGGAGCAGCAAGAATTGCAGTAATGGTGACACTGGATGGACAAAAGGAGGTTGGGGGAATGAAAAGTGGATGATAATGTGAATTGTTTATAGGAAGCAATAATGGAGAGGCAATGAAAATTAACACAGGGTGCTAATGAAAAAACCAGGACATACCACTGGGAGGAAATTTGTAGAATAATGACTAGTCTGTGAAAATTTGACTCGTCATTATTTCACAAAAAGCTTAATTAGGTGACTGACTTAGCTATTCTAAAATGTTTCCCAATTCTTTATGTCTGATCATTATTTTTATTTATCCTTCTTCTTCTAGAAACCAATATCTCGTAAAGCTTCCATCAGTGGCAACCGTTTAGATATTTATGATATTGAACCTGCAGATGCTGATGACTATATTTGTGAAGTGAACATTGGAGGAGAAAAATTGATCAAGGTAGCAAACCTTGGTGTAGATCTGCGTAAGTACAGGAGATATTTATTATATTGTGTCCTCTTATTTGCCTCCATGTTGCCTTTCTGGTTCTTCTGTTCATCTTATCCATATAGCTGCTGTATTCTGTTACGTTGTTCAGTAACTAGACACACCACCAACTCAACCATCTTCGCTCTACATCCACTGTATGCTGTATTACCAGACTCGACCATTATGACACTCCCCCTCTCTAAATGTGTACTCTGTTACAATGCTTCCTTATATCTATGTTTGACACTATTACTGTACATTGGCACTGTAGTATATTTCTGTGGCCTACACTTAATTATAGCATACCCGTATTGTATTATATTGCAGATCTATACATAAGTATCATATAGCTCACAACCATTCCCAAAGCAGCTCTGCACACTATTAACTCTACTACTACTACTCACTCTTCAGTTCTTATTGGGTAATGGTATTGTCCTTCTCTTCCTCTTTATATTCTTTAGTTATCCCATTTGTTGTCACTGTCAACCCACGAACTTTGACTGTCCGAGAAGGTGACCCAGCTAAATTCATGTGCCAGATTAGTGCTGGACACTCAGGAACCATACAATGGACCAGAAGTGAAAGGGTGAGCATAACTTTGTCATTCACCAATAATGTGTGAACAAAATATTCATCTTCAATATTTATATTTACCTCTATGTTTCTGTTGGTCTTCTTTCCTGTTGTCAATTACGGTGTCTTGTTCCTGAATATACACATGCTAGGAGTTGGATTAGGAAACCATTTTTAAAGTAATAGCAAATGTTCTTATCCCCTCTGCCATTGATGCAGTATAGTTACATTGTTCAAATCCAGTCAAGACTATGTACCTATCCAGGAATGAAACACCTGGTTTTGATTGTTGGTAAATCTATCAAAAAGGAGCAGAGACAAAAGTAGTGAAAAAATGTTTCATCTTTGAACATGTGGCAAATAGTTTAAAAAATTCAAAATTTATATTGTACATTTAAGTGTAGAAAGATAATATGGCTGTGTGACTGAGGATTCCATTTCCCAACCATGAGGATGGGGTTCAGTCCCTCTGTATGGCACCTCGAGTAAGTGTTTTCTGCTATTGCCCAAAGTCATGTGGGTGGATTTGGCAGATGGAAACTGAAAGAGGATTGTCATGTGTGTGTGTGTGTGTGTATTAAAACAAAAATTCTGGTCATAAAGTTACCAAAGGTTTCATACCCATGAAAGCAAAAATTTATATTTTTGTTTTAATAATTACTACTCTGTTCTTTAGAGTGTGCTTCTTTTCTGATATATGTTTTATTGACTATATATATATATATATATATATATTTATATAAGGCAAGCTGGCAGAAACGTTAGCACGCCGGGCGAAATGTGTAGCCATATTTCATCTGCCGTTACATTCTGAGTTCAAATTCTGCCATGGTCGACTTTGCCTTTCATCCTTTCGGGGTCGATAAATTAAGTACCATTTACGCACTGGGGTCGATGTAATCGACTTAATTCGTTTGTCTGTCCTTGTTTGTCCCCTCTGTGTTTAGCCTCTTGTGGGTAGTAAAGAAATATATATATATATATATTTATATACACATGCACTTACATATATAGTTTGTTTGGATAAATGTTTAAAGATATAAGAATGATTGTTTGTATCTTGTATGTATGAGTTTGTATGTGAAAGTAGATTTACATGGGAGTCTATTGTATGTATGAGTGAGTGCATAAAAGCAGGTACATATGAGAATGTGTATTTTGCCTCTCCCATTCCTTAAAAACAGGATGTTATGCTTAGGTAGGGTTGTCATTTTTGTTGTTAAGAATCAACAGCATGCCAGGAAAAATTTCCTACGATATTTAGTTACATTCATTTTTGCTCTGAGATTGGGTCAAATAATGCAAAGCATGTAGTTTGTTATAATGTAATTTTTTAATGCTATTACTTGCAGCGAGCTCTGGGACCAAGGACTTCATCTATTGATGGTATTCTCATGATCAATGCAGTAACTGAGAATGATGCCGGCGAATATGTATGCACTGCTTTTGGTGACAGTGGAAGGGCATCCGAGACCGTCCGATTGATCATAGACACCCGTAAGTCTCTCTTTAAATATTAACTATTACGTCATGCTGCTACCATTGTTGTAAAATGTATACAATTGTTGTTTAGCCCCAAGTATGCATTGACCAGGCAAATTTAATGCTACTACAGCCTGGATCATCTCAACATGTGTCCTTCGTGTTTTAAAGACAGTAGCATGGTGTGATTACAGGCAAAGTTAGTTGCTACTTCAAGATGTTGGAGACATCACATGTAAGCAAATTTGGCACAGAAGATAACTAGTTTCTATTTGTCCAAAATAACATGTGACTGCAGTGAATCTAAAGTAAACATGGTTTCTGTCTGTGCCATGTAAAATGGATCACAGACTACCAGTTTCCGATTGACTAAAATAATACACATTGTAAAATGTTGAAATCAGTATAAATTTATGCCATTCACTGTTTCAGAGATTGGACCAGGTACAGGCCCCCCTAAGGGACCTTGTCGTCATACTGAAGCCACATGTAACAATGGTCAGTGTATTCCCAAAGATTTCCGTTGTGATGGTGAAACAGACTGTGCAGATGGTTCTGATGAATTTAGCTGCAGTAAGTTATTTTTTTTATTCATATTTGTCTTAGTTTTGTTAGCTTGATGTATTAACAGAGAGCTTATAAAAAATTTTGCCGAAATTGATAATCCCTCTCTAATAACTCTCTCTCTCTCTCTCCTACATACACACACATACACACACACACACATATCATCATCATCATCATCATCGTTTAACGTCCGCTTTCCATGCTAGCATGGGTTGGACGATTTTGATTGAAGGCTGATGAACCAGATGGCTGCACCAGGCTTCAATCTTGATCTGGCAGACTTTCTACAGCTGGATACCCTTCCTAACGCCAACCACTCTGAGAGTGTAGTGGGTGCTTTTTACGTGCCACCGGCACGGGGGCCAGTCAGGCAGTACTGGCAATGACCTCGCTCGAATCTTTTACACATGCCACTGGCACAGGTTCCAGTAAGGCGACATTGGTAACGATCACACTCGATGAAATGTAAAAAGAAATATAACTAACACCACAAGGCATTAATAAAGAAAAACAAAAACTAGTATATAAGAATAATATATTGAAAGAAAAAAAATGTACATCTTCAACAGTTGCCTAAAACAACTGTGTTTGCCATGGTTCAATATACAAACTTTGATGGAAGGAAAACAAATTTGATGTCAGTTGGATTTTGTTTTTATATATATATATATATCATCATCATCATCGTCATCATTTAATGTCCATTTTTTATGCTGGCATGGGTTTAACTGGGAACTGGCAAGCCAGAAGGTGGCACTGGCATTGGCCATGTTCAGATGGTGCTTTTTACGTGCCACCGGCACTGGAGCCAGTCGAGGCAGCGGAGGGAGGACTAGCATCGATCCACATGAATGGTGCTTATTGCGTGCCACCAGCACGGGTGCCGGTCAAGCAGCACTGGCATCAGCCACAATTACAATTTCCATTTTGATTGAGATTCTGATTGTGATGTTTGAAGGCCGTGCTTCACCACCTCATCTCATGTCTTCCAGGGTCTCCCTCTTCCATGGGTTCCTTCCACTGTTAGGGTGTGACACTTCTTCACACAGCTCTCCTCATCCATATGCAGCACATGACCATACCAGCGCAGCCATCTCTCTTGCACACCACATCTGATGCTGCTTATGTCCAACATTTCTCTTAGGACGCTTACACTTTGTTGTGTGTGCACACTGACATTACACATCCAGCGGATCTGCCTATACTTCTCTCTCTCTCTCTCTCTCTCCCTCTGTACTTTAGTACAAGCATGGATATGTGCTTAAGATGCACACTGCACAGACATATGGTTTGAGGTCTGTTCGCGTTGTATGGCTGTGTGAGCAAGTGTCTTCTACTATTATCATGAGCTAACCAGTGTCATTTGAGTGAAATATTTGGAACAATCTGATGTAACAAAATATTCTCTGTATATTATCCAGGTCAGCCACTTCCATGTGAACCCAATGAATTTAAATGTCGAAATGGTCATTGTGCTATGAAAATCTGGCGTTGTGATGGAGACAATGATTGTGGAGATGGTTCTGATGAAGAAAATTGCCGTAAGTTTAACTTTTACTCTTATTCTATGTATTTTGTAAATGAAATTACTCTGATTCTTTGATTTTAATTAATTTCAATCTTTAGATTTATGTTTTCTCAACAATTCATTCAAAATGAGTTAAAAGTTATTTTTCTTTTCATAAATTTAGCCATTTATTTATGTAATAGCAACATTATAGTATAGTATAGAATAATATTTGTTCACCGTTTTGTTCAAATTTCATTCTCTTTATACACACGCAACCAGTTAGACCTCCCTCTGTCTCTCTCTCTCTCTCACACACACACACACACACACACACACACACACACACACACAGATAATGTCTTTTCGTTTTCTATCCTTCTTTATTTCCAATCTGTTTATTCAGCATATCTAGTAAACGGCTCATCTCACTTCCTTTGTAAAACATTAGCTTTTACTCTTGTTAAGAGCAAAACAATTCATTCTGTTTTGCAAACTTTTTGTAGGCTTTATTTCCAGTCACTTTATCAGGTCAATTGCATTCAGTTTCTCATAATTATAGAGTGTAGTAATTAATATGAATTCTTAAATGTGATCAATTACAGCAACTGGTCCTCCAGGATCTACCTGCGATATGGATGAATTCAAATGTATTGCCAGAAACCAGTGTATTCCATCCAGCTACCAATGTGATGGTGAAAACGACTGCTTGGATCGTTCTGATGAAATTGGCTGCAGTAAGTAGATTTCTTTCAAATAGGAACAAATGAAATTAAGTCAATTTCAATATACTACCAGATTATCTGTATTTTATGAAATGAAACGATAACTTTAAATGGATTTGAACATAGAAGTGTGTGGAGTGGCAGTAGGCTGTTGGGTCTTGTATTATTGTTTAACCCTTTAGCATTCAAATTACTCTCTCAAAATTTAGTACTTATTTATTCACATTGTTTTGAATTAATCATGCATTATCTCATAGTTTGAAGATTTTGATAAGGTAGCCATTAATTTTTAGAATGATATTATAGGGTTGCTGTGAGAGGCCAGATCCAGTTAATCTCTATATATATAAATGGCAAAATGTTTGCATGTGTGTCCTTTATACAAATCCACAATTTTTCAGTTAGAGGGCTCGCACTTTCTATGGTCATTCAAAACCATCCAAAGATGGTCGTGCACATATTTACATTTCCCCAGTCACCCTGCAAAGCCATTAAAAAGTCAATAGAAGTGACTTTTTTGTGAATTTTCTATCCAAAACCCAATCAAAATGCCTGAAACTTGATATCTCTTATTATAAAAGGCAGATTTTATCTGCCTCCCTTTGTATCTTATAGAAATCTACAATATAGGATTTCTTCAATTACAATTTACCTAGCATTTTTAAGAGTAGAATGCATCGGGTCGTGCCAGGTCCACTTTTTAAAATTTCAACCCCAATTAAGCAAAATTTAGAGAAAACTCACATTGTGGTGTATGAGTCAAATGTTTCTCTTAGTGTGGGATACAGCACACGCAAACGCACACACACAGTGGGCAACGAATAAAGTGAAAGTAATTCACTTTCTGTAGTGAGTGACTCTTTCACTCTACATTGCCACTTCCGCTTTACACACATAGACACGCAAATATATAAATAAAATTGTAAGCTAACGTGTGTGTGTGCGTGTGTGTGTGTGCGTGAGTGTGTGACAGGAAAGTTTTTTACGACGAATATAAGACCTATATCCAAGTAGCAGAAAGATCGCCCAAAAGTGTATATAGATATTTAAATGTATTTATATATTCATCTATACACAGATGTATGTATAATGTGTGTGTATATATTTCCATAGCGGTAACCTTTCACTCCATACAAAGTTCTTTAGGACGAATATAAGATCTAAAGTATATACAAGTAGCAGAAAGATCGCCCAAAAGTGTATATAGATATTTAAATGTATTTATATATTCATCTATGCACACATGTATGTATAACGTGTGTGTATATATTTCCATAGAGGTAACCATTCACTCCATACAAAGTCTTTTAGGACGAAAATAAGATCTAAAGTTATCTCTAAGAAAAAGAAAGATCGCCCAAAAGTGTATATAGATATTTAAATGTATTTATATATTCATCTGTACACAGATGTATGTATAATGTGTGTGTATATATTTCCATAGAGGTAACCTTTCACTCCATACAAAGTTTTTTAGGACGAATATAAGATCTAAAGTTATCTCTAAGAAAAAGAAAGATCGCCCAAAAGTGTATATAGATATTTAAATGTATTTATATATTCATCTATACACACATGTATGTATAATGTGCGTGTATATATTTCCATAGAGGTAACCATTCACTCCATACAAAGTTTTTTAGGACGAAAATAAGATCTAAAGTTATCTCTAAGAAAAAGAAAGATCGCCCAAAAGTGTATATAGATATTTAAATGTATTTATATATTCATCTATACACAGATGTATGTATAATGTGTGTGTATATATTTCCATAGAGGTAACCTTTCACTCCATACGAAGTTTTTTAGGACGAATATAAGATCTAAAGTTATCTCTAAGAAAAAGAAAGATCGCCCAAAAGTGTATATAGATATTTAAATGTATTTATATATTCATCTATACACACATGTATGTATAATGTGTGTGTATATATTTCCATAGAGGTAACCATTCAATCCATACAAAGTTTTTTAGGACGAAAATATTTATATATAAAAGAAAGGTTGTGTGTCTGTCTACTCCGATTTAGATTCCTAACTACTCCCACATTTTGCAATGCAGTTTAACCAAAACCGGGTATCTTATAGTCGTGATTCATATCGAGCCCTTCTGGGTATTAGCGCGCGTCTACGATGAGTCTATGAATTTACAAATAATTTACCATCATTTTTTTCCATTTTAATGCATAATTTTTTAAATAAAGGGAAGTAACTCTCAAACTTCACACCAATATGCGTGCTCATATGCGACGTAATATCATATCAGCAGCATTTCCTCACACCCTCCTTGCACTTGGCGAAGGCAAAATACCAGGGGATGAAAATGGTAATATTGCCATCGATTCCATTTGTACCATTGTTAAGACGCCTTCTGATCTCAGAGATGCAGTGTTCCCAGATCTACAAGCTAATTATCAGAATATGGATTGGATTGGCAAAAAGGCTATACTGGCCCCGAGGAATAAAACTGTTCAACATATTAATGATGAAATGCTAAAACTCATTCCTGGGGAAGTCTATGTATATCAGTCTATCGATACAACTCCTGACCCAGAGGACGTCATCAACTATCCAATAGAGGTACTCAATTCCTTTGAGCACCCCGGACTACCACCACACTTTCTCAAACTTAAAGTTGGTGCCCCTATAATGCTCATCAGAAATTTGGTTCCCCTGTAAGAGTTAGCACTTCCTTCTCTAAGCTTGGATTCAAAATCAAATCCAAGAATCATCGGTCGTCAAGCTTGGATTCAAAATCAAATCCAAGCTTAGAGAAGGAAGTGCTAACTCTTACACCCCCAAAACAATGCAATGGCACACGTTTTATCGTTAAGTCCTTATCTCCCACCGTAAACTTATATCAATATTTGCCTGAATAATCATCATAATTCAGTGCAATCATTAACAGTACTTTCAAGCAATTCAGCCCCGAGCAACGCCGGGCAATTCTGCTAGTGCCAATTAAATGCCAGCAAGCTTTATGTGATTAGTCGGAGATTTGGACAGTACTCGCGTGTATGTGTGCACGCACACAGCTGTATATGCATGCACTAGCACTATGACCCGGTGATGCTGGGTCATAGTGCTAGTTTGAATATAAAACAGGTGGAATATTTTAGCCAGGTTTGGTCAGTTTAAATGCTAAAGGGTTAATTGTTTCAAACATCCCTAACATTCTCGTTATCAATTAATATTGATTTCTAACATTGGTACAAGCCTCAAATTAGTGGTGAAAGTTGGAATCAGTTAGATTTACTTTAATGGTACTTTACTTTTAACTTTCATGAGGCGGATAAATAAAGTTGATCATGGCAAGATTTGAACAACTTCAGAAGCTAGAGAGTTGTAACTAAACACTGCAATAATGCTCGACTGATTAATGATACATGGCACTTGTATATACGATACGTTTATGGTTTCATACTTTCTTATAAACTGTCACAAGATTGTATTTACATGTTCCCCTACAAAATCACTTCAAAATATCTTTCAGTAAGTGTATGATGAAACATGCTAAAAATGGTTTTCCACAAAATATTCTTATAAAATAAGGATGATAAGGTATTCTGTGGGTGGATCTCAAATCTGAAGATGTAATCTTAGCTAGTGTTCCATTATACAGTCTTTATGATTGGAAGGAAGTTTAATAAAAATAGAAACTGAGTTGATTCTATGTCAAAATTTATCTTTTTGAGCCAAAAGATAACAATATTAGATCATAATAAATTCTGGATAGAAACAGTTGTGAGAATGTTTGGTAATATAAGAAACAAAAGTTATACATTTCGTTTTTGGATTTGGTTTGCAAGATTCTTTATATGAGTTCATGTGTTGAAGCATATTCTGTTGTGTCTGGGGAGAGTCATTCTCTTTTAGTGCCTTCTTATTTAACACACTCACCGGTAAAATTTCCACTTATTTTTATTTTCTAAAATTTTCATTGCATGTTGCAACCTTTTCAGTCAAGACTATTGAAAAGGTTGCAACACGCAACGAAAATTTTAGAAATTAAAAATAAGAAATAAGTGGAAATTTTACCGGTGAGTGTGTTAAATAATAAGGCACTAGAAGAGAATGACTCTCCCCACACACAACAAAAGTTATACATTTCACCAGACTTAATCAAGTTCTGAAGCACATCTTTTTTTTGTGTTTTATTCTAACAGGTCCTCCAGTGATTGTTTCTCCTCCAATTAAGGACATTGAAGTTGAAATTGGTGGAACATTCACAATTGTCTGCAAAGCTGTTGGAGTTCCAGTACCTCTCATCATATGGCGTCTAAACTGGGGCAACATTCCCAAAGGAAGTCGAGTGGTCACAACAAGTCATAATGGTCATGGTATTTTAACAATCTCTGATGCAAGGCTTGAAGATGCTGGAGCATACACATGTGAAGCTATGAACAACAGAGGAAGCATTTTTGCCTTACCTGATGCTATTATTGTGGTCAGGAGTAAGTATTTTTGTGTTATCGTTGCTTCAAAAGAGAGTGTATGTAGCATGTGTGTGTGTGTGTATTAACTATATATACATACATACACACACATACACATACACAAAAACACACACACACACGCGCACAATTTATCAACCCTGAAAGGATGAAAGGCAAAGTCGACCTCGGCGGAATTTGAACTCAGGACGTAAAGACAGACAAAATACTACTAAGCATTTTGCCCGGCATGCTAACATTTCTTTTCATGGCAAGACTTGAACAAACTCAGAACTTAAAGAGGCTCTAAATTGCTAGTATTCTGAATTTCATGTTTCTCTCTTTCCAATAATCTATGAAAACATGTCCAATCATGGGAAAATATTACCTTACTTAGAAATAGATGAGGGTTAATGACTGAAGGACATATCATGGTAGAAAATCTGCCTTAGTGAATTTTGTCTGACCCATGTAAGCATGGAAAAATGAATGTTCCAACAATGATGATGAAATATATATAATATACATAATATATGCACATACAGATAGTGGATATAAATATGTATGTATGTGTGTGTGTATGTATACACACACACACACACATATATAAATTAGAAAAAACTACCATTTTTTCTAATTTATATATATTATATTTTGTGAAATTTTATTTAGTATTTCTAAATTGAATTTTCCCTGTAAGTTTGGAATAATATTCCCTCATATTATATATATATATATATACACACACAATGACTAAATTTGTTGCTAAATAAGCATTCTTCAGATGGCTGTGGTTTGTGTGAAGATGTTTCTCTCCAATGGATTTCATATCTAATTATTTTTATTCTTCAGCAGTATATTGTCCATCTCTTTTGGTCATGTGTAAGGTGAACTGACCACTGACAAGGATGTTAGGTAACAGGTGTATATGTACACACACACACACAGATCAACAGTGGACTTTTTTTTTTTTAACTTGTTTCAGTCATTTGACTGCGGCCATGCTGGAGTACCGCCTTTTAGTCGAGCAAATCGACCCCGGGACTTATTCTTTGTAAGCCCAGTACTTATTCTATCGGTCTCTTTTGCCGAACCGCTAAGTGACGGGGACGTAAACACACCAGCATCGGTTGTCAAGCAATGCTAGGGTGACAAACACAGACACACAAACACACACACATACATATATATATATACGACGGGCTTCTTTCAGTTTCCGTCTACCAAATCCACTCACAAGGCTTTGGTCGGCCCGAGGTTATAGTAGAAGACAGTTGCCCAAGGTGCCACGCAGTGGGACTGAACCCAGAACCATGTGGTTGGTTAGCAAGCTACTTACCACACAGCCACTCCTGCGCCTGTTATGTATTTAATCAGGTTTCATTTTACAATTAAGATTAGCAAGATGAAATTTGGTAATATACTCTTTTACAATTTTACTTGTTTCAGTCACTTGACTGTGGTCATGCTGGAGCACCACCTTCAATCGAGCAAATCGACCCCAGGACTTATTCTTTATAAGCCTTGTACTTATTCTGTCGGTCTCTTTTGCCGACCTGCTAAGTTACAGGGATGTAAACACACCAGCATCAGTTGTCAAGCGATGTTGGGGGGACAAACACACACACATATATATACATATACATATATATGACAGGCTTTCAATTTCCATCTACCAAATACACTCACAAGGCTTTGGTCATCCCGAGGCTATAGTTGAAGACACGTGCCCAAGGTGCCATGCAGTGGGACTGGACCCGGAACCATGTGGTTGGTAAGCAAGCTACTTACCCCTCAGCCACTCCTGCATTTTGTGAAAGTATTAAACAAGTGTCATCCACATTCAACATAATCAATTTCCTCTGTCTACTTCGATGTCTCTCAACTGTTACATATCAAATACCATTGGTTAGACGTTCTTTATCACTGTTCTTTTATTCATCTTTTCTAATGTTACTCTATTTTCTCCCCCATTTTCAGGACAGAAAGGCGTTTGTCTTCCACCACTCTTCAATGACATTGCCGTTTCCAGAGAGGAATGTATGAGTTGCTTCTGCTTCAAGCGATCAATTCGTTGCAACAGCAGCAACCTGAAGAAAGTCTGGGTAAGTTTGTGCAACATCAGTATAATCTCCTTCTTTCTTTATGCCTTTAACTCCACCCTCCAATGCGGAGTATAGGCCACTTATAGTTGAATTCCATGTCACATAATTTTTGGCTTCTGTATTTATACTCTGCCATGAATGTCCCCCTTTCTCTAGTTCCTTTTGTGTTGATCTCCACCGCGAGTTCTTAGGCCTACCTCTCCTTCTATATCCATCCAGTTTTCACTGTAAAGCACTTTTCACTACATTTGGTGTGTCTTTTCTAATTGTTCTACCAATCCACTTCCACTTTTTCTTAAATATTTGCTCCCTAATCGAAACTTGATTTGTTCTTTGCCATAGCTCCATATTGCTTATGTGTTCGGGCCATCTAATTTTAAGTATAATCTCCTATTGATCTCCTAATCTCCTAATAGTCAGCTAAGATTAAATGAGTGATTAAGTTAGTGGGTCTTAATTTAACTTTTGAGAATATGAAAAAGCTAAAATGATATGGTATTGAACTATAAATCTTGCAATTTGTGAGTTCAAATCCACTTCATATTTTACATTACTTTGCTGTTAGACTTATGTTAGAAACGTACATCATCATCATCATCTCAAAACTAGGAAACACCATGTTGCTATTGTGAAATCTTTAAAATCATTGATGTAAAATAAAATATTTCTTCTTCCCTAACTTGTTGTATTAGGCATAGAATATATTTATTTATTATTTATCTTAAATCTATATTCAGATCACCATGGGTAGCAATTTGAAGCTTGTGAGGCGTCGTGGAGACACAATCCCAGAAGATGTTAGCGATTCATTGGTTTCTTATGATGTCAGCAAGCGAGAATTTAGCATTCCAGGCAACCGCATTATTCCATCTGGTGTCTACTACTTCAGCCTTCCCCGTCAGTATTTGGGAAATAAGGTAAGCAGTTTTAAGATTTCATTCTTGTGCATCTCTTTGTTCTTTCAGTAAATTAATTCTTTCATTTATAGAAATTTCTTATTGTGATGAAGCTGAACTTTTCTGATTAAAAATAAGAAAGGAGAAAGTAGCATCACTGCATATATATTTAAGTGTATATTTCTGCTTGTAGCGTGGAAGGTGTTTGTAAGCCATTTAAGAAACACACAAAAGCCATTTGATTCACTTCAACATTTAAGTTTAATTTGTCAAAATATTTTCGTCGCTTTAAGACCGCGACCTGTTCATCATCATCATCATTTAGCGTCCGTTTTCCATGCTAGCATGGGTTGGACGGTTCTACTGGGGTCTGTAAAGCCAGAAGGCTTCATCAGGCCCAGTCAAATCTGGCAGTGTTTCTACGGCTGGATGCCCTTCCTAACGCCAACCACTCCGTGAGTGTAGTGGGTGCTTTTTACGTGCCACCCGCACTGGTGCCAGACAGAGCTGGCAAACGGCCACGAACGGATGGTGCTTTTTATGTGCCACCGGCACGAGGGCCAGGCGAGGCTGGCAACGGACACGAAACGGGGCGGTGCTGGCAACGGTCGCGAAACGGAAAGTTCTCTTACATGCCACCGGCACTGGTAACACATCTGCAATTTCCATTGATCGATTTCGATTCTGATCCTCACTTGCCTCAATGGGTCTTCACAAGCAGAGTTTCGACATGCCACCGGCACTGGTAGCACATCCGCAATTTCCATTGATCGATTTCGATTCTGATCCTCACTTGCCTCAACACGTCTTCATAAGTAGAGTTTTGTGTCCCAAGAAGGGAAGGTATGCATACGTAGGCTGGCTCCATCCCATGTAGAAGGCCACGGGTTGTGGACTCACTTGTCCTGCCGGGTCTTCTCGCGCACAGCACACTTCCAGAGGTCTCGGTCTCTAGTCATTTCCTCAGTGAGACCTAAAGTTCGAAGGTCGTGCTTCACCACCTCGTCCCAGGTTTTCCTGGGTCTGCCTCTTCCACAGGTTCCCTCAACCGCTAGGGTGTGGCACTTTTTCACACAACTATCTTCATCCATTCTCGCCACATGACCATACCAGCGCAAACGTCTCTCTTGCACACCACAACTGATGCTTCTTAGGTCCAGCTTTTCTCTCAAGGTACTTACACTCTGCCGAGTGTGAGTACTGGCATTACACATCCATCGGAGCATACTGGCTTCATTTCTAGCGAGCTTACGCATATCCTCAGCAGTCACGGCCCATGTTTCACTGCCATGTAGCATGGCTGTTCGTACACACGCATCATACAGTCTGCCTTTCACTCTGTGCGAGAGGCCTTTTGTCACCAGCAGAGGTAAGAGCTCTCTGAACTTTGCCCAAGCTATTCTTACTCTAGCAGTTACACTTTCAGCACACTCGCCCCCGCTGCTGACTTGGTCACCTAGGTAACGGAAACTATCAACTATTTCTAGTTTTTCTCCCTGGAAAGTGACGGAAGTTGGTCTCAGAGCATTTTCAGTGTTTATTGTTCCTGAGCATCTGCCACATACAAAAACCATCTTCCTAGTTAGCCTTCCTTTGACATTGCTGCATCTCTTATGTGTCCATAGCTTACACTTGGTGCATCTTATAGAGTTTCTACCTACGCCTTTTCTACAGATCGAGCAGGGCCATCTACCTGAAGGTGTTTGTGATTTGTCTACCTTCCTACTGATTACGACTTTGGTTTTAGCTAGATTGACTCTGAGGCCCTTCAATTCTAATCCTTGTTTCCACACCTGAAACTTCTCCTCCAGTTCTGATAGCGACTCAGCAATTAGAGCAAGGTCATCAGCATAGAGGAGCTCCCAAGGGCATCCTGTCTTGAATTCCTCCGTTATTGCCTGGAGGACTATGATAAATAGGAGGGGGCTGAGTACTGAGCCTTGGTGGACCCCTACCTCTACCCGGAATTCTTCACTGTACTCATTTCCAACCCTCACCCTACTAGCGGCGTCCCTATACATGACCCGCACAGCTCTCACTAACCATTCATCTATCCCTAGTTTTCTCATTGCCCACCAGATAAGGGATCGGGGGACCCTGTCGAAGGCTTTCTCCATGTCAACAAAAGCCAGGTACAGGGGCTTATCTTTGGCTAGGTATTTCTCCTGCAGCTGCCTTACCAGGAATATAGCATCAGTAGTACTTTTTCCTGGCACAAACCCAAACTGCATCTCATCTAAACTAACTCTCTCTCTAATTAGTTGGGCTATGACCCTCTCCGTAACCTTCATCACCTGGTCCAACAGCTTGATACCTCTGTAGTTATTTGAGCTTGATACCTCTGTAGTTATTTGTTCACTGACAAAAATCTGTGCTGCATCTGGATTTTTGTCAGTGAACAAGTCGCGGTCTCAAAGCAACGAAAATATTTTGACAAATTAAACTTAAATGTTAAAGTGAATCGAACGGCTTTTGTGTGTTTCTTAAATGGCTTACAAACACCTTCCACGCTGCAATTGTTTTCGTTCCAGCACACGATCTCAGATAAAATCACTTGTTATGCGAGTACATCTCCGTAATTTCTGCTTGTGTTTTTGTGAAAATGTATGCAAGTAAATGAAATGTGGTATGAGAATGAAAATGGAAAACCCCTCAAGTGTATAACCTATAAATGTATGTACACTATACATTATGGTTGATACATCTTTGATACTTGGTATACTTTACTATATGTGTATGTGTGTGTGTGTGTTTGTGTTAATCATGTAATTTGGAAACTTTTTTTATATTGTAGTTTCTAACATAACACTGTTAACTCTTTCAATGTTATTTTACCATTTGAAGATGTCAAAAGCTTAGAGCAACCTTGCTTTTGCTGTTAGCTTAGGAAATATAATATATTCTCTCTCTCTCTCTCTCTCTTACTTTCTCAATCTCTCTCTCACGTTCTCAATCTCTCTCTCCCTTTTCTCCCCTTTCTCTCATTCTCTTCCACTTTCCCAGTATCGTGACAAGTCATCTGAAAGCATGATTGGATATGAAATTAGTTGAAAGCAGTTTCTAGTCATTTAATTCATGAGATATGTCGTCGTCTTCTTCTTCTTCTTCTTCTTCTTCTTCTTCTTCTTCTTCTTCTTCTTCTTCTTCTTCTTCTTCTTCTTCTTCTTCTTCTTGTTGTTGTTGTTGTTGTTGTTGTTGTGCTGCTGCTGCTGCTGCTGCTGCTGCTGCTGTTGTTGTTGTTGTTGTTGTTGTAATATTAATAATAATGGAAATGCCACTTTGTTTTCAATTAAATAACTATTCACTGACAAATTTTCTCAAAGATAAAGACTTCTTCAAAAGTGTAAACATGTTTCTAAGATAATGCAAAATAAGATTAATATTGTGCAAAAATAACGATACCTTTTCTGTATTATATATTTTTTTTCAATCTTAATATATTTAATTAAATTAATTGATTATTTTTTTTTATTTACAGTTGACCAGTTATGGTGGTGATTTACAATACAAGATGTATTTTGACAGAAATGGAGCCCCATCTAGAATTGAAGAACCAGATATTATCTTAATGGTAAATTTCATAAGTCTTTTCTTTTGTTGAGTATTTTTAACATTTTGTCGAAGCAAGTTAGATTGATTGGTTAAAAGTTTCATTTCATAACCCTGATCCTGCTGCACGGCATCTTGGATAAATGCCTTTACCATACCCTAGGGTTGGCTCAAGCCTTATGAGTGGACTTAGATTGTTGGAAACTATACAGAAGCCTGTCAGATGAATTGTACCGGTAACTCAAAGGTCCAGCCTTGTTATATTTGTGTCATGTTGATACTATCTTAGAAATACATTAAGGGTACATGTCGGTGGCTTCTCAGCTACTTTGCATTCCAATTCAAAGAGCAGATCACCCACATGACTGGACAGTCATTCATCAAAATCAACAATCCAATAGGAGCAGTCACCAAAGCTTATCCAGCATTAAGTAACAATAGTCATCATCATCATCATCATCATACGTCTGTTTTCCATGCTAGCATGGGTTGGACGGTTCAACTGGGCTCTGGAAAGCCAGGAGGCTGGCAATGGCCACAATTGGTTGGTGCATTTTTATGTGTCATTTCATTAGTAATGTTATATGGAATGTTGAAACAATATTTCGATCACAAATATTACCAAATGATTTGCATACAGGATAAAAATTGAAAATATTTTTGAAAATTAGGGCAAATAAAAGATGTACCTATTTGCTTCACTACCAGTCACTTCCTTTGTCCCCAGTACCTATATGAAATTCTCCACGACCCTTTCTGAAATTAATATACTTCAGTAAATTAATATACTTCAGTAAACATGGAAAATGATCATAATCATGCAGGAAAATTTTCTACAGATACCATCAACATGGAAAATAACAACCAAGTTGGATCCATTATACTTCATATAAGAGAGTGCGATGAGGGAATTTGATAATGAGAACTGCTTGTGCAGTAAGGATAAGAAAAGATTAGCTCAATGAATGGCAAATATGGGTGATAACTTGGTGAATGTTTGTCTTATAACTTTCATCATACTTGCCATATTAGTGACAAGAAAAACTATATTGATATGCATTGATGTACAAGGTGGTGAGCTGACAGAAGCGTTAGCGAAATGCTTAACAGTATTTCATCTGTCTTTCCATTCTGAGTTCAAATTCTGCTACGGTTGGCTTTGCCTTTCATCCTTTCGGGGTCAATAAATTAATTACCAGTTGTGTATTGGGGTCTATTTATTTTACTAGTCCCCTCCCTCAATATTTTGGGCCTTGTGTCTAGAGCTGAAAAGGATATATATATTGATGTACAATGATATTTATATACAAGAAAATACTCAAGTAGACATTTATTATTATTATTTTCGTTAAATATTCTTCTTGTCATATCTTTTTGTTTTTAAGGTAATCCAAAATACCTTCATCTTATATTTTATAATTATAGGGTAGTGGCTTGACAATTTTCTACAGAGTTTCAAAGAATCTCAACCCAGGTCGTGAAAACTCAATCAGAGTACCAATGCTTGAGGTTTGTATTCTGCTTTCTACATACATATATAAGTACACAGGGCAAATTATCAATATTTATATGTACATAATACACACACACACTCTCACTCTCTCTCTCACACACTCATACACACACACACACACACACTCTCTCTCTCTCTCTCTCATATATATTGTTTCTGATATATCAATTGTGAAAGATAACAGTGTTAATATCTACATTGTAGCCTGAAAAATATTTGAAGGTTATGAAACTTCCATATGGGAATACAACATATTAATTATTTATACTTCCTTGGAATTGAGTTCTTTTCCAGTTTGTTTGTAGTTGCTCTATGTTTGATCTATGCGTATCTGCATATGTTACAAATACTGATATGTGTGTGTGTATGTGTGTTATTCCTTTGTTTTATGCTAATTTTTCCATGATAGATTTCCCATTCTACTTATTGTCCAGGAAAAAAAATGTAAAAGATCATTGCAGAATCAAGACTGCATGAGATTGTAAGATTTCTCGCTGAATTTTAGAGAAAGTAGTGTTATAAATTGCTTTCTACAGTGTTCATATATATGTCCACATATGCATACATGTATGGACATATATTAGCACTTTCATTTGTTTTTTGAACTTGTCAAGGCAACCAAAATTTTGGCTTTGTCTTGATGAGTTCAATGAATGAATGAAAGTGCTAAGGAAGAATTATCCAAAATTCTGACTCTCCTCTCTGTCTGTCTGTCTGTCTCTCTCTCTCTCTCTCTCTCTCTCTCTCTCTCTCTCTCACTCTATATATATATATATATATAAAATTTGTATTTTATATCTTTTCTAACAGAGCTCCTGGAGAAAAGACCCAGGAACTGGTTCTGGTTCTTTTGCATCAGATGCTGTTACTCGTGAAGAATTCCTGGAGGTTTTGTCCAACCTGACTAGCATCTTTGTGAAAGCAACAATTGACAGCGGCCAAACACAAGTCCGGTAAGTACCTGTTGATCGAAGCTTCTGTCTATTTATTTAATATTTTTGGTTGAGCTCTGTAAGTGGATTACTGCACTTCATTTCATTATATTTGAATATTGGTCAAAAATAATATCATTTGTGAAAAAGTGATGAAGTCAGATTTCGAGAAATGCTGTGTGGTTGACACTAGAGGACAATAGGGATGCTTTAAAGGAGATAATATATCTGTATTTAATATGATATGTTTCAATGCAAGAAGCTTTATTTTATGTTATCTGATCAAGAGAAAATATTTCTTACTTTAGACTGGTATTTCTTCAGTAAGACTGTTTATTTCTCTTTCACTCTCTGCTACTTTATATTAACAGAAAGTAAGCCAAAACTAAGACGGCGAGCTGGCAGAAACGTTAGCATGCCCGACAAAATGCTTAGCGGTATTTCGTCTGCTGTTACGTTCTAAGTTCAAATTCCGCCCAAGTCTACTTTGCTTTTCATCCTTTCGGGCGTCAATAAATTAAGTACCAATTACGCACTGGGGTCGATGTAATTGACTTAAACTCTTTGTCTATCCTTGTTTGTCCCCTCTATGTTTAGCCCCTTGTGGGCAATAAAGAAATAAGAAAGTAAACCAATTATTTTGTTGAAGATTCTTAAAAACAACATAATTGGGAATAAT
Organism: Octopus sinensis; assembly: GCF_006345805.1. Classification (NCBI taxonomy): domain Eukaryota; kingdom Metazoa; phylum Mollusca; class Cephalopoda; order Octopoda; family Octopodidae; genus Octopus; species Octopus sinensis. Next base: position 11,445,655 of record NC_043022.1, read on the forward strand.
TGGGGATAATGTCTAACACTGGTATAGAAGTTTCCTGTTTGACCTTTTATACAAGTTTCTGTTTTTATTGTTGGTGTTCTTTGTGGTTAAATCTGCCATAATATAGTAATATATAATTTATATTTTCAGTATAAGTGGCATTGTAATGCACATGGCACGAGAACAAGGTAATGGAGACCGAGCTGTGTTTGTGGAGGAATGTAATTGCCCAACTGGTTATGATGGCCATTCTTGTGAGGTAATCTAGATTATCATTTTATTTAACTACTTTTGACTTTTAATTGAGGTTTTTTTATGGCTTAATTCAGTGGGGGAAATAGGCATGATTATGATCTTTTTCACAGCCTCTAATGACTGGTGAGAAAAAAAGTTATTTTCACTCCAGAATCCTAGCTTGATTGCTTGTAACAGAGTGGAGTCTGCTAAAGTCACCCAAGGGTCATGTGGCGGTGTTAAGTCAGGTGAATTAAAAGCACTTTGTAACTGTAACAGCTAGATTTTTGATCAAGAGATTATCATTTCAAACCTTGCCACTACCATTGCATGTGGTTTCTTCTTCAGAAAGAAATTTCTAAGTTACACTGCTTGTCTCAGCTATCTAACAGTAAACTACCAATGGTAAAGATATATTGGGTTGTCAGATAATTTGTTCATTTTCTTTTTCTATTTGACACTCCATCTTCATATTTCTGAAAGGAGGTAATAAATCAAAAACAACAAACAAAAGTTGTAGAGGAAGAATATTGCCATAAAACAACCATAAAACACTATGACATAAATATTTTTCATGTTAATTTAAATAACATTGAAATGGTTTAAAATATATGAAAAAATCAAACTTACTTTACAACACACTATGTTTGCCATGTTGTGTTTCTACACTCTTTTCAATATCGCATGTTTACTGCACTATTTATAATTATATAAATTTTATTCTTATGACTCTACATAATTTCCCTCTGCCATTTATATATATAGTATGCTTTCACTTAAATACTTTTATGAAAATGATAATTATTATATTCAGCACACCATATTTCAGTAATAAAAATCAAGAATTTAGTAAAATAACTAGTCACTTCATTAGTTGGTGGGGCATATCACTTAGTGGTTAAAATGTTGGATTCACAATCATGAGACCATGGGTTCACTCTCTGGTTGCATCCTTGGGTTGTTGCATTTCATTTCATATTGCTCCAGTCTGCTTAACTAAAATAATTGTCGGCTGGTGCAGTCCTCTACCTCTCCAGCTGTCACATCCTGGATGTTTTGCTGAGTCCAAAGATGAGGGAAACAAGATGTACAGCTCGAACTTAAACATGGGTACATTTCAAAAGGGACGATTTACGTCATGAAACTGGAGGTGATCTCAAGCAGCTTGGAATCAAAGAAATTGAGAGAATTGGTTGTGTTTGTGATGGAAATATATGGAACCAAAGTAACATGCTTGTTACTTGTACTGTTACTAATACTATTACTGCCACCCCTATAACTATTATCATTATGACTGCTACCATTATTAATATCATCACTACCTCTACCATTATCAGTATGGTTGTTACTAGTACTATTTCTGATATCAGTATCAATTTTCTTCTATTTCAGAGATGTTCTAAAGGATACTACAAGACCAACCAGGGTAAATATGGTAGCTGTGTTCCTTGCAACTGTAATGGCTTTTCCAATGACTGCGATCCAGTTACAGGAGAATGTATTGTAAGTTGATTCATTTCTTAGCGCTAGTTTTTATTGACTTTCTAGTTCGTTTTCTTTTTATATTAATTACCTTCATTATACATTTCCTTTTCTCGTTGAATACATATTAATTTAATACTATTTCAGTCTTGTCCTGAAATAGTTTGATCTGTGACATGGAGTGTCAGTTTTATCAAATCTACATGACATCCAAAGTTAGTAACAACTAACTCCCTTGTTATCACTGTTACATATCTAAATAAATTTGCATATTAATTTATACTGATATCTCAGTTTAAAATAGATATATATGTTTGAGATATTTGTTTTGCATCAAGTTACGAACTCTTCCTTGGTACTCTCACTGCCTGGAATGTTGTGAAACAGTGATTGGCTCACTGGAGAACTATAACTATTGAGACTAATATTCACTAATTGTATTACAAAATGCAGAAATAATAATTAAAGTATAATTGTCTTTGACATAGCATATTTCCATATCTACAAGATGTTGCTAATTGTTATCTATTTTTTTCCCCCATCTCAGTACAGAATTAAACATTATAAATTCTTGGCTATTAAAAAAGTTGAATTGTTAACAAGAAAGGCCTTCTACACTGTAGAATATTGATAGTTTGAATAATTAACTCTTTTGTTACCATATCTTTGTTAAATTACACTGGCTTTGTTTTAATAAATTTTGAAAATAATAAAGAATTTATTAAAATGATTTTGTCATTATTAAGCTGGTGTTTAGAACATAAATTCTTATGGAAAATTTTAATTTAGATCACTTTAAAACAAGATGTGTGTATCTTAAAACAAGAACTAGGCTTAGGTGGGTTGCTAACAAAAGGGTTAAGGTTATGGAACAGTGAAGAAAAGTTCATCTTTACTCTTTTAATAGAAGGTGCTACAGTGGCTGTGTGGTAAGTAGCTTGCTTACAAACCACATGGTTCCGGGTTCAGTCCCACTGCATGGCACCTTGGGCAAGTATCTTCTACTATAGCCTCGGGCCAACCAAAGCCTTGTGAATGGATTTGGTAGACGGAAACTGAAAGAAGCCCGTCGTATATATATATATATATATATGTATGTGTGTGTATATGTTTGTATGTCTGTATTTGTCCCCCCAACATCGCTTGACAACCAATGCTGGTGTGTTTACATCCCCGTAACTTAGCGGTTTGGCAATAGAGACTGATAGAATAAGTACTAGGCTTACAAAGAATAAGTCCTGGGGTCAATTTGCTCAATCAACTAAAGGCGATGCTCCAGCATGGCCACAGTCAACAAGTAAAATTTTTTTTAAATTACTGAAATAAATGCCATTTCAGAATTTTTGTGTGTTTTTGTTGGAACCAGAAGTAAGAACAAAATGAGAGAAAAAGGAAAGAAGATATAACTTTATTAACGTGAGTTTTATTGCTTCACTTGACTTTTTCACCCCCTATTTTGTTATTTACAGGATTGTCAAAGGAATACAGGTGGTGCCCGTTGTGACAGGTGTGAAGAAAGTTATTATGGAGATCCTCTGCGAGGAATTGAATGCCGACTCTGCCCATGTCCTCTTACCTCCGGACCTAACCAGTATGTATTTTGCTAATTAGACCCACATAAATTAAGTGAACCCTTTCATGTTCTAATTTTCATATGTTGCTGTTTATCCCTAGGGTAGTCTTGATCCAGCAAGATCAAAGATGTTCCGGCCATGACCATCTCATTTATTATCAGACATAATGTGTCTAGGGTTGTATTATCTAACATGTCTTTCCTTCCTTTCTTTTTCTCCTATGATGCTGTGGTTATGGTGCGATATTAGATAGTTTTGGCTGCAATGGGATTGAATCTGAAATTATATGATTGCAAGTAAACTTATTAATCTCACAGCCACCTGCATATTATGTAATTCTCTGTAGAAAATACTTCCAAAATATATCTCATTCTCTGTCATATAAAGTGAGTTTATCCTTATGTTTCTCAACTATTAAATGATAATAATTATTATATATTTTGTGAATGCTGCAGAAATAAAATTTGCCTTTCATCCTTCCAGGGGAGATAAAATAATAGGTACAGAGGCTGATGATTGCTATAGTTGACTACATAAGTAACTCAGATATAAGGCCTGATGTCTATGTCAGAAATCAATAATAATAATAATAATGATTATTTCAAAGCTTAGCAAAAGGCCAACAAGCTCATGGGCAGGGGTAAGTCGATTACATCGACCCCAGTTCTCAAATGTTATTTATTTTATTAACCCCTGAAAGGGATGAAAGGCAAAGTCAACCGTGGAAGAATTTGAACTCAGAATGTAGAGACAGATGAAATGCTATTAAGCATTTTGTTCAGTGTGCTAATGATTCTGCCAGCTTTCCACCTTAATAATAATAATAATAATAATAATAATAATAATCCTTTCTACTATAGGCACAAAGCCTGAAATTTTGAGGGAAGGGGTTAGTCAATTACATCAACCCCAGTGCTCAACCAGTATTTATTTTATTGACCCCTGAAAGGATAAAAGGCAAAGTCAACCTTGGGGGAATTCAAGATGGACAAAATGTCACTAAGCAATTTGCCCATCATGATAATGACTCTACCAGTTCACCACCTTGATAATAATAATAATAATTCTTTCTGATTTTGGTTTGAGGCCAGCAATTTAGATGGAAGTGGTGCAAGTCAATTACATTGACCCCAGTATTTGACTGGTACTTTATTTTGTCAACCCTGGAAGGATGAAAAGCAAAGTTGAGTCCGAACAAATACCATAAGATTGTTTATTTATCTAACACTCTATCAATTTCCCAATCATTGTTACCAGGGTACTTTGATTCATGCAGTGTTATATATATATATAAGGGTTCCAAAAAGTGAAGGAGTGGATAAAATTAGATAAGAGTGAGATGAAGAATAAAGTATATGTATATAAAGACATGTTAAAAATTTGATATAAATGAAACAAAATAACTAGATAATTATATAAAAATCACAATAATTTTAAAGATTGACAAGACAAAATTCCACAAATGTGGGTAGAGGGAATTATCGCTACCCCCACCCCCACCCCAATACTCAGAAACTACATATTTTAGTAAACTGGTGCCTGATGGATTTGGGACTCAGAATACAAAAGGATTTAACTAATTCTGCGAATCATTCTGTTCAGCGATCTCCAAACTCTTTCAAAGGATTTCTAACATATATATGACTACAAGTTTACTGTAAAGTAGTGTAACCTACTGAAGTAGTTATCAGCGTCTATAATAATGATACTTTATTTAATTTCTAGGTTTACCAAAAAATGTAGACTCAACCCTGATGGTAGCATTCAATGTATTGGCTGCCCTGAAGGACACGTTGGTAAACAGTGTGAGAAATGCGCCGATGAGTATGTTGGTGATCCAACCAAACCAGGCAATTACTGTCGACGCTTTGATGGTAAGTTGCAGTAACACCATACTTTTACTTGGCTGATGGTTTCTTCATGTATGTGTATATAACATGGGAGAGAAAGAAAAAGAAAATTGAATTCACAAGATTGTTTATTAATTACTACATCTGCCACCTGAAATACACCAATGCACGATGGTTTGAAATGATCATAGTGCTTAATAAAGAATGTTGTGAATTCCGTTTTCTTTATCTTTCTTTCTCATGAATTCCATTTTCTTTCTCTCTCTTTCTCATTTGTTATAACCTCTGTGGACACAATAGAATTTCTGAAGTAGATCTAGTGGCATTTAAATTCATACTCAGGTAGCTGAATACAGTGAATGGGCTTTAAACAGTATACTACAAGGTGAATTTGTATATATGTATGAAATGCATGTGAAATCAACAGAAAAAGAAAAGAGGGTAAACGGTTATGAAGACGGTCTTGTAGAACTTGTGCACTAATATCACCAGTGTGAGTATATGTGTGTGTGTGTGTGAGAGAGAGAGAGAGAGAAAACTTATAAAACTCTTATTTATGCAGTATATGTGAATATAGCTGTTTGGTGGTATGTTTATATGTGTGTGTGTGTATATATATATATATATACACACACACACACACACACACATAATTAAGGGATTAGTAAAAAGTTGCTTCACCACATACCGAAAATTTAGAAATAGCAGTCAAAACTACTAATTCTTCTACTACAATATATCTCCACAAACAGTAATACGTGTAACTCACATAGGCAAAAAGAAGAAAATATAACGAAACTAACCAGCCTTCGTTAATCATGTATGCGTTTCGGGATTAGAATTCTAAAATTCATTTCCTTCATCAGCATGATATCCAAGATTATAAATTTGAAAATGATAACATAACTCATGCACGTTCGATCAAGACAGAGGGATGCGGAATTACTCATCTATATAAATTCTTTACCCTATATCTATCTATTATCTATCTATCTATCTATCTATCTATCTATTTATCTATTTATATATATATATATATATATTTTTTTTTTGGTAAATATATTTTTTCTAATTTATATATATATATATATATATTATATTTTGTGAAATTTGATTTAGTATTTCTAAATTGAATTTTCCCTGTAAGTTTGGAATAATATTCCCTCATATTATACATACATACATATATATATATATATATATATATATATATATATATGAATGTAGTTGTCTGTATGTATGCAACATATCTATAGAGGAAAACAGTAAAATTTCTTCTCAATTCCAGAGTCATGTGATTTGAGAGGAAGTTTCTCCAGAGATCCAGATTTGTTAACAGAGAAATGTAACTGCAAGGTAAGTCTTTGTTCTGATCAAGGCTTGTTGTGTCAAAAAGGAAGAAATGAAGAGGAGGCACACAGACTCCACAAGCCACATTCAGGCTGCTCATCTAAGAGTGCAGTAACTCTATGTAGGAATTGATACAGGAAGAATAGGATTCTTTGGTCACACTGAAGACAATCCTCCAGTGCCAGTAACACAATAGAAGGCACCTAGCCCATGTTATAAAGTAGTTGGAAATAGGAAAGATGTGAACGTGTGTGGCTTAGTGGATATGGCATTTTGTTCATGATTGCAAGGTTGTGAGTTCGAATCCCAGTGTTACCTTGTATCCTTGAGCAAGTCACTTTATTTCACATTGCTCCAGTCCACTCAGCTAGCAAAAATGAGTTGTACCTGTATTTCAAAGGGCCAACCTTGTCACATCCTGTGTCACGCTGAATCTCCTTGAGAACTACATTAAGGGAACACATGTCCGTGGAGTGCTCTGCCACTTGCACATTAATTTCACGAGCAGGCTGTTCTATTGATCAGATCAACTGGAACCCTCATAATTGCCACCAATGGAGTACTTGTAGTAAAGGCGTCTATCAGTAAAAACCTTGTCCTAAAAAATAGTTTCCTTTGTGTATTCTGATAAGATATGATGGTGAGAAAGATTCTGAGATTCATCCAACTCATACTAGCATGGAAAAGTGAATGTAAAACGATGGTGAAGAAATATTTTCAATTCACCTAATGACAGTGCCCTCTTGCAAGTCTCAATTATGGTTTTAAAGAGGGCATTTAGACTTCCCACAAAATTTCCCTTCATGATTAGATAACGTATGTTCACATGAGCTAAACATTGTGTTTAGTGTTGAGAAGGTTTAACTAACAGAGCCAGTTACAGTATTATTTTAAAGCGGTGAGCTGACAGAGCCATTAGTACATAAGATAAAATGTAGCTCTAGCTCTCTACATTCCGAGTTCAAATTCTGCTGAGATCAACTTTGTCTTTCAGGATCAATGAAATAAGTACCAGCCAAGTACTGGGGTCGGTGTAATTGACTACCTCCTCCCCTTAGAAAATACTGGCCCTGTGCCAAAACTTTGAAACCATTATTATTATTATTATCATTATTATTATTATTATTATTGTTATTATTATTTACTTTTAATCTGCATTTTTGTTACAGTCACTTGCCGAGACACACCCAGTGTCCTGGGGCAATTGAAGAGTAAGAGATGTTACAGTATGACTGAAAGCTTGGGAAGGAGAAGTAGCGAAATACCTTCATGTAATGCAACACAGACATTTAAATGGATAGAGTTTTTCTAAGGATGTGGGCAGTACCTGTCAGTACAATCTTTTGGATTTCTCTGAGACATTGTTCTCCTGGGATCTTACCTAGATGTTTCTTGACAGATACATTTATGTCGATTGGGACAGTCATATCGATGAGGAGGCATGATTTTTGTCTGAAGTCCTTCTTTATAGTGGAAGGCTCACCAGATGCCGAAATATTGTTCACTTGATAACAATGGCACTCTTCTTTTTTATGCTTTTGTATACCTTCTGGAGGAGTTACCGCAATCCTATAAATTATTATTATTATTATTATTTGAATGACTAACATCCCCACTTGTGGTTTATGCCAAAGACTGAAATCCATATGATTGTATTTAGACAATGATTATAATTAGAGCTGTGAAGTGAAATGATTGAATGTTTGTCAAATGCCTTTTCTAATTGATATGAGTTTATGAGCAATATTTCCCTTTTCTTCTGCAGGCCAATGCCAAGGGTGAGAGTTGTAACCAATGTGCTCCAGGCTCTTTTTACCTAGCAAAGCAGAATCCAGAAGGTTGCATTTCTTGTTTCTGTATGGGTGTAACTGTATTCTGTACAAGTACCTCCAGAACAAGGACTCAAGTAAGTATTGAGAATTCAGTAAGGAATAAAAGAATAATTACATTCAAATGAGATAAATGTTTGAAATATCTTTGAGGAATGCAGATGAGGAGTTTCTCATTTGCATTTTTATTCATCAACATTCAAGGTAATGTTGATGAACAAAAACAAAGATATTGTATTACTACATGTAGGTTGTTTAATGATCCTATAATAATTCTGGAAAAAATTCTCTTCTTTATTAAGAAAAAATAAATAAATACATGAAAGAAAATAAGAGCTCTAATGAAATATGTTGTAATTAGCAAGCCATCCTAGTGAGTTATATTAAATATATTGATTGGTAACATAGGTTTAAACAATTGATATACTCCTTCATTTAAACTAAGTATTGGTGAGGAAGAATATATGAAAGGGAACAGAAATATGATCCAGCAGGACTCAACTTCATACTTCCTTAATACCTCAATGTAATAAACATTATATTATGGACCCAAATTCCAAGGCTTTTATTTATGTTTTTTTTTTTATATCATCATCATCATTATTCGACCGAGGTCGGGACAGTGGAATTTACTTCACTGTCCATCATAACATTACGGAGGTCCTGTTGCTGGATGCCTGTATCCCTGGAGATTACATCAGGGTAGGAGAGTGTGCGCCCTCTGGTATTGCGAGTAGATGGCTTCCAGAGGAGAAGAGGAGAAATTGCCTCGTTTTCAGCTCTACAACAATGTCCAGCAAACTGGACTCTCCTACCATTCACAAGAGATGACACAGGTGGACGTTTCCCATATATTTGCATTTTGGTTGGATGACGCTTCCACGAGAGATTTTGAGCTCTCATAAGGAGGCGAGTGTACATGGCTTGTTATAGGGCTTAATTTTCCTATAGTTTATATATTGCTTTATTAAACCAAATCTGTGTTCTATCTTCTTGACCAAAGTTATGTCTTTTATTACTGTTAAGTGCTTTATAAACATACAATTACTTTTAACTTTTACTAAACATTGTAAATTGGATGAAATCTAAACTCTTTCTGATTTTGCCCAAGTCTTAAGTTTCTTCATTTTGAAGACTACATCTATTACTCTTCTGAATAAGTTATTAATATTTAAATTTTTGTATCAGGATCATGATTAAGAATTGTTTAACTTGAATTCAAAAAACCTTTTTTGCAGGTGGGTTATCCATTTAACAACGATCGAGCAGGTTTCTCCTTATCTGAAATGCACACACCCTCAACATTGATTACAACAGGATTTAGTGTCAATGCTAACAAAGACCTCATATATCGCAACTTCTACAGTCAACCTGAAGGTGTTTACTATTGGACACTACCCAGCCAGTATTTAGGAAACAAGGTATGTATATCGTTGTGTAAACAGGCTACAAGTAGGAAGGGCATTCACAAGTAAGAAACAAAAATGTGCTTTTGTTGAAATTTGTAAAAAGCTGTCCCACCTGTGTTACCATGAAATAAATGATTATAAAGGTACCAAAAATACACTTTATATTTAAAAGCTGTAAAATTTTATTGTAATTTAAAAATACATTGTTCCTTCAGTGAACATAGAAAATGATTTAGATTTTTTGAAATGTCTGAGATTTTAATATATTCCTAAGCAGTACAGTAAAACTGAAGTGAATCTACTTCAGTTTTCTACTGAAAAACGAATCTGCTTTAAACAAACTATTTACACAGTAACTTTCTATAACTTCCATTTTTCAATTAAAACATGGCCAAGTGGTTAAGAAGTTCACTTTGAAACCATTTGGTTTCAGGTTCAATTCAACTGCATGAAAGTGTCTTCTACTATATCTTCAAGTTGAACAATGATTTTGCATTTCTAATTTGTTGGGTAAAAATTATTACTAACAAACCATATTCAACACTAATTTTGGAATGCCATTTCTCCAAACCAAAAAGAACCGGTTTTTTTTAATCATATCATTGTGCAATTCTATCTTAATGGCAAATTAAAATGAAACTCTTTTTCCCTGTTGTTGTTTCTGTAGCTCACTTCATACGGAGGATATCTGCGTTTTACCATCAATTACCTGCCAGGTATCAACACATCTCCAACTGGTGGCCATGACATTGAAATCTCAGTAAGTCTTTTGCAAACTTTAGTCTTACTTAACAGTGTTTGAAAATATTTGTGAATTTTCATATGTAACTGTCCCTTTTAGTCAAGTTTCATCCCTGTTTAATGTTGGTATCCATGGTTCTTTGACCATCAAAAATATTGAAGCATCATCCAATTAGCATTGAAGCTATGTTCTGCCGATCTTCTTTTTTGAAGTATTTAGACGAACTTATTCAGTTTATTCATCCATTTTTTTTTTTAAGATGGCATGTTAAATTTTGTAAGAGATTTAGCTGTGAATTCTATCTGGGAAGCAACTACATGGAGATTTCTTTCCAATGGCTGATGTTTCCTTTGTGAAGCATATGTAAAAAATCTCCTTACAGACAACCAAGCTTAACATCAGCCTATTTTGAGTCACTAGCAAACATTCTGAATCCATTTTTTTTTTTATTACTTTTGGCACAAGGCCCGAAAGTTTTGGGGAGGGGAGGCCAGTCGATTAGATCAACCCAGTATGCAGCTGGTACTTAATTTATCGACCCTGGAAGGATGACCATCAAGACAGTCAAAATACCTATTTCTTTACTACCCACAAGGGGCTAAACACAGAGAGGACAGACAAATGGATTAAGTCGATTATATCGACCCCAGTGCATAACTGGTACTTATTTAATCGACCGCAAAAGGATGAAAGGCAAAGTCAACCTCGGCAGAATTTGAACTCAGAATGTAGCGGCAGACGAAATACTGCTAAGCATTTCGCCCGGCGTGCTAACATTTCTGCCAGCTTGCTGCCTTTCTGAATACTGCCATAAAGAGAAAGAAAAAAATTAAATGTGCTGCAACAGATTTGTGATTCATGGATAGAAAGCACTGAAGATTTATGTTGGATCAAAGGAAATAAGTTGAATAAAAGCCGAGCACAAATGAACTAGTAAAGCAGTTGAACATCATTGACACCAGCCCAGTGTGTGTAGGAGGGCTAATGTTTTGGTAATATTCTGGGGTTTAGTAAAGCGGTGAGCTGTCAGAACTATTAGCATGCCTGACAAAATGCTTAGAGGCATTTTGTCTGCCGTTACAATCTATGTTTAAATTCCGTCGAGGTCGACTTTACCTTTCATCCTTTCTGGGTCAATAAAATAAGTACAAGTTGAGCAGTGAGGTCAATGTAATCAATTTACAACCTCCCCCAAAACTGCTGCCTAAAGACAGTATTTTTGAAACCACTGTGCTGGGGTTTTAGTTAAATCAACTTAACCTCATTATCATCATCATCATCAACATTTAACGTCCGTTTTCCATGCTAGCATGGGTTGGACGATTCGACCGGGGTCTGGTAAGCCATGGAGGCTGCACCAGGCTAAAATGTGACCTCTGGTTGTGTCTGAGAGAATAAGGTCCCCTCAAGTTAATTCTATCTTTTTTTTCACCTAATAAGTATTTCAAATTGGATTTTTGATACTCACTACATTAGATGTATTGACACTAACTTAGCCATTGATTTTTCATGCAGATGGTACCTCTGGATAGTTTTTACCAGGTTGTTTGTTTGTTTTTCAACCTGATAAGTTTTCATGCTTAGTCATGTGTAATATTGATATGTGGTTAGTCAGTTGCTTATCACAACATCAGAAAGTATGGTAGACACAATACTTCTTTGAGGAGGTTTAATTATATCAAAACATGTCTAAAGTTGTCTCCCATGGTGGCTGAAATGATTAGAATAATATTAACCATTGAACCTCATAATTATTTCTGTTTAGGTTTTAAAATTGACCACATCAAATATGTTAATAATTTAACTACATAATTGGTTTGTACAAAAATACAGTCATTGTGAAATTGATGAAAACTCAAGTTTAAGATTTCGTTTTCTTAGGTTTTGGTTTAATTTTTTTTCTTTTAAAAGTACTAATATCTTACTCTTGTTATTTTTTTCTCTTTACCAGGGTAATGATGTGACATTGAAGTATACATTTAAAAAACCAGTTGAACCTGATCAACATATGTCATTTGAAGTCCCTATATATGAAGTAAGCTTACCTTTCAAATCTGACACTTTGCTTATATGAAATGTTTTCATTTTTGGCATTTCTTTTTCTATGAAGGAGAGCATTAATTCATTTATATTTATGAAAGGAATTCACATCACAAAGTCTATGACTGCTAATATGTCTTATTCACAAATGTACATACACATGCATATACTGTGGTGTATGTGGGAGATTTTAAATAAGGACACCTACCTTTTCTTCATCGATGCAGACCTCTCCAGCGGTAACGCACCATTCCATGTGGCCCGACCCGAATGCTAAAAATAGCAGCTGCTTTTTCCCCTACCTTGACAAAGCGCTCACACGTCCAGCTCTGTCAGTTACCCTGATCGAAAAAGGCCCAATGCTCCCCTGCCTGTGCACGCGTCATTCCTGTCCCTTCCTCTTCTGGTCAGCCCCCAGCTGCTGATGTCATCCCACATATACACATATAAGAGTTCCATCTTTCATCTCAAATATTGTTGTTGTCGCTTGATTGACTGATTGACAAAATTGTCAGTATAGGCAGATGGTCTGGAAGGATAATGTTGATAATGACCTCAGTTTTCATGGTATTTAGCCAAAGAAAAAAAAAGTTTTGGCACACTCTTCACTCTTTCTTCTCTCTACTTGAGAGCACCTGTGTTTGTTCTGTATGGTTAGAGAGCAGATTGATGTTGTATGCATAATTGCATAATTTGGTTCTATTAGGAACACAGCAGGAGTCATCTAAACCACTCAAGTATAATAGGGAAATGAAGTTCTGACTTACTCTTGTATGTTGATGGCTTGTCTTAGTGTGTTGAATAACAAAGAGAAAGTGTGTGGGAGTGTCTCCTTGCAATACCTCTGCATGATGTCAGACTCAACATAGTTTCCACCTGGGAGTCACCACTTTGACTCCTGTTCCAGTGTACATAGTTCCTATAGCCTGTTGTAAGCTTGTTGAAACATCACAGGTTACATTCGAGGAGTGGAAATGATATTGTAGCATCCACTGATTGCACAAGAAAATACCTGAAGCATGAACTCTGTTTCAACTTGTACAAGGACTCTGTGTGCGTGTGTGTGTGTACATTAGCACTAATACTCTATTTGAAAGACAGTATATCTGGCAGTGACATTCCAGCTATAATCATCGCAATTTCTTGTATTTATAACAGGGCCTACACTGTACATTGTCCTTCATTTTTAAGACTATAGATTGCATTGAAGAAAATTTGGCTGCTATTTCTACCAGATTTAGCAAAGACTTCCTTTTAAAATAACCAATAAATATGAGACAGATGGTGAAACTCATATATAATATGTTCATGTCAAAAAAATTAGTCCTAGTAATATAATGAGCATAGGTGGTTGTGTGAGAAGAAGCTTGCTTCTCAACATGGTTCTGGGTTCAATCCCACTGTATGACACCTTGGGAAAGTGTCTTCTACTAAAGCCCCAGCCCGACCAAAGCCTTGTGAGTGGATATGGTGGACAGAAACTGAAAGAAGCCTGTTTGTGTGTGAGTGTGTGCATCATCATTTAGCATCCAATGTCCATGCTGGCATGGGTTGGACGGTCCTCCACACCACTTGACAACCAGTGTTGGTTTGTTTATGTCCCAATAACTTGGTGGTTCTGCAAAAGAGACTGATAGAATAAGTACCAGGTTTAAGAGAAAAAGAATAGAAATATGTAACGCTAATACATTAGGATCAGTGCATACACATCTCGTACAAAACATATTTAATATGTTCAGCATAAATAGTATTTGAAACCTTGACAGTTGACACTAAAATATTATGAGAGAATAAGAAAGAACATACCTATTCCTGTTGTTTAATATTGTTTTTTTTTTGTTTTCAACAGCAACACTGGGAACGTATAAATGGTGGCCCTACAACTAGGGAATATCTTTTGATGGCTCTGGCTGGTTTAAAGAGAATAAGAATCAAAGCAACATACAGTGTGAACACTAACCTTGCTAGGTAAAAGCCTTTGTTTTCTTTTATTATTTTCTTCCCACTTTTAGAAGCTAAACAGCTTCTCTTAACATGTATGCACATCATCTAATTGAGACCTTTCATGCTAGGTGATAGAAATTTTGAAATGAGAAATTTTGCAAGGTAGAACAACACTGCTTTCAGGTTCTGGTGGGGTGGGAAGTGAGAGAGGCTCTTTTCAAAATTCAAAGGACTATGAAATCTTTTTTTTTATGAAGGAGGATCCCTAAGATATTCACAGACCCCACCAGACCCTAGTTTGATTCACTACTTGAACCCCATCCCTACCTCAGCTTATAGGTCTTGGGATGACGTAATCTGTTGCTCAGTTTAATGCTTCAACCATCATCATCTGGCCCCTGAGTACAAGTTATCAAGGTTCATGCAGTTACCAGAATTTGAGACAAGTTTCTGGTTTGAGAATACTTACTTCCCTTCTTTCTGCTGGTCTCATAGGAACTGAATAAGGTAAAAGGGGCTACTTTTGATCCTCTAAGTCATAAAAATTTTTTTTTGAAACTTAAATTTCTTTCAACTTCAGCTAATCTTCTTAATCAGGTGATATCTGAGGGCTGAGTTTTCTTCTGTTGTTCAGATTACAATATGAGAAAACCTAGTGAGCAGTATCAATTATCTGAACCTGTTGTTGTTCAAAAATTTAAGGGAGTTCAACTAGGACAATTTTGTGTTTTTAGAGTTATCAAGGAATATCTAAGAATACATTGTCTGATGTGTTTATTCTTTTGCTTTTTTTTTTTTTTTTTCTAAGACTGTTGGGTGATAAGTGAGGGAGATTTAGTTGCTGATTGTAGCAGCTGGGGCAATCACAGAGGATTCCTTGTTACTTGGGGGTAACCAAATTAGATGGCTTCTTATGAATATAATGAGTGGAATGAGATTACCCTTAATGTATATGAATCTGTTGAGACTCTAAGAAACCTTAGAACACAGTAATAGGTAGCAATATAGGGCTGGAATTCACAAATGTAAATCTGTTAAAATGGCGGCCTACAAATTCAAACATGGTCTTTGTCAAAGAGAAATTTAGTTTTGTCAAGAGAAAATTTAGCTCATATTTGATGTCAAGTTAATGGGATTTTTAAACTTCTGATTTTTAAAATTTTCTTTTGTTTGATATTTTTTTATAACAGCATCAAAGATGTAACACTTGATGTCGCTGAAAGGAGATTTGGTGGAGAAAGAGCTTATGCTGTTGAAGAGTGTAGTTGCCCCACTGGTTACCGAGGACTTTCTTGTGAGGTAAACCCATTTTGACGTCTTTCACCTAAATTAGTCTGTCATATATACATTCCCTCAACAATTATGTAACCTTCTATCAATGAGTGGTGAAATCATTTGAGTGTCAGTCCAAAGTCATGGCCTTTTATGGTCAAAATTCAAACTGCTGAAATTAGCTTCACTTTTCACCCTTCCAGAGTCAACTTTGCTTTTCTGAGGCTGATAGAATAAGTACTTATTTTATGCTGTGACCAGTATAATTGACTGATTATTACTTTAGTCAGAAACACTGTTAAATACCAGTTAAATATTTTGGTCTGTGTGAAGGTGTGTGGCTTAGAGTTTAGTGTATTGCATTTGCAATAGTTAAATCATGGTTCAATTCCCAGACTAGGTGGCATATTGTGTTCTTGAGCAAGCCACTTCATTTCATGCTATTCTGCAAATGGGAGAGTGGCAGAATTGCTGAAGCATCAGCTACAATGCTTTAGTGTAGACTAGCGCTATGACTCGGCAATGCTGGGTCATAGCGCTAGTTCATCCATATACAGCTGCGTGTGTGTGCACATACACACGAGTACTGTCTAAATCTCCAGCTAGCTGCCATTCAATTGGCGTATCAAGTTTCGGGCATTTTGATTGGGTTTTGGATAGAAAATTCACAAAAAAGTCACTTCTATTGACTTTTTAATGGCTTTGTGGGATGACTGGGGAAATGTAAAGATGTGCACGACCACCCTTGGATGGTTTTGAATGACCATAGAAAGTGCGAGCCCTCTAACTGAAAAATTGTGGATTTGTATAAAGGACACACACACACAGACATTTTGCCGTTTATATATATAGAGATTTTCCAGCTCCTAACATTCTGAGTTCATATCCCACCCACCTGGAGAAGGCAACAAGAAACCACTCCAGTATTCATCCAAGTTCAGTCACTGTAGCCAAAGTGTCAATAACCTACTTGATGGCAGTAGTGCTGGAGAAGGTTCATAGGCACAGAACCAACCTAAGGGATGACCACTACTTGACTAGACTTGGGTTTGTATGACTGAATGTTTCCTCTTATCATAATTTCTGGCCTTGTGCCTATGTTAGAAATTATTATTGCTATTATTATATCCAACCCATGCTAGTATGGAAAACAAATGTTGAGTGGTGCTTATTATTATTATTATTATTATCATCATCATCATCATCATCATAATAATAATAATAATAATAATAATAATAATAATAATACTGGGATTGAAGCAGTCAGCTATATAATCTATCACAAAAAAAAACCCCAAAAAAGCTCATTCTGGACTTGTATGAAATTTTTATTATCATTGTTTTTTGTTGTTGTACTTACTGTTCTTTTTTTCTCTTTCAATAGTCTTGTGATGTTGGCTACATGCGAACTGTACAAGGTCTTTACCTTGGACTGTGTGAAGAATGTCGCTGCAATGGTCACTCTTCCGAGTGCGATCCAGTCACAGGTGCATGCAGGGTAAGAATTCAGAAGCTTTTTGTTTTTCTTAAATTAAGACACTTGACAAGCTCCCACTCAAATTAATTGACATGAATTTACTTTTAATGCCTTCCTGTTAAATTTAACAGGAAGATGTTTTTTCTTGCGACATTATATGTAACCATTGTTGGGTGGGGTTGTTTTGTAGTTGTTCTTTAGTCCCAGTTCAACTCTGATCAAGCAGACCTTCGATCAAGTCATTTTAGAGACAAGTTAGGGTTAGGGTCTAATTTATTTGATGTCTTTCCTGTGTTTTCTTTTAAGACAATGGATGTAATTTGGGAGAGATTTGACTTCTAGTTCTATTTGGTCAAACAAATCACTTGGTCTTCTTTTTAAGAGCTTTAGTCATAACTGAGCCAGTCCGTACAGATTGGTGAAGTGGCAGCATTGTTTGTTAACACTTGTAAACATCAGGCATTAAATTCACCTATTGAACTTTCCAAGGGAGCCAACATGGAAACCATTATGTGGTCATAACAGTTTTGCAGTTGGTCTTAGTCAGTATTTTAGTGTGAAACGTACATGCATACCAGATAATTCTTAGAATGCACTGGAAGTAGTTCATGTGGAGGTGCTGCTTAGTCTTAATGTGACAACTAAAGAAGACATCGAATTTCACAGCTGTTGAAGAGGATATTTCTTGTAAGGACCTGGTCAAGGTGGTACTTTAGATACTCATCAGCGGTATTACTGATTCAATCGCAGTGAAAGCACAGTGTGGCTTTAAGAAGAAAGGTGGTTGACTTTATTTTCACAGCCTGACAGCTTCTGGGAAATGTTGGAAGCAACACCATTATCTGTACTCACACACACACACACATTTATCCCTCTTTGTGCTCATATACGAGGGGCGTTCAATAAGTAATGCCCCTGACCCACTTCCCATAGCAGTAGAGCAACGACACTTGGCACAGTTATTAGTCTTTTCCTACATAGGAACTACCCAGAGTTATGCATTTCTCCCATCGTTTGATACAGCTCTGGAGACCGTTTTTGTAGAAGACCCCCAGCTTGGTCCTCCAACCACGACGTGACTTCAGAAATCAAGGCTGCATCATCTGGGAAACGCTTTCCTTTCAAAATCAACTTCATGGCTGGGAAGAGGTTAAAATCAGAGGGTGCAAGGGGAGGAGTTCATAGCTGCACGCCTGTGCTTCTGATCTGGTGACACGCGAGTTGTGGACCGGAGCATTGTCCTGCAGGAGGAGGATGCCTTTGCTGATCTTGCCCTGCCTCTTGATTTTGATAGCTTCTCTTAATTTCCTCAAAAGTGAAGCATAATAGGCTCCTGTAATTGTGGTACCCTTTGCCAGGAAATCTGTCATCACTACTCCGTCCTGGTCCCGGAAGACTGTGAGCATAACCTTGTCAGCGGAGGGCTGCACCCTTGCCTTCTTTGGAGGAGGTGAGTCACGGTGCTTTCACTGCATTGACTGGGCTTTGGTCTATGGATCATAGTGATGGACCCAGGTTTTATCCTGTGTGATCAGTCTTTTGAAAAATTTTGACTCATCTTCTTGGCACATCTCCAAATTCATCCTCGAGCACTCAACGCGTTCTTGCTTCTGGAAAGGTGTGAGCAACCTGGAAATCCATCTGGCAGACACCTTTTGCATATGCAAATGGTCATGAATGATAGTTTCCACAGACCCGGTACTAATCTTGACCGTATGGGCTATTTGGCGAATAGTTATGCGTTGACCTTCCAAAATGACAGCCTCAACTTGACGGACAGACGTCTCATCAACGGCAGAAGGGGGCGACCAGATCTGGGAGCTGTTTCCACAGAGTTCCGACCATGTTTGAATTCACAATGCCAGCGTTTTACAAGGTCATATGATGGGGCATCATCACCATAAGTTACTTTCATTTCATCAAAAGTCTCCCGTGGTGTGCGTCCTTTCAAATACAAAAACCAGATCACTGCTCGACACTCAACAGGCTCCATTTCACACTTGACTCAGTTCAAACACCTGTAAATCGGAAACCACAATTAGTTCAGAGCTGTAATTCGCCACTTAATCTATAGAGGTATAAATAAGTGCACATGCAAAATTTCAGCTAGATCAAACAACTGCAAGTGGGTCAGGGGCATTACTTATTGAACGCCCCTCGTATGTTTATACATTTATATATCTCAGCTGTCTATATCTAGCTAGATGTAGAATACATGTCACACTGCATTTCATGTATATGCAATTAAAAATTACTCTCCATATTTAGACATAAAAGGAAACTAGTCATTTTGTTTTATAGAAATTGTCTTTTGTGAAAAGAGCAGTTTGTATGATATTCAGTCATTGAATTTTTAGATATATATATATATATATATATATATATTGATAAAACGGTAAGATAACAAAAGAAAGAAAGAGACCTCAATATTATGTAAATAGAGGAAATTTATCTATACAATATGTTACATTACTCGGTAGTCAAGATAAAACTCTGAGTTTCAGATGCCGAAGTGGAAATCCACAACACCATCTCTTCGGTTATCTAGCCAGATAACCGAAGAGATGGTGTTGTGGATTTCCACTTCGGCATCTGAAACTCAGAGTTTTATCTTGACTACCGAGTAATGTAACATATTGTATAGATATATATATATATATATATATTAGTCAATATACTAGTAAAGACACATAGCTTCATGGTTGGGATGTTGCACTCACAATTGCATGACTGTGGTTTCATTTCCCAGACCAATAGTGCATTGTGTTCTTGAGCAAAACACTTCATTTCATGTTGCTCCATTTCATTCAGTCATAAAGCTAACACATTGTGACCGGTGGTGCATAACAACATCTGATAGTCCGGTTGATGTAGTGATACAATGACCAGTTACAATATTTCAACACTACCTTATCTTCATGCTTATACAGTTATTTTGTTATATAATCTTGATGTGTTGTACCAGTAATTTTAGACTGGAAAATGGTTAAAAATGTGAAATAAAATAATCTGTATCATCTGGAATTTTCTTTGTAGAACTGCAAACATAACACAGAAGGAGATCACTGTGACCGCTGTGCTCCAGGTTATTATGGAAATGCAAGCAAGGGATCCATCAATGATTGCCAGAAATGTCCTTGTCCTTTGACCGACCGACCAAACCAGTAAGTTTTATCTTGAATTATGTTCTCTTATATTACTCTATGTATTACTCTATGACTGGCCATGATCTTATTGTGTAATTCTGAGTTTCATTCCTCCTTTGCTGTTATCATAATTGTAATAACACAAGGTAGTTGATCCAGCAGACTCACAATTAAAGGTATTCCATCTATGATCATCCCATCGTTACTACCAAGGACAACTTATTCAATGCATCCTTCTTTATTTAAGATAGCAGATTATGATTTGCATGAGATTTGGTTGGTATTTCTAGTAGGTCGAATGACTTTGTAGAAACTTCCCTGTTTGATTGATTAACTGGTGGTTGTCATTGCTTAACATCATCATCATTGTTCGACCGTGGTCAAGACAATGGAATTTACTATGCTATGCCAGACTTCACGGTCCATCATGGCATTACGGAGGTCCTGTTGCTGGATGCCTGTATCCCTGGAGATTACTTCAGGGTAGGAGAGTGTGCGCCCTCTGCTATTGTGAGTAGATGGCTTCCAGAGGAGAAGAGTAGAAATTACCTCTTTTTCAGCTCTACAACAATGTCCAGCAAACTGGTTAGCTCTGACTTGGCAGATCCATGATGAAGGGCATTTTGTCTGTGAAATCCAGAATTCATTGAAGCTGGTGACAGTCTCTAATGTCAGAAATGATTAGTTCATAGGAGAGTTGATAGATGGATTTAATAAATTTAAACTATGGAAATGAGAGAGAGGTAGTGTAAAATAATCAGTAGTATGAGATAGGATGTGACAAATGAAAGAGTCATTCCAACTGTGACCGTCTCACCTTTTTTAAACTGCATTATTTAATGTGATCTTACTTCTTTTTTTTAAAAAGAGGCAGGGTGTGAATTGAGAAAAATTTAGCTGCTATTTCTGGCAAAGCAATCAACCATTTACAGGTTGTTTTGTTGGCTTGAATACTATGATCTTGGATCTTGTAGATGTTGCTATTGCTTAGCCCAGGTCAGCCCTGATTAAATAAACCTGTGATCAGAAGCATTCCAACTATGACCATCCAGTCTTTTATTCAGATACAGAATAAGACAGACTACACTATCCAAAGTCTCTCTCTCTTTTATGTGAGATATTTGGATGCTATTTCTAGCAGGTCATACAACTTTGAAGAAGCTTCCTTCTACTGTACAGAGTGATATACTATTGTACATCATAGAGTGGTATAGTGCGTTATAGTTGGCTATATATTGAGATAGTATTTTATGATGAGTTTTAGTATGAGTATATGTTACAGTGTGGTATGATGTGCTGTAGTGTGGTGTTAAGTATTAGTGGTATGGTAAACTAATAGTATATGTTGTACTGTTGTACAGTACTGTATGATGTAATACCGGATGATGTGATACTGGATGATGTGATATAATGTGTTTCTTTATTGCCCACAAGGGGCTAAACATAGAAGGGACAAACAAGGACAGACAAATGGATTAAGTCGATTACATTGACCCCAGTGCGTAACTGGTACTTAATTTATCGACCCCGAAAGGATGAAAGGCAAAGTCGACCTCGGCGGAATTTGAACTCAGAATGTAACGGCAGACAAAATACGGCTACGCATTTCACCCAGTGTGTTAACGGTTCTGCCAGCTCGCCGCCTTGCTGTTGTATGATTGTGCTAAAGAATGGCTAATGTACTATATAGCATTATACTGTGCTCATACAGTGCAATAGTACTGTATGACATTGTGATGTGTTTCAATATCTTATGGCTTCCACTTGTCTACCACAATGTAATATGAACCACTTTCCTTTCCTCTTTCCTATAGGTTCAGTCCAACGTGTATTTTGGACAGAGACGGTCAAGTTACCTGCACAGCCTGTCCTCCTGGTCATGCAGGACGCCGATGTGAAAGGTGAGTCAAATGAATAAGCATTGCATTATTATCAACCAGGATTTCTCCTATTTCGAAGCAGTTGAGTATTTTGTCCTTTGTAGATAAATTTTCAAACTTCCTGTTACTCTCTCTTTCAGATGTCTGCCTGGCTATGAGGGCAACCCCATGGCTCCTGGAGATTTCTGTAAAACACGCAGTAAGTACAAAGTTTCTGAAAAATTAATTCTTTTATTATTGTTATTTATGATAACTACTAATTGAGCACTAGGGTCAATGTAATCGACTTAGCCCCTACTCCCAAAATTGCTGGCCTTGTGCCAAAATTTGAAACTATTATTGTTGTCTACCCATATGATCACTCTTGAGCATGTAGACTTATGATCAAATACTTTCCAACTTTGACCATCCCATTTCATTTTCAGATATAGTATACCTAATATTGTATCAACCAGTTTACACTTTATTTTTTTAAGACAGTAGAGTGTGATATGAGAGAGATTTGATTATTATTTCTAGCAAGCCAAGTGGCCACATCAAGGCTTCTACATTGTTCTATTTGCACACTTTCTTGTTGGCAGCCTTGACCTAGCAGACCTCTAACTATGTAGAGTTCCAAGTTGGAAGTTAGTATGAGACTAACCAGCTCCAAAAACATGTAATTATGTTAAAGCAATGATAAATAAAAGCGTATTTACACACAGAATTAATTAATGTACCATATGGTATATTAATTTAAGTTAACAATTAGACTTTATAATTATGCAATAAATAATTAAGACTAATGCATCTACTGTTTTTCAAGCAGATGGTTTCTCTGAAACATTTACTTTCTGACATAAGTGTACAGTTCTCTCTCTCTCTCTCTGTTAATGATTCCTTTGTTATTAATTCAACAAGTATGAGGTCAGAATAAAGCTAAAACATGTTTGGGAGATAAAATTAGTTATTTGTTATAACAACAGAATAGCTCTCTGGTTGTGAAGTCTGCTTTACAACCACTTGGTTTCAGGTTCCATTTCACTGCATGGTACTTTGGACAAGGGTTTTCTACTATAGCCTTAAGCTAACCAATGATTTATCTGTAAAATTAGATAAAAACTGTACAGAATTTCATTGAATGTGTTTTTCCATTGAGATCTTTTGAGCAATGGTGATGTTTGTTTACATTTATTATAAACACTATGTCCCAAACCTTGGTAGTTTCAACTTGTAAAGGCCAGTGAAATAACAAAATACTTTATTTGAAAAACAAATAAAAATTGGCAATAGGAAGGACATCTGACTGTAGAATACTGCCTCAATAAATCTCATTCAGTTCTTCAAGTATGGACATCTTCACTATATATTTCTAGTAAGCCATTTTGATTTTTCATGCTTTAGCTCCCTAGCATTTAAACCAACCATATCCAGCCCAAATATTCTATCTCTTTTATATTCTAAGCAACCAGATCCAGCCTCTTACACCTACACAACAACGTCATTCTGAATACATATAATCACATCATTAAAATCTCAAAGCTACAAGATAATGCATGATTAAATTAAAACAATGTTAATATATAAGCATTACATTTGACAGGCACGTAGCTTAGTGGTCAGAGGCATTCAGCTCATGATTGTAAGGTTGTGAGTTCAATTCCCGGAGACGCATTGTGTTCTTGAACACGACACTTTATTTCATGTTGCTGCAGTCCACTCAGCTGGCAAAAATGAGCAGTACCTGTATTTCAAAGGGTCAGCCTTGTCACACTCCATGTCACGCTGAATCTCCCCGAGAACTACGTTAAGGGTACACATGTTTGTGGAATGCTCAGCCACTTACACGTTAATTTCATGAGCAAGCTGTTCAGTTGATCGTATCAGCTGGGACCCTCATCGTTACAACCGATGGAGTGCTCCTACATTTGACAGAGTAACCTGAATACTAAAGGGGTAAATATCTTAGCATGAACTTAACTATTTATACCTTACTTGTGGATGAAAAAAATGTCCATAGTTGAGTATGTTTGTATGTTTATATATATACATGTGTTTATTTTTATTATCTCCACAGATACCACCAGCTGTATGTGTGATCCACGTGGAACTGTACAGAACACACAATGCGATGCCAATACTAAACAATGTAGATGTAAGGTATGTCGATATCCTATTATTATCATAAATTAAACATTTAATCATAAAATCTGTAGTGCAAATTGTTAAGGGGTTTGTCTACAGCTTCCTGACTTTAAATTCAATCATTATTAGAATTTGTTACAGCTCTTTACATACTGAGTTCAAGTCTTGCCACAGCCAGCTTTGCTTTTCTTCCCTTTTGGGTCAAGAAAATAAAGTACCAGTCAAGTATTGGGGTCAATGATATTGAACAAACCTTTTGTGGAGGCACATGGCCTAGTGGTTAGAGCAGCAGACTCATGGTCAAGGGATCACGGTTTTGAATCTCAGACCGGGAGATGTGTATGTTTATGAGCGAAAACACCTAAGCTCCACGTGGCTCCAGCTGAAGGTAATGGCGAACTTCTGTTGACTCTTTCGCCACAACTTTCTCTCACTCTTTTCTCCTGCATCTTGCAGCTCACCTACGACGGACTGGCGTCCCGTCCAGTTGGGGAACCTATACGCCAAGGAAACCGGGAAACTGGCCCTTATGAGCCAGGTGTGGCTCGAGAAGGAACAACCTATAACAAACCTTTTCCTAATTTAGAAACTGCAGTTGTTGTTATTATCCTTATTAAGGTGGTGAACTGGCAGAATTGTTAGCAAGCCAGGCAAAATGCTTAGCAACATTTCATCTGCTTTGATGTTCTGAATTCAAATTCCACCAAGGTTGACTTTGCCTTTTGTCTTTTGGGGGTTGCTAAAATAAGCACCAGGTTCACACTGGAGTTAATGTAAGTACTTAGTCTTCTCCCAAAAAATTTCAAGCCTTGTGCCTTTAGTGGAAAGGATTATTATTATTAAGGCAACAACCAGGCTGAGTTGTTAGCAGACAAAATGCTTAGCAGTCACTGAAGTCAATTTTCCCTTCCATTCTTTTTGGGGCCAATAAAATAAGTTCTAGTTGAGTTCTGGGGTTGATGCAACTTACCCCTTCTCCCGAAGTTTCTGTCCTTGTGCCAAAATTTGAAACCATTATTATTATTAATGGCATAAAGGAAGTGAAACGATTACAACTGGGAAACAAAACAAACTCAGGTTTCGGATTTGGGTCACTGGGACTTAAATATCTACTGTTATGTACTTGTGTATATAATCTGTCTGCCTCTGTGTGTGTGTATACATATCGGTGTCATGCAAATGGCACCCATGTTGGTGGCATGTAAAAGCACCCATGAAACTTGGGTGGTTGGTGTTAGGAGGGTATCCAGCCATAGAAAACCATGCTAAATCAGACTGGAGTCTGGTGCAGCCCTGGTCAAACCATCCAACCCATGCCAGCATGGACGACAGATGTTAAATGATGATGATGATACTAAAGGAAGATGAACAGATAACTGTTAGTTCAGCTCGTGCTGTGTATAACATATGATGTGTTGCTACCGAAATTGGAGTTGCAAAGTACCTACTCTCATTTAAAGTGTTGATGTATTATTAAAACTTGTCACTTCATGCTGCAGCATTTCCATATTCCAGGCATTGACTAAATTAACAACTGTCTTTTTTTTGTTAACTTCTAGGCATTTGTACAGAGGACAAAGTGTAATGCTTGTAAACCAAACTACTTCTATTTGAGTGAAGACAACCCACAAGGATGTTTGTCCTGCTACTGTATGGGCATTACCAACAAGTGTTCCAGCTCTAACTTCTACCGAATGGAGGTGAGCAAACACCGAACTTTGTTATTTTGACTTGAACTGTGACGAATTTGACTGTTGTTTATTCACCACACTCACTGCATCATTACAGGCATTTATACACACATTCTTACATTCATCATCTATATTATTGCAATAGTTAGCATTATACATGTGAAAACCATTCAACAAGGATATGAGAAACATAACTGAAGAGAGATTTCTGATTTAAAGAAAGTGTCCGTCCAACCCATGCTAGCACGGAAAACGGACATTAAACGATGATGATGATGATAAGACTGTACAAGGGACAACAAAGAGAATGTGACCCTTTTCTTTATAACTTTGCTCCTGAGCAGGTGACCTGTCAAATTTAACTCTAAACTCCAATCTGGAAATGACATACATATATACATACATAAATATACACACACACACACACACACAGACACACACACACACACACAGAGACACACACACACACACACAGACACACACACACACACTCACACACACACTCCAACAGTTGACTAGTTACAGAACACAGAAACCCATGAGCTCAGCAACCCATAAATTCTAAACAAATCTTTGTTTCTTTTTTTTTTTTTTTATTCTTTAATTTTATCCCTAAAATTCATATTTACTCTGTTTTTCTTTCTGCTTTTGTTTTTTCACAGTTAAAACCATCATTTGATCGTCAAGATTCTCATGGTATTGTTTTAACCAATCGTGCCATGTCTCGCAATGTTGTGGATGGTTTTAGTGTCAGTGCACGAAAAAAGGAAATCACATTTGATTCATTTGATTCTGTTCAACGAGAAAGAGAAAGCTTGTATTTTTCACTCCCACCAAAATTCAGAGGAGACATGGTAAATAACAGTAACAATAAAACACACACACACACACATACATACATACATTATATGATGGTTGTCCACTTATTCAAAGAATATGAATATTACTTTTCGTTTTTGGATTTGGTTTGCAAGATTCTTTATATGAGTTTGTGTGTTGAGGCATATTCTGTTGTGTCTGGGGAGAGTCATTCTCTTTTAGTGCCTTATTATTTAACACAATCACTGGTAAAATTTTCACTTATTTCTTATTTTTGCACCTGGTGTAGGAAAAATAAAACAATCCAAAAGTAATTTCGTTTGCAAGATTCTTTATATGAGTTCGTGTGTTGAAGCATATTCTGTTGTGTCTGGGGAGAGTCATTCTCTTTTGGTGCCTTGTGGTTTAACACACTCACCTTGTGGGTTGTCTTCACTCAAATGAATATTACTGGTGATTAGAAACTATATTCCACATGAAAATTTAGTTAAGAACAGTTTGCAGAATGCTACATCAACTCATTACCAAAACCAAACAATCTGGAGACAAACGAAAGCAAGTTATTTGTCTCTGAAATGTCACTCAGTTTCATATCATAGCAACCTTCAATTAAAGACGTGACTTTAATGAAAGCTATAATGTGTCTTATACTATGTGCTCTACAACATGCAGACAGCAGTTTGGAATTTCTAAGTATTCTTTTTGTCCTGCTGGATTACTAGCAAACCTCCTTGCCAGGCTTGCCTAGTGAGTGTGTCAGTTTAATTGCCAGTGGCCTGACCATGTAGCAGGTTGTACTGGATTACATGTTACCAGTTGTGCTGTATGCGTGTACGTGTGCATGTGTGCTAGTGAAGCACTAAGAGCACCATCCGAGTGTGATTGTTGTCAGGGCCACTGACTGGCTCCCGTGCTGGTGGCACATAAAATGCACCATTCGAGCGTGATCGTTACCAATGTCACCTTACTGGCACTTGTGCCGGTGGCACGTTAAAAACAATATTCAAGTGAGGTTGTTGCCAGTGCCGCTGGACTGGCTTCTATGCAGGTGGCATGTAAAAATACCATTTGAGTGTGGCCGTTGCCAGTACCGCATGACTGGCCCTCGTGCTGGTGGCACATAAAAGCACCCACTACACTCTCGGAGTGGTTGGCATTAGGAAGGGCATACATCTGTAGAAACTCTGCCAGATCAGATTGGAGCCTGGTACAGCCATCTGGTTTGCCAGTCCTCAGTCAAACCATCCAACCCATGCCAGCGTGGAAAGCAGATGTTAAACGATGATGATGATATATATATATATATATATATATATATATATATATATATATATATATATATATATATACACGCACATACACACATGTACACATACTTAATTACATACATCCATACCCACATTTATACTGCTCTGTATAGTAATTGATTTTATCAGAAAAATGTTGATGAGTGAATAACTAGTCCAAAAGGTTGAAATCCTCTCCCCTGGCTTCTGCTACTTCAGTAATATCCATGCAAGAATACCTTTCAAACATTACTATTTATCTTTTTCATTCTTTTTGTAGGTGACATCTTATGGTGGTTATCTCAAGTTCACAATGGAATTCTCAGTTGATGAAAGTCGTGGAAATTTCTTCAGAGAAACAGATGTTGAAATCATTGTAAGTATTCATGTTACACTGAGTGTTTTATTTTGGCATTTCTAAGAGGTCTAAATTTGCAGAACCATTAGTGCATCAGACAAATTGGGTAGTCCTCATTACTCCATAAGGAGCATAGGACTGGATTCTCTGGTTTATATATATTATACCCAGGATGGGATGCCTGTTGCAGGATCACCCTTTTTTTTTACCAGCTGAGTGAGCTGGAGCAATGTGAAATGAAGTGTTTTGCTCAAGAACTCAACGCATCGTCCTGTCCAAGAATCAAAACCACAATCTTAGAGTCATGAGTCCAACACTCTAACTACTAAGCCCCCCCCCCAAATACTTTATGGTATTTCTTCTGACTCTTTGAATTCTTAGTTTAAATCTTGGTTTGGTTATCTTTGCCTTTCATCCTTCCGGTGTTGATAAAATAAAATTCCAGCCAAGTACTGGAGTCAACTTAATCAACTTATTTCCCACCACCACGAAAAATTACTGGTTTTGTACCTAAATTAGAATCAGTTGTTTTAGCATTTCTTCCCTCCTTCATCTTTTACATTTATTTCCTTTCAGACTAATGGCCAGCGTCTCTATTATTTGTTCAACCCATCAGCTAGAGCATCAACACCACAGAACTATGAAATTCTGCTGACTGAAGTAAGATTCCTTTTATTTTTTTTTTTTTTTGTATGTGTGTGTGTGTTTTGCATGTACCAGTGCAAATCTGTCCAAGTTTCATATGGTGTTTACTCCTAGAGTGAAGGAATTCTCTAAAGAGATGTAGTTTGGTAGGTCATTTATTTATAATACGGTTAACAGAGATTGATAAAATGGAGAGAAGATAAGTGCCGGGGTCAGTATAATTGAACATTCTTGAAAATAGTGATGTACTTGCTGCCATCCGATGATTAAAAACAAGTAAAGAAAGTGAAAGATGACACTAATTTTAAATAAATAAGAAGAAGGATATTGACAAATTCAGTCCTTTCCCAGCACATTGGCTTTCTGCAATTTCCTCTACACTTGTTTTCTCTGCAGCCATTGATTTACAAGTTGAACATTAACTGTACTGATTTTGACAGACCTAGAGGGCTTATGAAGGCTATCAGCTCAGACCTTTCTTCCAGATCAAACCACTAGAAATGTGTGTATGTGTGTGTGAAAGCATATTCATTCTGACAAATTATTTTTCAATTATTATTCTGTCTTCAGAAATCGTTCCATATGTTTGATGGTTCCATTCCATCCCGAGAAGTCTTCTTGTCTGCTCTTGCCAACGTTGATGCCATCTTGATCAGAGCAACCTATCACACTAAAATGAATGTTATCAGCCTACGTGATTTGACCATGGAAACTGCTGTACCAGAAGCTACTGGACTTGACCGTGCTCCTATGGTAGAGTTATGTGAATGTCCTCAAGGTTACACAGGTGTTTCCTGCCAAGTGAGTATTAAATTTTATTTATTTTTCACAACATGAAATCCTTTGCTCTTATTTACTCCCAAATTATCTGAAGCCAAGGAAAAGTTTTCCAGTCACAATTTCTTCCTTCTTTCCGATCTTTCCTTTTCTTTTACCTAACTTAACAATCATTAATTTTTGTTTTGATTTTTTTTCTTTCTTTTTTTTTCTCAAGGAATGTTCTCCAGGTTATTCTAGGGTTCAGAAAGAAGGCACTGCATTGGGCCGTTGTGTCATGTGCAACTGCAATAAGCATTCATCAACATGTGATCCACAGACAGGAAAATGTGTAGTGAGTACTATTGATTTGATACTGTGAATTATTTCTTTGACACCTTTAGTGGTCCCTAAGGTCTTCATGCATTGAGGTTAAAACTGATATCAAATGTTAATTATCAGTCTTATCACCCAATCTATATACCAGCCAGGAATTATTAAATCCTCACAAGCATATCATACAAAGGGTTTGTAAAGTGCACTGACAGTGCTAACATGTTTAATTGTGAACCAAGAAATTATAATTAGTTTAAATTACACCTGTAGTTATGTTTAATTCTGGTCAACGAAGCTGAGGTAGACAATGCCAGACTTTAGATTAATTATGATTAATTAATATTATGAGAAAGGGGTGTTTGCTGTTGCTAGCAGTTCCTTATACTCCAATGAAGCCCTGTACTTCCTCCCAGTACACTCATTTGTAACCAACTTCATTAACTGCCTGGCTCTTAGAAGTTATGTTTCTTCAACTAGTCCCTTTCACCATTATCCTGCTTAGCAGCATTCAAATGGCAACAGCTCTCCACCACAATCTGTTGTATATCAGATAGCACTCTGAGGGGAGAGAAGAGAGAGAGAGAGACTGGTGAGAGGTTTTTTTTTTTGTTTTTGAAGAAAATGTGTAGGCAAGAATATGTACATGCTTGTGTAATCAGGATGTGGGGAAAATAAATTCCTTTTTATGATGAAAGGACTTTTAATGAGGCAAGAGTCAAACTTTGCTGCTAGAGTGGAACCAGCCAGTTGGCTAAGATATATTTCAGATTTCAAGGACAAGAAGAAAAAACTTTACTTTTAGAGTTCAGGTAGGCCCTCTGTTACAATTGCAAGTGATAAATTGTGTCTTCATTGCTAAAGGTTTTGTACAGTTTATATTAGTTGACCATCCTTCTTGATGAGTGTAAATGCATGTCATCATCATCATCATCATCATCGTTTAACGTCCGTTTTCCATGCTAGCATGGATTGGACGGTTTGACCAGGGTCTGGGAAGCCAGGAGGCTGCACCAGGCTCCATTCTGATCTGGCAGTGTTTCTACCGCTGGATGCCCTTCCTAATGCCAACCACTCTGTGAGTGCAGTGGCTGCTTTTTACATGCCACCAGCACAGGTGGCAGGGGAGGCTGGCAACAGCCACGATCGGTTGGTGCTTTTTACATGCCACCGGCACAGATGCCAGTCAAGGCAGCGCTGGCATCGACCACGTACAGGTGGTGCTTTTTATGTGCCACCGGCCCAGGTATCACAACTACAATTTCCATTTGATTTTATTGTGGTTTTATTTATATATACACATGCATATCCTTACAGGAGAGAAGCTAGATACATGTGCGCTTTTACAAATCTGAACTGCCTCAACTGATTCTTGTATCATGTGGCATTAATGCTGCAGGTATTGGTTTGGTAAAGAATTTCTGTATGCATAATCCTATTTCAGTAGGGGTCTTGACTGGCAGAGTCTTTAGAGATGCTTATATTCACTTAGAGTAGGGTTTAGCGAACTGGGGTAAATTACCTCATGTGGGGTAAAAATAAGGATTCATTAGACATAAGTAAAATTATATAAAAAACATGTTCTTTGTAACAACAGAAATTTTTTCTTGTGGCAACACTGCATCTGTCCAATGTAATGGCTTTGTTTAGGAGACATCATGCCATTTTGAACTATTTGCTTGCTAAGCTGTTGTTAAATGACTAAACAGACATTATTTGTCAGTTGTCTATCATAGGCCTTAACCCTATTTTTTGACATGTGTTTTTGCTTTGTTTAAGTAGATTTAAGTAGTTGTTCATTCAACCCTTTAACAAAATCGATTGGACACTGAAGACTATCCAAATTGCTCTGGCATCAAAATATCCCAATTTTGATGTAATTGTAACAAAAAGGAAACACTATCATTTCTCCAAAACCTGAAGTGAAAAAGTTTCTAGAAAAATCCTTTTATTTCATAATAAGGATATTAATTTATTTTATCGCATTTGTTTTTTACTTTTTATATTTACAATTCTATAAACCTTTTGAATTCAAAGAATCTATGATTTTCTTCCTTTCAAATCAAGGGGGTAACGTCGGTGTCAATAAATATATTTGGAGGTAACTGGTTAAAAAAGTTCCCTGATTAGAGATACTCACATACATAGAAAGACGTATATATTATACAAATCATGTGTGTATCTGATCTCTCTCTTTTTCCTTCTCCTCATTCATATTTATTTCACTCCAGCTTAGAAATTTCAACAATGATTTATTTACATACTAGAACCTTCTCCTCTATTCCCCCATTGCCTGCTCACCTCAATATTTCTTCTCCACAGAACTGCCAACACAATACAGCAGGTGATAGATGTGAAATCTGTAAACCTGGCTTTTATGGTGATGCTACATTTGGCACCTCCAGTGACTGTCGACCATGTGCTTGCCCTCTGACCCTACCATCAAACAAGTAAGCTTGTTTACAGAAAAATTCTCTCTTTTTTTTGTAATCTGTTTTTAACATTTGTTTGTGTTCTGTTTTACTGTTTTTAGTGTTGATAACATTGTATAACAAGATTTTCTTTTTTCTTATAAAAAATGGCTAATATTTTCTTCAAACATTGCTTTTGTTACATTTATTGAAATCATTGGATGTGTAATGTCAGTGTGCATGCTCGACAGAGCGTTAGTACCCTGAGAGAAATGTTGGACTTAAGGAGCATCAGTTGTGGTGTGCAAGAGAGACGATTGCGCTGGTATGGTCATGTGGCGAGAATGGATGAAGATAGGTGTGTGAAAAAGTGCCAATCCCTAGCAGTGGAGGGAACCCGTTGAAGAGGTAGACCCAGGAAAACTTGGGACAAGGTGGTGAAGCACGACCTTCGAACTTTAGGTCTCACTGAGGAAATGACCTGCGACCGAGACCTTTGGAAATATGCTGTGCGTGAAAAGACCAGGCAGGACAAGTGAGTCCAGCCCACTTATGCATGCCTTTCCTCCCTTGGACACACAAAGACCTGTTGAGGCAAGCGAAGTCGATACCGAACCTCATCCGACAACAGGCACCTATGCCTACTCCCCTTGGCTTGCGAAGACCTGTTGGGGCAAGTGAAATCGAAATCGGAATCGAAATTGAACCAATCCTATGACTGGCACCTGGCAGATGCCAGGACCCCTGGGCTGGAGATACGTAAAAAGCACCATCCGAATCGTGGCCGAAGCCAGTGCCGCCTCGACTGGCTTCCATGCCGGTGGCACGTAAAATGCACCAATCCGACTGTGGCCATTGCCAGCCTCGCCTGGCACCAGTGCAGGTGGCACGTAAAAAGCACCCACTACACTCACGGAGTGGTTGGCGTTAGGAAGGGCATCCAGCTGTAGAAACATTGCCAGATAAGACCGGAGCCTGGGGCAGCCTTCTGGCTTCCCAGATCCCCGGTCAAACCGTCCAACCCATGCTAGCATGGAGAACGGACATTAAACGATGATGATGATGATGATGATAAAGATTCCTTCTCAACATATGGTTATGATGCTCCCCCACTGCTCGTGATCAGAGATGCACATATTGTCAGCAACTGACAAGCAAATCTGTAGTATTGAGCAGTTTATTTGTTATAATAATATTTCTGCTTTGCTTTACTGACTCAGTGCTGAATCTGTTCAAAATTCAATGCAAAATAGATAAGTTTCAAAACATTGATGTCCTGGTTACAAAAGCAAAGTTTGAAGGGAATGGTAGTCATTTCCTTTGATTTCTAGGTAGAAGCAAATAGGAAATAACATTTTACTGACTAAAGACAAAAAAAGTAAAGATTTTTTTTACAGTATTATGCACAACTGATTTATTACCTCTACCTTAGCAAAGGTGGGGGTATTGTTTTCAGTTGTGTTTGTTTGTTTGTCCGTGGTATCTCAAGAATCGCTGGATGGATTCGGATGAAACTTTCAGGAATGTTTGACCTCATGACTGGTACAAACTGGTTAGATTTTGGTATTGAGCTGGTACCGGACAAGGATTCCAGATTATTTTTCCTGTTATTTTTACTTAATTTTTTTAGAGCAGTTGGGTTCATTTTTAATATTCTCATTTGTGAGAGCAGTCAAGTTTATTTCAGATATTCTCATTTTAAAAATCATTTCTGGCTAGTCATTGAGAGGATGTTGGCGTTGCCTTGGCGGAGGTTTGCGCTCTCTGAGTGGTCTTGTTTATATATAATAATTTATATCACAATTTATGAACAAAAGTGTTATTGGCTACTGGTTTCTAATGGGCTGATTCAAATTTCTAACAGTTGTGATAGTGACAAGGGAGTGTCTGTAAATCAAGCAGATGTCAAGAGATTTTGTTTATATCTTTTGGTGATATATTTTGTCAAAAGATATACATACACATGCATACATTCATACCTATTTGTGTGTGTGTGTGTGAATTGCTAAATAGACAAATATTATTTTTGTTCATGAATACCTCTGTGATCAGGTGAGAACATGCTTGACTACCACTGTAGTGTGAATAATTTCACAAGAAAAGTATATTAATATTTTCATTTAGGCATAACGATACGAATAACTAGGTGTTAGAATTCAATATACATGTGTTTCAGAGATAAAGCATTCATTGAGTACAGAGCGTAAGAGATTACGTAAAGGACAAGTAGACAAGAAATTATGTAATGAACTCCATTAGCTTACAGCTGTTTCTGCCATAAGATACAACTATATAGAAGACTGAGGTTATGGTAGAAGAGGTATTTCTCCAAGACTGTGCAAAGATGTGGTGTGAACTTCTTAACCACTCAGTCATGCCTACAGCTATTTTACCTGAATTATTAGCATGCTCGTCTATTAGCCAAAAGTTCTGGGACTTGAATTCTATCATTGGTACTGTGCTGTGATTATATCTGTAATACTTAGCTACCTAATGGATGGATTAGTTCTAAATTAGATCACCTTGTTTTAAATATTTAGGTGATGTGACACAACAAGGGAATCTTTACATGGCTGCTCAATCTACATGAAATAGCAGCCAAGTCTCCCATAAATTGCACCTTCATCTTTAGAAAAATATGAGTACACTGGACAATATTGTCCAAGGTATGCCAGGGTTAGAAACATATTGATAGGCCATGAATGAAACAAAGGTCTGTTCAAACAAGGCTGAATTTAACGAAATAAGGGTCCTAGGTGACACAAGTTGGTGTCTCTTTTGTAAGCAGCAGGAGTACAGTAAAAGTGATATGTGTGCTTGCAATGCTGTGCTGTACATTTTACAGGTACATACATTAAAACCCACTAGTTTCTACTAGTTTGATGCCCACTAACTACACATATACACTACATGATGATAATTTTTGGAGGAGCTTAACCAGCAAAGGGAGGCTGGCACCCAAACCATTTTTTCTTCTAAATTTATAATTCTGTTTCTCCATTCTTTTAAATGTCATTTCTTTATCTTTCAGCTTCTCTCCAACATGCTACTTGGCTCCAGATAGCCAGGTAACCTGTGACAACTGTCGTCCTGGCTATGCAGGACGTGACTGTGGTGTGTAAGTATCAAGTTTGGGTTTGCTGACATGACTTTTAAAAAATTCTTCCTCACTTAATTATTATATTGATAGCAATAATAATGTGCAAATAATATGCAAAGACAGAAGAATCTGAAGAAACTAGTGATGCTCTTAATCTTATTATTATGCAATTATATGTATATATGGAGTCAAAAAATAGTTCACCCTCTATTGCCATCCCTAACAAAGTAGGTCAACAGTCACACTGTCTTTAATGGCCACCTTTTTGCTGAAGTAATGAAGACTAGCCTGTTATTTATCCACCTCCACTGAACATATCAAATAGAAAATATAAGATGAAGGGCAGGAGAAGGAAAAAAAGGCATACACACACACACACACATTGTCCATTTACTGGCAATTTTGACAGGCAGAGCTAACATATGGTCATCAACCAGCTGATAATAGCAGACAAATTTCAGTGTTAAATAAAGAAAATATTGAACAGTATGGTTCCTGATGTATAACTGATGGAGTTGTCACAATTGGAACACCTATCATAGTTATGCTCAACTATAACTGATCTGGGATCAATAGAATAAGTCCCAGTCAAGTACTGGTGTCATTCTTCAATGTTATATTTGAGGCCTTACTCCCAAATTGGAACCATTATTATTAGTATTATTATTGAAGGATGTCCAGATAGGTTGAGGATGGATAAAATGCCATAACATTTTAAGCTCAAATCCTGCCAAAGTCATCTTCATTTTTTTGTCCTTTCAGGAATAAAAATAGGTACTGCTTAAGGACAGTTTAAACAATTGTACCCTTCATATAAAATATGTGGCTTTGTGTCTGTATTAGAAAGGTACAAACCAATGAGAAACTCTGTATTTTGGTTATAATACCTGCTAGAAATAGCTACCATAAATCACTCAAATTGTAGCATACTGTCTAAAAACAAATAAATGGACACACAGGATTATTTAACCCCTGGTATGTGAAACAAACTGGATGGTCACTACTGCAATGCCAGTGATAATAATGATTCGATAACCACAACAATATTACAAATCAACATGGAAGAGTCAACTAAGTCTTATAATGTGCCAGAAATAGTAACTAGATTTATTTTTAATTATACCAAAGCAAACCAAAGTGAGTGACTTTATATTGTTACTCAAACTGCAACAACTCACATCCGAATCACCCTCAAATCACACCAGGCTAACAAATGAAAATTTAAATGGTCAGTCATCCGATAATGTTAAAATAGCAGCCAGATCACACTCAAAGCATATATTACAGTCTTAAAAAAAGGTAGTAGGATACCACTAAAATGATGGGATGGTCACAAGTTGACTACCCTGATTGTAGGTCTACTTGATCAAAGTAAAAACAACAATTTATGCCAACACCATCACCACCTCTTCTATTACTCTCTGTCTAGCTGCATTTTCATTTTTTTAAAAACTTTTAAAGGCTTTGTTTTGTTTTCAACATGAGAACTGCATTTAACTATTGCTCCTTGTCTGTTTGCCAGGTGTGCTCCTGGATTCACAGGCAACCCAAGAGAACCCAGAGGATACTGTAGAGAAAGAGATGGTAACTATAACACTGTATTATATTTTTATCCCTCTGCATACACACATGTTCCCTTCTGCAACACCTGCATATGCATTCTTTTTTTACACACGCATACATATCCTTATTCTTATTCTTTTACATATATACTTTCATTTGCACACATACATTCCTTTACACACACTCTCTTATGCATATATGCATTCTCTTATCTCACATGGGCAAACACTCTCTTATACATGCACACATATACACTCTTTCTTACACACTCCCATTTTGGCAATTTTGTCCTCACCTTCCATCCCCTCTCACCTTTATCTAATTTTCTTTTTCCTGCCCTTTTCTCTTTACAGATAGCTCAAGTCCTCAAGTAACCGTAAGTCCTCTCCGAAGCAGTGAGATGATAGGACAAGTTGCAATCTTCCACTGCCGAGTTACAGGTCAAAGACCTATCTCTGTTGTGTGGCGAAAGGTTGATGGCACACCACTGCCCAACAGAGCTGAGCAGAATGATGAGCATGACTTGATCATCAAGAATATCGCACCTTCAGACAGTGGACGTTATGTTTGTACAGCCAACAGTATTTATGGAACTTCCCAACAATATGTCGAGCTTGTGGTCATCAGTAAGTTCTACTATTTGTCTCCTTTTCTTATTTACTCCTCATTTCCTTATATCCAATTCCTCCTCTTCATTCCAAGTTTTACATTGTAGTTAGTGTTCTAGCTTGTATAATGTGGTTTCTGTGCATAACTGGTACTAAAGTATTTATTATGTACTAGAACCACATTATACAAGCTTTAGTATCAATTTAATCGACTGATGCTGGTGTCTGTAATCTCCTTTATGAGGTTCAGACTCCTAAGAGCATCTTTCATCACCACTGTTTCCCATGTCTTCTTTGGTTTTCCTCTTTTACACATTCCTTTCACCTGGATTACATGTCACTTCTTCACTCTACTGGTGTCCTCCCTGTTTGTTACATGTCCATATCAATTTAGCTTTCTCTCATGCTCACTACATCTTATTCATCTTAAGCCTAGTTTTATTTTTCCTCACTAATTCTGGTTTTTGTTTAACTATTTTACTTTCAGAACACTCTCCTTCAATACTAATTTGTTCTGTTTGGATACGACATGTTCAGCGTTGATTTTAGTTAGTTGAGAATGTAGAAACTCGCTGCATAAAAAATGTTATTGCGTTGAAGTTTGGTTTTGCTTACAATTTAGCAATCTTTGTATGTGTTGTATATTGCTGTATTTTTTAGTCGATTAAAACCTTTTAAACTTTGATATTCGAGTTTGGGTTTATAACACCTACATAATGGGAGCTATTAACTATTTTTCTTAGAAACCCTCAAAGCATTTATTTAATGGGTGCTCTTGTATATTCCTGTGTATCTGCTATAAATGAAGTCCATTTTTTGTTTGCCTTCCTGTGATCTCATTGCACCAGTTGGTACTCCTTTTCTGTATACTGAACATGACCACTTCCCAATTGGAAGTAGAGATATGTATTCTTTCTTGATAACCAAAAATTTTGTCGTGTTTGCTTAAAGACCTCGTAATTTTAACCTTTATTTCCATATTTGAAATTTCTCTAATACTTTGGTAGCCTTGACTATGAGCACCAGACCAGCACTATACAGAAACTTCCATAACTACTCTTTTATGGCCTCTTGATCTATAGTAAACTAGAGGTGGGTGGGCTGAGAACTGAGTTCTGATGAACATGTAGTTAGTTGCACACTGAATTCCTTTCTGATCTTTTGGTCACTTCCACCTTTTATTTATACCAAGTTTTCTTAAAGACCGCTACACTACTGATTATGATTCTGTGTCAAAGGCTTTCTCCAGGTCAACAAATGCTTGGAGTAGTGGCTTACTCTTGGTAAAGAATGTCTGTAGTAGTAGCTCCCCTACAAAGAAAATATCCCTAATATCTCATTTCTACATTTTTTATCAACAACATCCTGCTTTCTAATTTGGAACACTTCATTCTTCTGATTCTCATATTCACAGAACATTGCTGAACCCTTTCCTGCTTATCTTTTTTGTTAAGTATACCTAATGTCTAACCTGTATTCTAACTACATGATGTTCTTCCTTGCTCCCCACTTATTTTCATTTTTCTTGCCCTGTCCTTCAGCTTTCATGAATCTATCTACTTTAGCATTGAACGATCACATCATCTTTCATCTTACTGAAACCTTTCTTCATCCACAAATCCATTTTATAGTTGATGGTAATTGGTACTTTAGAAACTTCCAATTGTCATCTTTGTTTTTTGTCTCTAGCTCCTCTCCTCCTTCTCCTTCGCAATATTTGTGTCAATTAAAACCTCTCTGAAATATGTCTAGCAGGGCAATTTTTGTACATCTCCTTTCTCCAGATTGTTTTGTCTCTACGTTCAACTAGTTCTTACTTTAATTACTATTCTCTAACACTATTTCGCTTCTATATCGCTTCTCAGCCTTTTGGCTAAGATCAAAGTGTAATATCACTATTTTAATTACTATTCTATATTCTATATCACTAATCTATATTGAATGACAAATCTTCACCAGATAAAGACTTAGAATTCACGACCATCTGTTTACCCTTTTTATAAGTGATGAGTATGCAATGTGTGTGTGTGTGGCAGGAGGCATAAAAATCCCAACATTTTCAGTTGGTTTATTTAATTTTACTCATTCTGGTCTTCAAGCGATTCTTTGGACATTAATATAAAACATGTTCTTCCTTGACAGGGACTGGGTCCTTCCAGGTGCAAATCACAGAACCAAAGGACATAAATGTTCGTCCAGGTAGCACTGTCCAGATGGAATGTACAGTGGTAGGATCACACTCACCGGTAAGTCAATAAAACATTTGTTTCTGTCTGTTACTTTTCCATATTTATTCATTCTTTCTTCTGTTGGAAGATTTGACCTTTCCACCCAGAAAACCACCAAATCATAAAGATATGAGAAAATTAGTGATGGACTGCATCAGCAATTAGCATGTATAATCTGTCCAAAAATGCAATAATTTTACTGTGAGAAAAAGGAAAAGTTTTAACAATTAGTGGATTATTCTTTTCTAATCACTGTTCAATAATGGATATTACTTACGGTGGTGAACTGTCAGAATCTTTGCTGCACTGAGAAAAATGCTTTGCAACATTTCATCCATCTTTATGTTCTGAGTTCAGTCCCTCTAAAGTCAGCTTTGCCTTTCATCCTTTCAAGGTTGCTAAAATAAGTACCAGCTGAGCACTGGGGTTGATGTAATCGACTTAACCCTTTCGTTGAAATTACTGGTCTTGTGCCAAAATTTGAAATCAGTAGTGGATATTACTCTTTTACTTGTTTCAGTCATTTGACTGTGGCCATGCTGGAGCACCACCTTTAGTTGAGCAAATCGACCCCAGGACTTATTCTTTGTAAGCCTAGTACTTATTCTATCAGTCTCTTTTGCCGAACCGCTAAGTTACGGGGATGTAAATACACCACCAGCATCGGTTATCAAGTGTTGTTGGGGGGACAAATACAGACACACTAACATATATACACACACACACATATATACGACAGGCTTCTTTCAGTTTCTGTCTACCAAATCCACTCACAAGGCTTTGGTCGGCCTGAGGCTATAGTAGAAGACACTTGCCCAAGGTGTCACGCAGTGGGACTGAACCCGGAACCATGTGGTTCATAAGCAAGCTACTTACCACACAGCCACTCCTACACCTATTTGAAATATTAAACACTTCTTCCTCACAACAACCCACTGTATTACGCTTTTAAACGGTTTATACTAAAGCATAGCTGAATGGTTATCTTACATTTCACATCTTATAGGCTGCTAAGGCTGATTGCATAACACACAGAAGCTGGTACAAACCTTTGTCTATCCTCTGTCTTTTAATTGGTTCGCCACTTTGATTTGACAAGATGATTGAGGTTTGAACAGCTTTGATCTTTTGTCTTCTCCAATCAGGATGGACCTAGACTAAACAAGAACAACCTAACATTGGCCAACTGGTTATACTCTAGGAAGCAGTTTGGCAAGAGAGACCGATAGAATAAGTACTAGGCTTACAAAGAATAAGTCCTGGAGTCAATTTGTTCAACTAAAGGCAGTGCTCCAGCATGGCCACAGTCAAATGACTGAAACAAGTTAAAGAAAAGAATTTACTATATCCTTGGATAACAAGCTTAATTCTACACTACTTCAGTTCACTTAGAGAACATTAGGGACCTTGTTCTCTCTTGGGAGAGTTACCTGTGAGAGGTTTGTATCTTATCCAGGATCCAGGGAAAAGTAGATTTGTCTCATTTATTCAACACCACAGAAATGTGCTCCATTGAGAATGTCTATACACGGTCACTAGGCCCGCTAGAAAGAGCAAGCAAACCTCCTTCAAGCCACAACCCTGCCTGCTTGAAAAAGGATATATTATACAATGCTGTTCAAGATACGTACTATTAGCTGCACAGAATATGGAATGGTAATGATTAGAATTTCTTTGATCACAAGTCTAATTGATCAGAACCGACCTAAAGTTAAAAAGCTCTTAAACTATACACCATTGTAGTTGTAGCCTCAGTTAAATGTAATATAATTTCAGGGTCTTTGGGTTATTATTTTTTAGCACAACAGCATGTCTCCTGAGGAGGTGTGATGTTGTCGCCCACACTTCTTAAAACGATTAAAACAATGTTACACATAGAGCTAATGTTGTCTTTTCCTCACCACATAATTATTCTTAATCAGATTTTTTAATGCTCACTGTATTAAATATGTTAGCACTAACTCAATGTTGGTCTTTTTCTAATTCAGGTTCTTGTGTTGTCTTGGAGTAAAGTTGACGGTGTCTTACCCGCTTCAGCATATGAGACTGATGGAACTCTGACAATTCGAAACATCCGACGTGAAGATGCAGGCGAATATATGTGCACTGGGTCTGATCCTGGTGGCATTGTAACAGATACTGCTATTATCACTGTCACATGTGAGTATTATGCTCTATGAATCAGGATGATTTTTTTTTTTATATTGATCCTTCCAACATAATGTATGTATAAATCAATATATACTGTCCATATTTTGTATGAAACATATCTCCTGATAATCTTACAAAAATTCTGCTAGAGCAACTAAGATATACAAATTTAAATAGAAATTAGCAAAAAATTAATTTTCCTGCATCTTCTATCCTACATTAAATTGAGTGCTAATTGATGGTAAGATTTTTAATGTGGAATTTTTGAAATAACTATATTCCAGCAAAACCTTTAAAGTTCTTGGCTAAAACATTGTCATTGTGAATGTTTGTATTCTTTTTTTTTATAGTCAGGAGGAAAGGCAATGTATCTAAGATTTTCTTGCATACTGAAATTATTACTACATGAAGAGGTTGTGAAATGGCCATAATTCTATGAAAATTATGTGGTTAAATATATCTATATTCACCTCTCATACCTCCTGACTTTATATTTATATGTGTGTGTGTGTATGTATATATATATATATATATATATATATATATATATACATACACACAAACTTTCAGTTAGTTAAAATGTTTGTCTAACATATTTTATGCAGTCTAATGGTGCAACTCGATCAATGTTGTTGATTGTGTTTTAGCTGAAGCTATGGCTTTAACTCTGTCCTGAGTTACCTCCCTTCACTCTTTTTTGTTGATAATGGTTAAAGAGCTAGAAACGCATCTGGGAATCTGACAGGGAGCAGTCCTGGACAGATATGGTGCTTTTACACCTTTTTATCATATGAGAGAATGTTTTTCCACGGTAACTGCAGTGAACTTACCTTTAGAAGTTGAAATATGTCACAACATATTTTAACTAACCTAAAGTTTGCTTATGTATAAACACTGCTTGGTGCTGATATGTGTGTGTGCATATGTATATATATTGATTCATAATTCAGCAGGATGTCTAATCCACCACATGTACCTAATAATAAAATCTTTTATGTCACTTGAACCTAAATGGTGAGAAGTCATTTTTGAAATTCTTTTAAATTCTCTTCACTCTGCTTCAGATATCTGATGATGTAGCTGTGTTCTACACCCTTAAAACTTTGTGTTCCAGTGTAAAATCATTTTATACGTGTGTCTGTGTGTGTGTGTGTGTGTGTGTGTGTGTGTGTGTGTGTGTGTGTGCGTGTAAAAAGAGGAATAAATGAAAGAATGATGATGATCATCATCGTTTAACGTCTGCTTTCCATGCTAGCATGGGTTGGACAGTTCAACTGGGGTTTGGGAAGCCAGAAGGCTGCACCAGGCCCAGTCTGATCTGGTAGTGTTCCTACAGCTGGATGCCCTTCCTAACACCAACCACTCCATGATTGTAGTGGGTGCTTTTTACGTGCCACCAGCATAGGTGTCAGACGAGGCTGGCAACAGCCATGATTGGACGGTGCTTTTTACGTGCCACCAGCACGGAGGCCAGTTGGGGTGGCTCTGGCAACGGCCACGTTCGGATGGTTCTCTTACGTGCCACCGGTACTGGTATCACAACTACAATGATATATATATATATATATATGTATGTGTGTGTGTGTGTGTGTATCGTCATATTTTAATGTTGAATGATAATTAGGAAAAGTTTTATCTATAATATTTTCAGCAAGTCATTTGTATTCATATCTTTGTTAAATTGTTAAAAAATCATTTACCCTTTACTGTTTGATT
Organism: Octopus sinensis; assembly: GCF_006345805.1. Classification (NCBI taxonomy): domain Eukaryota; kingdom Metazoa; phylum Mollusca; class Cephalopoda; order Octopoda; family Octopodidae; genus Octopus; species Octopus sinensis. Next base: position 11,489,652 of record NC_043022.1, read on the forward strand.
CTATTTTCCTTCAGCAAATACTTTCCCTCCAACTGCCCAAGTTGAACCAAGAGAACAGACTGTTGTAGTTGGCCAAACTGTTGAATTTTTATGCACAGCAACAGGTTCTCCACAACCAGATTTTCAATGGTATAAAAATGGTCAGCTTATTTCCCGAGGACCAGTTCTATCTGTCACATCAGTTTCCAAAGATGATGAAGCAGTGTACGTTTGCGAGGCCACCAACAAATTTGGTGTAAGCCGAGTAAATGGAATACTACATGTCACATCAAGTAGGTATTTCTGTGTTTATTTCTTAAGTGTAGACGTAGTTGTTTGGTTAAAAAGATCATTCAGCAATCGTGAGCTTCTGGGCTCAATCACATTGTACAGCCCCTTGGTCAGGTGTTGTCCACCTACCTGCATTTTGACCAGTACCTTGTAAGTGTAAGTTATTAGATAGAAACTGTGCATGTATATCATCATCATCAACATCATTTAACATCCACCTTCCATGCTGGCATATGCACACACACACACACACACACATTCACACCCAATAGCTGCAAGAACTCCTCAAAAAAATCAATAGCTTCATATAAAAAAATATCTTACTTAGTACTTCTCCAGACTGTGTTACACAGATAATTTCTTGTTACACTTACCATCAGAAATACATTGAGCCAACGGTTGGGCCATTGTGGCCAACAATGTTATCGTTAGATATGATAGTAAAGGAAGAAATTATCAATGCTTAGCTTCTCAGCTGTTTCGTAGCCATCATATGATGGGGCTTAAAGATATATATGTGGTTGGGCATTTCAGTTTGTGGAGAGTATTTGTATATCTGTCACCATCATGTATATATCTTCTTTTCTATACTTGTATGCATTGGATGTGTCAGTTACAATGCAATAAATCCCCATTTTATTGTAATCCTTTAAGTTGTCTTTTGAGAGGTTTAATACGTTGTTGTCAGTCCTGACCAATTCTGCTCATATCTTCATTCGGCTACTTTTTCTGATAAAGACTTGAATACAGTTGATTGTGCTAATTGAATTTTGGATAATAAATCAAGAGTCTAGTGGTTCCCTGTTACATTACTGGCACTGCATTGGATTCTTGACAGCTCAGCTCCTCTAACTCTATATAGATATTGTGGTTTAGCTCAAGGTCAGTTTTAATATGACTTATGATCAAAGATATTTTAACTATAGCCATCCTTACTTTTCATCATCATCATTTAATGTCCATTGTCCATGCTGTAGACTATTTAGGGCTACATCATCTAGAAAATAGTAGGGTATGATTTGTTGATTGCTGACAGGTAAAGATGTGCACCTACAGCTTGTTAGACTCCTTTGATTTCTGTTTTACTCAGGTGGACCCTCCTAACTATTTGATGTTTAAAAAAAATCTTATCGCAATGTGGAAGATATTCATAAGCCATTTAAAAACACACAAAAACCGTTAAATTCACTTCAACATTTAAATTTAATCTGCCAAAATATTTTCGTTGCTTTGAGATCGCAACCTATCCACTGACAAAATTCCATGCAATCCTGGCTGAGAACCACAGCATTAATTGATAGTGATTAAGATAACAAACTGAAAAATATCTTACACCTTGAATCATGAGGTCAATAATAAAAATATATTAATCTTATGAATGTCCATTTTATATTTTTATTTCTTTCAAGCCTAAAATTAAGCTTATTTTTAAATTGCAGGTCGTCCAACATTACAAATTATTATCCGACAAGAATCTGTAGTCAAAACTGTCGGCGAAAGTATTCAGTTGGTCTGTTATGTTGAGCAACGTGGTAATCTGATCAATTTGGTATGGAGCAAGCAAAGTGGACCACTACCAGCAGGTAAGAACACTGTCAGCCAGTGTGTGTTTGCATGTGTGTATAAGACATAATTTGTTACACATTCATTTTATACAAGCATGTATGGTATATAGATTATATACATATATATACACACATATATGCATATACATATACATGCATGCATATATATCTATGTATCTTTCAGAAAGCTCCATACCAATTTAACTTTATGCAGCATTCGCTGTTAGTTTATGCGCAAGCTGTGTGGGAAGACAGAATAAAGGGGCTTTTGTTAGCTTATCTCTCCAAAAAAAATATCTCCCTTTGCTGTTGAAAAAAATAAGCTCGCAGAGGGGAAGTTTCAACGTCTTCTTTCATTACACAGCAAAGTTATGATGTAAGCACATGCTAAAATCTGTCATAACTTTTTTTACTTTTATCCAAAACTTCTTCACCACTCTTCCCACTTCATTTTTCTTCTTAAAAAGAAGGCTTTCATCTACCTGGACTATATGTCATACCACTGGACAGCTGTCTGTCTGCTAATATTGTTGATGGACATGCAGTGTATCATTGGCATTTCACATATAAAGCCCAGGATTATGTGGAAAAGTGTGAGGACCATCAATTGACTTTTTCTCCATAAAAGTAATAGAAAATTATTTGAAAATTATAAAGAGTCTATAAATAGACTGTCCATATTTTAAAACCATGAATTTAAAAAAAAATGGGTGGGGTGAAATTTTTTTTAAATGTGTGGTTTTTTGCATAATCATATTAATTCCATAATGCAGAAGACAATTGTAAAAATTTTGTAAAAATTCATAAAAATAAAAAAGTTATGAGGTGTTTTAGCGCATACTTACATCATAACTCTGCCCATCGCCCCATTTATGTGGCTGTTCCTAACAAGAAATTTCATGTAAAACAACTATATTTTGTAGTCATTATCTGTAGTCATTATCTCCCAAAACACTTTAGTAGCTCTACTTTGCATTGCTTGATCATTAAAGTGCAATGACCTCCAACAATAACCGGCTTTCAATTTGATTTTCCTAGGTCAATCGGAAACATACATTGCTGTGCTACTCTTAAACCTTCTTGGTAGTTTAATTATTTGATGAAAAAAATACCACCGAAGCAACTTAAACCATCCAAAGGATGGGTGCATTTGCTAGTATATATATATATATATATATATATATATATATATATATTTACATATATATGTGTATGTGTGTATATATATGTGTATATATGTATATAGTATAATGTACATTACATGTATGTGTGGATAACTGAAGCTTTTAAAAAAAACTGGAAATACAAAATTAAAATAATTTTTGTGTTAAATTTTGTAGGATCTTCTCAGAGGAATGGTGTCCTTACAATTCCTTATGCGAAGTCATCAGACTCTGGCGTGTACGTCTGTAGTGGTACCAGTGATACTGGCAGATCAGGATCAAGTACTGTCGTGGTGACCATAACAACTACAGATTCAAGTATGTAAAGTATATTTTGTTTTTATAATTGTTGATGATGTTGTTATTATTATTATTATTATTATTATTATATAATTGTTTAACATTTATTAGTTTGAGGCAAATTTCTACTGCATCACCTGCTACACTTCCATGTTGCTGGGATGTGTGCAGCATTGCATGTTTATGTGCTACGTATGTCAGTTGATACCATCTCTGGCAAGGGCTTTGAAATAAAACCAAGAAGAAGTTCCAGACACCCAGCTGAGTACTTGACAGACACTGACTTTGCTGACGACATCGCTCTTATCAGTGATTCTCTCTCCAATGCCCAGTCTCTTTTACAATCTCTTGAACAAGCCTCAAATTGTGTAGGTCTTTACCTTAATGAGACCAAAACTGAATACATAAACAAGTGCCTGTCCAACAGTGATTGCATCATCCACACTCTCAACAGTGCACCTTTAAATATGGCTTCTGATTATAAATATCTTGGGTCATACATATCATCATCTGGAAAAGACTTTCTAACTAGAAAGGGTATGGCCTGGTCAGCCTGTAATGACATGCATAAGATCTGGTCATCAAATCTAAGTAGAGACTTCAAACTTGAAATATTCAAAGCCACAGTCGAACCAATCCTACTATATGGCTCAGAAACCTGGACGTTATCAAAGAAGCTTGAGAGGCGGTTGGATGGAACCTACACTCGCCTCCTTATGAGAGCTCAAAATCTCTCGTGGAGGCGCCATCCAACTAAAATGCAAATATATGGGAAATTACCACCTGTGTCATCTCTTGTGAAGGGTAGGAGAGTCCAGTTTGCTGGACATTGTTGTAGAGCTGAAAAAGAAGTAATTTCTACTCTTCTCCTCTGGAAGCCATCTACTTGCAACACCAGAGGGCGCACACTCTCCTACCCTGATGTAATCTCCAGGGATACAGGCATCCAGCAACAGGACCTCCGTAATGCTATGATGGACCGTGAAGTCTGGCGCAACATGGTAAATTCCATTGTCTCGACCACGGTCGAACAATGATGATGATGATGATGCATGTTCTTTTCTGCTGTTGGGAGTGTGCAGACTCTTCTCGGTATTATATTGCATTTTTTTTTCTCTCTTGTGATGTGGGGCAGTCTTTTGTTGTGCTACTGCTTGTATCATTATTATTATTTAAAGTGGCAAACTGGCAGAATTGTTAGCATGCTGGATGCAATGCTTTGCGGTATTTCCTCTGCTGCTACATTCTGAGTTCAAATTCTGCCAAAGTCGACTTGCCTGTCATCCTTTCGGGGGTCGATAAATTAAGCACCTGTGAAGCACTGGGGTTGATGTAATTGATTAGTCCACCATCCCAAAATTTTCAGGCCTTGTGCCTATAGTAGAAAGGATTATTATTATTATTTAAGGCGGCAAGCTGGCAGAATTGTTAGCACGCTGGATGAAATACTTAGCAGTATTTCTCCTGTCACTACATTCTGAGTTCAAATTCCACCGAAGTCGACTTTGCCTTTCATCCTTTCGGGGTCAATAAATTAAGTACCAGTAAAACACAGGGTGGATCTAATCAATTATCCTGTTTTCCCAAAATTTCAGGCCTTGTGCCTATAGTAGAAAGGATTTTTATTATTCTTGTTATCATCATCATCATCATATTTTGTTGTTTTTTTTTTTGTGACTCTCATACTTTTGGGACCACATTTCTAATGAAATCCACTTCTTATATTTCCCAGTTAATTATGAATATTTGGAGCAATTTAATAAGATAACTCTTGCATAATTAAGTGGGTGTCTGGGATGTAACTTAATATAAAGCTTTTAGCTTAACCCTTTCGTTACTATATTTCTGACCAAATTACACCCCTTATGTGTTTCAGTTAATTTCTAACGCAATCATAAATTTATTCTGGTTTCATTAAACAACTATAACTTTTTTATTTATCGATATATTAATCTGATTTTTGGAAGATAATTTAATGAAATGTTCTCAACCAATTCTATACTATAATTTTTGTCACAAAGTGACTAATTGCAGGTAGATACAGGTAAATTCAACAAAATATAAAATTATAAAAATTTTGTTCAAACATCGCTATAGAAAATGGGTTATTAGCTAATATTCAATTGGGTATACAACAAAATTTTACGATAGAATTTGTTATTCTGGGTAACTTTCTGATACCCATAATAATATTTATGGCAAAATAGTCTTAATTTCATTTAAGGTTGTGGGAAACCACAAACTATCGTTTCTTTCGCTTTGTTTACATTTAGCGTAACGGTTCGTTTCCGCCGTAATGATTTCAAATAGGCTCAATCGAAAAAGTAAATAGAAATAGCCTAAGGCTTTACTCTCCTGGGAAAGTCAGTGGCTTGGTCCAGTTTCTTCAGAAAAATCACCGAAAGAAACAGTTTTTAAATTTTCACTCCATTCAGGTGCCAATTCATTTTCTTTATCGCTGTCGGTGATCTCGGATTCACAGTTTTCACTTTCGGAAAATGAAACATCAGATTCATTATCAAATACCACGTGCTTTTTTTTTTTTCAGTCATAGTTAGATTTATCAAGGTCTTCAGTAGAAAATCCTTCGAATTCTGACTCGCTGCTTGATATAATGAAATTCGTATCCATTTTTTGTCAGAATTACAAATTTTGAAAACACAATAGGAACAAATTTAGGGAAAAAATCTCCCAAAATTCACGGAATTAAAATTACACTTCGATTATTGTACAAAACTGTAGTTGAACTGTTTACGAAGTATAATACGTGTTTTCATGAATGTACTAAAGAGATTTGCTCTGATATTCTCATTTAAATATGAATAGGTAAATTCGGGCGGCTTTGGGCGGTTTGGTCACGTTAACCAAAATTTTTTTCGGGCGGCTTTGGGCGGTTTGGTAATGAAAGGGTTAATTAAGTAGGAATATTAAAAAAGATGTTTTACTAGAAACAGTTTTGGTACAGTGAATAAGACACTAAAACTATTACATCTCACTACTAGCTCTTTAGAAGTTTCCTTGTGGTAAAAAAAAAATTGTTTTGGAACACAAAGACAAGGGCATGCATTGCACTAAGCCACAAAGGCATACACACGCACTAGTGTAGTGCATCAATCGGTCATAGTTTGGTATGATTTAACCAACTCAGATTGAGGCAATAAGGTCAGTCAGTTAGAATAAGTGAGTTACAAATGGTCTGAATCAGCCAGGATTGGATTGACACTATAAAACAAATGATGCATATTATTGTGATACTATGAACTGAAGTAAAACCTTTCTCCTAAGCGCCAGGCTCCAAATCATCTTTGAGAATACCTGTCTACAACGTCATGAGTCAATCCAAAACATAACAGATGACTGTGTCTGTTAATGTTTACAGTGTAGTATTATTTGCATACTGGGCAAGATGCTTGGTGGCATTTTGTTCATCTCTATGTTCTGAGTTCAAATTTCAGCAAGGTTGACTTTGCTTATCATCCTTTTAGGGTTGATAAAATAAGTACAAATTGAGCACTGGGGTTAATTTAATTGACTTGGCACCTCCCCCAAACCTCCTGGCCTTGTGCTAAAATTTGATACCAATATTTACAGTGTAGTAGATGGAAAGAATCAGCAAAGTGGGGGACAAAATTCCTTGTATTATTTAGTTGCATGCTTTTATACTCTGAATTCAAATCAGACTGGATTGACTTTGCCCTTCAACCTCCTTGTAGGGCTCTATAAAATAAATACTAGTTGAATAATTGGATCAAAGTAGTTGCCTAGACTCGTCTTTCATCTTTGAGACTTATCACATACGTTAGAAATCAATAATTGCATGGATTGTCCAGAGATAGTTTCAACTAAGTCACTTGTTACCATCATCTTATCTTTTTCTAGATGTCCGTCCAACTGCACGCATTGAGCCAGACAGAATGGTTACCATCCCTCAAGGTACTACCGGCACCCTACGGTGTATTGTGACTGGAAGCCCATTACCAACAGTCATATGGACCAAATCAAGAAATCAGTTGTCAGACCACCACCAGGTTAATATTTTTTTTATAAAAAAAACAAATTTTCTTTTGAAACAAATCCTGGAGTCAATGTAATCAAGTAAAACTCTCAGAGCTGCCGCCCAACCATGGCCATTGTTCAATGACTGAAACAAGTAATAATAAATTGATCCAAGCGTCCTTAACTTGATTAGGCTAAAAAAAAAATCACTAAAATAGAAAGGAATGCTAGTGTAATGGTGACCTGGTGACCTGAAACAGGAATATCTTTAAGTAATCAAGATATTTGAATGATAAAGTTCCATGCTATGTTGACTAAGAGTCATAAAGCAGTTACTGTGTTCAAATAACCAAAATTTAGTACCAAAAATCAAAATTATGTTGACTGAAGAACTCAGTTGCTGGAACTATCAAGATATAAAAAAAAAACAAAGTAAACTTTGCACTGATTCATGTAGGATTATACTGAAATGTCATATAACAGTTAAATGTCAAAGGTTTCTTTGATTCAGCAACCTAAGTAGGATTCTTTATCTTCCTTTTATTTTTTAATTGTTTCAGTCATTGGACTGCGACCATACTGGAGCATCACTTTCAAAGGTTTAGTTGAACTAAATGACCCCACTACTTATCTTTAAACCTGGTACTTATCCTGTCAGTCTCTTTTGCTGAACCGCTAAATTATGGACATAAACAAAACAACACCAATAGTCAGTCAGTGATGGGGACACAGATACAATGACACACACACATCATCCTCATTTAACGTCCGCTTTCCATGCTAGCATGGGTTGGACGGTTCAACTGGAGTCTGGGGAGCCCGAAGGCTGCACCAGGCCAGACAGATCTGGCAGTGTTTCTACAGCTGGATGCCCTTCCTAACGCCAACCACTCCGAGAGTGTAGTGGGTGATTTTATGTGCCACCGACACAGGTGCCAGACGAGGCTGGCGAACGGCCACGCTCAGATGGTGTTTTTTTTTTTCTTTTTTTTTTAATGTGCCACCGACACAGGTGCCAGACGAGGCTGGCAGACGGCCACGCTCGGATGGTGTTTTTATGTGCCACCAACACAAGTGCCAGATGAGGCTGGCGAACGGCCACGATCGGATGGTGTTTGTTACGTGCCCACAGCACGGAGGCCAGTCGATGCGGTACTGGCTACGGCCACGTTCGGATGGTTTTCTTGTGTGCCACCAGCACTGGTACCACAAAGATACAAATTCCATTGATGTTCATCTATTTTGATTTGGTTTGATTTTCACTTGCCTCAACAGGTCTTCACAAGTGTCACATACTTGCCTCAACAGGTCTTCACAAGTGTCATAAGAAGGAAGGTATGCACAGGTAGACTGACTACGTCCCAGGTAAGGGCCACGGGTTATGGCCTGACTAGCCTTGCCGGGTCTTTGGATGGTGTTTTTATGTGCCACCAACACAGGTGCCAGATGAGGCTGGCGAACGGCCACAATCGGATGGTGTTTGTTACGTGCCCACAGCACGATGTGGTACTGGCTACCGCCACGTTCGGATGGTTTTCTTGTGTGCCACCGGCATTGGTACCACAAAGATACAAATTCCATTGATGTTCATCTATTTTGATTTGTTTTGATTGGATTTGATTATGATTATGATTATGATTATGATTATTATTATTATTATTATCACTTGCCTCAACAGGTCTTCACAAGTGTCATTTGATTTGATTAGATTAGCACTTGCCTCAACAGGTCTTCAAAAGTGTCATTTGATTTGATTAGCACTTGCCTCAACAGGTCTTCACAAGTTTCATAAGAAGGAAGGTATGCACAGGTGGACTGACTACGTCCCAGGAAGGGGCCACGGGCTATGGCCTGACTAGTCTTGCCGGGTCTTCGGACAGGTGCCAGATGAGGCTGGCGAACGGCCACGATCGGATGGCGTTTGTTATGTGCCCACAGCACGGAGGCCAGTCGATGCGGTACTGGCTACAGCCACGTTCGAATGGTTTTCTTGTGTGCCACCGGCACTGGTACCACAGAGATACAGATTCCATTGATGTTCGTTTGTTTTGATTTTTTGATTTGTTGATTTGTTGATTTTCACTTGCCTTAACAGGTCTTCACAAGTGTCACAAGAAGGAAGGTATGCACAGGTGGACTCCCAGGTAGGGGCCACCACGATCGGATGGTGTTTGTTATGTGCCCACATCACAGAGGCCAGTCGATGCGGTGCTGGCTACAGCCACGTTCGGATGGTTTTCTTGTGTGCCACCGGTACTGGTACCACAGAGATACAAATTCCATTGATGTTCATCTATTTTGATTTGGTTTGATTTGATTTTCACTTGCCTCAACAGGTCTTCACAAGTGTCACACACTTGCCTCAACAAGTGTCACACTTGCCTCAACAGGTCTTCACAAGTGTCATAAGAAGGAAGGTATGCACAGGTGGACTGACTACGTCGCCGGGTCTTCGGATGGTGTTTTTATGTGCCACCGACACAGGTGCCAGATGAGGCTGGCGAACGGCCACGATCAGATGGTGTTTGTTGTGCCCACAGCACGGAGGCCAGTCGATGCGGTACTGGCTACGGCCACGTTCGGATGGTTTTCTTGTGTGCCACGGGTACTGGAACGACAAAGATACAAATTCCATTGATGTTCATCTATTTTGATTTGGTTTGATTTTCACTTGCCTCAACAGGTCTTCACAAGTGTCACACGTGTCACACACTTGCCTCAACAGGTCTCCACAAGTGTCACACACTTGCCTCTGCCTCAACAGGTCTTCACAAAGTGTCACACACTTGCCTCTGCCTCAACAGGTCTTCACAAGTGTCACACACTTGCCTCAACAGGTCTTCACAAGTGTCATAAGAGGGAAGGTATGCACAGGTGGACTGACTACGCCGCCGGGTCTTCGGATGGTGTTTTTATGTGCCACCGACACAGGTGCCAGATGAGGCTGGCGAACGGCCACGATCGGATGGTGTTTGTTGTGCCCACAGCACGGAGGCCAGTCGATGCGGTACTGGCTACGGCCACGTTCGGGTGGTTTTCTTGTGTGCCACCGGCACTGGTACCACAAAGAATACAAGATTTGATTTTCACTTGCCTCAACAGGTCTTCATAAGTGTCACAAGAAGGAAGGTATGCACAGGTGGACTGACTACGTCCCAGGTAGGGGCCACGAGTTATGGCCTGACTAGTCTTGCCGGGTCTTCTCACACACAGCATACTTCCATAGGTCTCGGTCTCTAGACATTTCCTTAGTGAGACCTAAAGTTCGAAGGTCGTGCTTCACCACCTCGTCCCAGGTTTTCCTGGGTCTACCTCTTCCACAGATTCCCTCAACTGCTAGGGTGTAGCACTTTTGCACACAACTATCTTCAGCCTTTCTCATCACATGACCATACCAGCGCAGCCGTCTCTCTTGCACACCACAACTGACGCTTCTTAGGTTCAACTTTTCTCTCAAGGAACTTACACTCTGACGATTATGAACACTGACATTACACATCCATCGGAGCATACTGGCTTCATTTCTTGCGAGCTTACGCATATCCTCAGCAGTCACGGCCCATGTTTCACTACCATGTAGCATGGCTGTACGTACACATGCATCATACAGTCTGCCTTTTACTCTGAGCGAGAGGCCTTTTGTCACCAGCAGGGGTAAGAGCTCTCTAAACTTTGCCCAGGCTATTCTTACTCTAGCAGTTACACTTTCAGCACACCCACCCCCGCTACTGACTTGGTCTCCTAGGTAGCGGAAGCTATCAACTACTTCTAGTTTGTCTCCCTGGAACATGGCAGAAGTTGGTCTCTGCACATTTCCAGTGTTTATTGCTCCTGAGCATTTGCCACAGACAAAAACTATTTTCCTAGTTAGCCTTCATATATATATATATGTGTGTGTGTATGTCTGTATGGCAGGCTTCTTTCAGTTTCCATCTATCAACTCCACTCTCAAGGCTTTAGTTGGCCCAAGGCTCACACATTGGGGCCTAATCCAGATTCATGTGATTGGGAAGCAAGTTTCTTACCATACAGCCATACCATATAACTGGAAAAGACAAGGATGACAAAACAGGGTTACGCAAAACCAGTAGCTCAAGCTGGATTAATATATAAAAATCTACAAAGGTTATTGTGGCAAAGATACCAGATTAGAATTTTACTAAAACTTTCAAGACACAACATTAGCAATGTTCCTCCACTTCTTTGATAACTACATTGCTGATTCTCTAAATTCTATACTTCTTTCTTTTTTACAAGGTTTCGGGCAATGTTCTAAGAATCACAGAAACGATGGTTGAAGACCGTGGAATCTATGTTTGTGAGGCCAGAAATGTCGCTGGTTCTGCTCAGGCATCAGTGATTGTTGAAGTTGAAAGTAAGAGCCTTTAATTTGTTTTCTGCTTGATCTTCTAGCATTTTTGCTTAAGTGGTGGTATACATCATTGCTTTGATTTCACTTCATGGATAACCTTAATCAGTTGTTCTCTTTTTCTTTCTATTATTATTTTGCTTTGTTAATCTTAACTGAAACCTTGTACTTTTATCTTTGTAGGGAGAGAATTGCCTGTGATAGACCTTTATCCAAAAGGAACCCAGAGCATTCAGAGTGGTGGTAGTGCACTATTCCAATGTAGAGCAACAGCTGGAATTCCCTCACCAACAATCACCTGGAAACGGTAAGACCTTAGAGATAACTAGCCAACTGGAATTTTAAAAATCATTGAAGTGTGTGTGTGTATGTGTGTGTGTGTATGTGTGTGTGTATATGTATGTATATATATATATATATATATATATATATACATACACATATCTATCTATCTATCATCTATCTACCTATATATATATATAATGAGAATTCACAAAATAAAACAACAAAAGACGAAGACGGGTGTGTAAACAACAAACAGATGTATTAGTTTAACACTCAGAAAGTGAGAAAGTCTTTTACGTTTTGAGCCTATGCTCTTTGACAGAAAGGAACACAGAAATAAGCAGAGAGAGAAAATAAAAAAGGTTTAGTGACTAGTGATGTATCATGGCGAATATTAGACAGAGGGGTGACACAGGAGAGCTAGGAAGAAAGGGAGATAATAAAGTAGTAGTGATCCCAAAATGAAGGTGTGCATGTGGAAAGGGGCTGGTGACCTTGACATGTGCGTGTGTGCATGTGTAGGTGTGTGGATGATGGTGTGGGTACTGGGAAGTGGTCAGTGCTGGTGTGTGTGGGGTGTAAGGAATGGGGTAGGTGGGGTAACAAAAGAGGGGGTGGCGATGAAGGGAGAAGGTAGGTAGGAGTGAAGAGAGGAAGTAAGTGTCAGAGCAAGAGAGGGGAGGTAAGTGGGTTACCAAATTATCAGTTTGGTCTCCCGGCTAAAACAGTAATGATAAATTTTAAAGTTTGCTTAACATTTTATAAGTGCGAAAGGGATTAAAATTTTGATAGACCATATCAAAAGTTCACACAAAAATAGGTAGAAAATCAGAGCTTGAGACAAGAAGACACTTTCGACCAATCAGAATTCTGTTTACATAATCAGTTTGATCGGTCACCTTCCTCTGTCGGTTGAGTAAAGTGTCATCCAAGCTGATGTTGGTTGGTAATTAAACTTATTTTGCAACACTTGTGCGTATTTATCAGCTTTGTTTTTGTTGGTAATTCTTATCAACAACTTTTCCTGTGATCGTGATTTGAGAAGACATACAGAAGTATGCTAAAGATCGGACATAATCTCTTGTGGGCAAGAAATGTAAAATAAAGTTTATTATACACAAACACTTTGTAATTTGATAGCTTTCAAAGTGATACCTGTTAAACAGAAATTATTTGTATTTAATGAAAATTTAATAAAATCTAAACATAAGTGAATGAAATTATGCTAAATACAACTAAATTGAAAAATTTTTTTCTCCCTGGCTATATCAGCAATTCTGAAAACTTTTGGGTGCAAATTTTACATGAGTAGAAACTTTTTTTAACAATTTTTACCCTGAAGATCACCTGCTTAAATAACACAGGTGTGCAAATTACATGAGTTTTTATGGTATATATGTATGTATGTTTATATATATATATATATATATATATATATATATGTGTGTGTGTGTGTGTGTGTGTGTCTATTTAACTGTGTGTATTCTTGTTTTGTACTTATATTATTGTAATTATCAAAGGTCTATGTTATCTAATTCAATTGGAATATCTATATTTTCTTTTACTTTGAAGGGTTGGTGATGAGCCTATGACCAGAAATGCCCAAATTGCTGAAAATGGTGTCATCCGATTTACTCAAGTATCCACACTTGATCAAGGAGGATATATATGTACTGCTACCAATGCTGTTGGTACTGTCACTGCTACAGCTACACTTTTGATTAGCGGTCAGTAAAAGCTATCACTACTTAATGCAATATTGTTGTCGTTATGTGTGTTATAATGTTGATGGAAAACGCTCTGTCAAGCCGGTACAAGTAAATTTGGAATATGTTCTCATGTTATATTATATTATAATAGTGCCACCGGCACTGGTTTGCCAGCCCCGTCTGGCACGTAAAAAGCACCCACTACACTCACGGAGTGGTTGGCATTAGGAAGGGCATCCAGCCGTAGAAACATTGCCAGATCAGACTGGGCCTGGTGCAGCCTTCTGGCTTCCCAGACCCCAGTTGAACCGTCCAACCCATGATAGCATGGAAAGCGGACGCTAAATGATGATGATGATGATGATGATGATTACAATAATGAAGCAATACCTGCACTTTTGGTATGGTCCAACCTAAAATAAATTCTCCCTACTGTTGAGTTGATGGTTTCTTGGGAAAGAAATATGGAATAGGTATATGAAAGGAAAGGCCTAAAATATAAAATATATATATAAATAATCTTATGAAGTATGAGAACAACAGTACACAATGCTTCAAATTGAGGTGGGATGTTGTGGATTTGCAGCTAAATCCACTTGAACAGTGATTTATGAACTTGAGAGAAAAGCATTAAATGAATTGCCATGAATATGACAGAGGCATGCATGAAAAAGACAAATGCTGAGAGAAAAAAAGAGAAATCTTCAGTAATTCCTCATAATCATTATCATCATTTAAATGCTCATGTTTTTTCATGCTTGCATGGGTCAGATGGAATTTGCTGAGGCATATATTCAATAGCTGGACACTCTTCCTGTGGCTAACTCCCATTTGTTTCCTAGCAAGATACTACATCCCCCATGGAAGATTGGAAATGAATGATACTGCTTCTATGACTGGTATCACTCATAGCTATCATGCAATGTCCAAGACAAGGCAGCACATACACACACCCACAAGCACAAACATATATATGAAAGAAAGAGAGATCCTAGTTTACAAAATATGTAGTTTCACTTGGTGGATTATATTTCAAATTGTTGTATCTTGATTCAGACCACTTCACACTGACGTCAGTATACATTATAGACAGAATCCAGCTGCTATGAATTCACATAATTTACAGTTTATATACTCTATGCACAATTTTATAGACTTAATACACAGCACTCACAAAATAATTATTCACTCTTACTTTTTCATTTTTCCTATAAACAAACCAAAAATATACCATCTATATGATACGTCCTTTAGTTAGATTACACATATCTGCCATGTAAATAAGCATGAATATTTCATGGAATTTCACATAGGGACATGCATTAAGTGATAGGTGACATAAAAAACAGTTCAATTAAAAAAAAAAAATACACTTTTCACTATTCAGTAATCACTACCATCACCACCATCATCTCTCTTCCTCCTCTTCTTCCTCTCTCTCTCTCCCCCTTTCTGTGTTTTTCTTTAACCTCATCATCTGCTAAAATTATATTTTTAACTCTCCTCCTTTGCCTTTAACTAACTCTTTTAACCACATAATAAATATTACACTGCCCCTATCTCACATCATGGATGCTTTGCTCTCCCTCTTTCTGTCTCACTCTTCACCTTATCCTCTTTTTCTTTCTCCCTTTTTTTCTCTAATCACATGAAAGCACAACCAAGGGGCTAAGTAATGCAATGACAAGCAGAATTATTATAAGATATCTGTCTTAGGCTGAAAGGAGTTCCATGCTGTATAACCATACCTTCAGATTACTCTGAATGATGAATTAACAGGTGGTAGCTAACAAAAAGGAGCATAAGAGCTTTTAAGGGTGCTTTCTGAGGCTTTTGCCCTAACAAAATTAAATGTATCCACACACAAAAATAAGTCAGTTTTAGGCAACCATATTCAATGTAGTGAGGTAAAAAAAATCCTCATTAATTAATAATGTTCACCAGATGAAGAGAAGGAAACTTAGCTTAAAGATTAGTATTATTTTAATCTACTCTTGAAAGATAGTCAGTTTCATTGTTTAAACTGATTAATTATAAAAGTTGTGAAAGGTTTGCATATTAAGACGTTTTTTTTATTATTTTAGTAAACATGCTTTTTGTACCTTTGTATTCAAAATTACAGTTTAATAAATCTAATCTTTAACCAAAACATAACTAATATTTGAAAAAGATTTTAAATTTTCTTTTAAAGCTGCTTGTTAAAATGAAATTGATGAAAGGGTTGTATACTGTATGTATATTTGTGTAGGTTATTATGTCCGTATATTCTTGTGTGCAATGCATACTATATGTATTTATACATACATGTGTATATTTTATGTATATTCCAGGCCCACCAAAGATTACAGTCACTCCAAGGGGTCCAATACGTGTCAGGGAAGGAGAACGCGTCACTGTTGAATGTGCAGCTGAAGGAGATCCACGCCCAAATGTCTACTGGGCTCAACAACCGAGTTATGATGTCAACAGAAGCCCAGGAACAGTCCAGCATGTTGCTGTATTGGAGATCAACCAAGCCAAACTTTCTGATTCTAGGCATTATGTGTGTGTGGCTGAGAACAGTGGAGGAAGAGCTGAAGAAAGGATTCAAGTTATAGGTGAGTTACAGGGCACAATTTTTATTTCAAGAAGGATAATTAAATGCGCTCAAGATCAGAAATATTTTGTGTATGCACACACACATTTGTGTCTGTGTGTGTATGTATAAGTGTGTGTGTGTGTGTGTGTAAGAGAGACTTTTCTTAATATAACTTGTTTAGTTTTGCCTTCTTTCTTTCTTCAAGCTCCAAAATCTTTATCATATCTCATCTCCAAACCCTGTACTAGGCATTTAGTGAAATCCTTTTTCTCTATATATTGACTTCTGTTCCTTCTTGGAAGACATCTTTTTCTCTTTGTTCCCTTGAGTTAGAGACCTTCAAGTAAACCTCAAAAACTGCAGCATTTATAGATTTCAGTTTTGCTTTTGTGTATATGATAGTTGTTTGTGGCCTTGTGTCTGTATTATTAACGATTATTATCATTATTATTATAGTTGAAAGAAATGATGTCATCACACCACCAGAGGATAATATTCTCAGAGTAACTGAAGGTAAAAACGTCATTGTGAAATGTGAATCTCAAAGTAAGTTACTTACCCTGACTCTTTTTATTTCTTTTGACAAGATTTTTACTGTCTTATTCTTTTTCTGTTAATCTTTGCAAAATCAATGAGGATCTAACCCTGTAGTGGAGAACATCCCTGATCCAATATGAGCACAGGCAACATATTTTCTTTGTTCATATTTGAAACCACTTTGACCCTTAATCTACAGACATCATCTTATGATGTTTATTTAGAGAACAGTAGTCATCATCAACCAGGGTTTCAAAAATTTTACATGGGTTCAGCTGCCATTAGAGGAAAGTAAATATTTTACAGTACTTTTCAATAATGAGACTGTAAATCTTATTATACCAGAGACTAACAATTATAGTATTTGAAAATAAGTATAAAAATTACTCTTAGAAAATATCTTTTGTTTATTTCCCATTTGGAAAAACAAAACGTTTATGCAACTCTTCTCATACTGTTTAAGGGCTAAAAGCACATATGAAAAAAGACAGCTGCTTTAAGTTTCAATACCAGAAGAGTTATTTAATATGAACCACACAATTATGAATTTGTAAGAAAAAGATACATTATTTTTCTCAGTACAGGTTCTTACTTGAAATTTGTCCTGGTATTCATTCCTCACCTCAGATCTATGAAATATCAGATTTAATGGTGCTGCTTGACTTTTCCTTAAATAGACATAAACAGTGAAAGCAAGAGATGATTTCAGGCATGTTGATGTTGAAAGTGTTAAGTGAAAAGTAAAATTTCAAATACAAAAATTACATCATATTACAAATAAATTACTAATAGCCTCTTTACAGAGAATGACATCTGCGTCATGTCACAAAAATATTAGCGAGTACCAATGTGAAGGAACAATAAATGTGTATTCAAAATATATTACAGAGCAATAGTTGCCGAGTTAGTGGCTTTAGACTTAAAGTAATGAAAAAAGAAAAAGATTGTCTAGTTATTTAATATTATTTATGCAGTGAGAAGAAATAAAATCCTAACTCATTGACCTAAAATAGTTTAATCTGATTTTAGTAAGTATCAGTGACAACTCTGGACATGTTTCATTCTTATTAAACCACTTCAGTGAAAAATAGCCTGTTCTATTTACTTGCCATATTTGTGATAGGAGCATCATTATGTCCATCTATAATAATTTATTAGAGAAGAAATCAAGCATTATCATGATTGAGGGAAATTATTTAGGGATGCCATCCACACACAAAAATAACAGTCAGTTTTAGGCAACCATATTCAATGTAGTGAGATAAAAAAAATCCTCATTAATTAATAATGTTCATCGGATGAAGAGAAGGAAACTTAGCTTAAAGATTAGTATTATTTATTTCATTGTTTAAACTGATTAATTATAAAAGTTGTGAAAGGTTTGCATCTTAAGACGTTTTTTTTTTAATTAGTAAACATGCTTTTTGTACCTTTGTATTCAAAATTACAGTTTAATAAATCTAATCTTTAACCAAAACATAACTAATATTTGAAAAGAAATTGATGAAAGGGTTATCTCCTTCAGAGACAACAATAATGTCATACACTACTTGTAAAAATAACGAACAAAACATGTCTTGGTTTTATCTACAAACATATAAATTGACAAACCTACTGTTTTATATGTACTGATTGTTAAAACACTAACGAGCTCTTGATCTTTCAGATTTTGGTGGCTCTAGGGTCACTTGGAGAAGACGAAATGGTCCTCTTCCACCTGGACACACTACATCTAATGGAACACTCACCATTCCAAAGATTACCAAGGACTTTGAAGGCGAATATATCTGTCAGACCAGCACCGCCGAGGGCGTGTTTTCAATTAGTTTCATGATTATTGTTTCATGTAAGACATTTCAGTGTATTCTACCTGTAATTGACCAGATCATTGATGATAACGATAATAATTTTCACACACTCTATACAATAGGCATCTAATAATCTAAAACAACTCAAATTACGCAACATATATACTATATAAGATTAAGGTCCAATAAAACATTTACACACACCACATACAACACAGTGCACGCTAATATAACAAGAAACTAAATCTCATAACAAAACAATTTGCTGCAGTACGCCAGCAGGAAGAGACTACACCCTGAAAGGATGACAAGCAAGATCAACTTTGGCTGCATTTGAACTCAGAACATAAGACAGACGAAATGCTATTAAGCATTTTGCCTGGTGTGCTAATGATTCTGCCAACTCACCACACTAGTAGTAATAATAATAATGTTGTTTTGTTTGACTGTTTAGTTCTTTGGTTCAGAGACTCATTTCATCCCTATTTTGGTTTCATCAAGAATGACACTTCTTATTCACGTTAGCAAAGGAATCAAGAAATACCTCCTCCCCCCCCTCTATTAAAAAAGAGAAAAAGAATATACACACAGTCTCTATCTTTTACTCCCTTTACTAACTTGAATAAGAGTTTTTACTCATGATGGAACCAATATAGTCTGGACAAATCTTTGAATTGAAGCATATATTACATTTAAACTGGCCATATCCAGTTAAAATATTCTACCTGTTTCGTGTTCAAAGTGGCTGGATCTGGTCTCTCACATCTACCCTACAGCATCATTTTGAAATTAAACAATCACATCATTGAAACTTATGAGATAATGCATAATTATTTCAAAATAATGTGAATAAAGAATCATTACATTTGAGAGTGATCTGAATACTAAAGGGTTAAATGACATGCAAGGTCACTGGTGACATCAGTTTCATTAGCCAGAACTTATCAGGCAATGAAATAGAGAAGTCACCGTCTGGAATAAATATGAGATGGGGTGGGATGGGGTGAGGACTGAATAATAGAAGAGTGCCAAACTGAAAAGGGTATGCAAATAAGAATGTGTAAGAGTAGAAACTGATAAACAACATTAAATATGCAAGCAGACATTTATGTAGGAAGAACATAGACATAGACATACACACAATCATGTAAAAACCTGATTTGCTTGGGAAAGACTTTTGATCTTTATACATCTCTCTCTCTCTCACACACACACACACACACAAAGAATGGGGAAACTCACCTCTTTAATTGATTATTACTCCATATATTACCAACGATTGTTTCTATTGTGCCACCATATTTAGATACAAAAAAAAATATCTGAATATGTTTGCACAACGGGAAACAACCATCGGCAATGTATGATGTAATCACCAACTGAAGAGGCGAGTTTCTCTATTTTTATTCTTGTTTTATACTCCAAATTTCTTGCAATTCTTCTAAACAATATTTGGATTTACTTGTTATACATGAAGAATTATCTTGGATGTTTATTCTACATGCATTTATTGGTATCTGATCGTTTGATACAGTTAACCAACTTCATTTAACACTGAGTGCTTTATAGATAACTGCCTGGATTTATTAATCTCTTTTACTTCTTATTATATATATATATATATATATATATATATATATATATATATATACACTACACTCACGGAGTGGTTGGCATTAGGAAGGGCATCCAGCTGTAGAAGCACTGCAAGATAAGACTGGGCCTGGTGCAGCCTCCTGGCTTCCCTGACACCAGTCGAACCATCCAACCCATGCTAGCATGAAAAGCGGACGTTAAACGATGATGATATTTCCTTCCATAATGGCTACCTCTGATGAGCACAGATATATGATAGTGTACACTTAGGATTATATATCTCTAATTGCTTGTTATATAGGGTTGTGTTCTTAAGTGCATTACACAGGCACTGACTAAAGGACTCAAACCCTATTTGTAAAGTCAAAATAATATTATTTATAAATAATGACTGTGATATGTATATGTTATTTGTAACTTTTGTTATTTCAGCTGCAACACGGGTGATTATATCTCCTGCCAATGTGGCTGCAAGAATTGGTGAACCAATGCGTTTGGTGTGTCAAGCAGAAGGTAGCGGCCCTACTACTCTTGAATGGCAGAAGTTAAACGGTCGTATGTCTCCCAATGTGCAAGAACGTAATGGTGTCCTGTACTTTAGAGAAGTCACTGCTGCTGATGCAGGCCAGTACCGCTGTCTTGCAAGAAGCGCTGGTGGTGTTGCTGAAGGAATAGTTCTCGTAAAGATTGTTGGTAAGAAATCAGTGATGCTTCATTTTTTTCTTTTTATCTTTGTTTTTTTCTTTACTTTTTTGTTATTGTTACTTTTTAGCCCCAGACCAGACCTTATTGATTTGACCTATGATTAAAATTATTTCCCATCCACCATCCCACCTTTTCTTTTTATATAGTATAGTCTATACAAAACTATAGTCTCCACTGTGTCCTTCTTTTCTTTAAGACCTGAGGTGTGAATTAGGGGAGATTTAACTACTGTTTCTAGTAGTTGAGCAACTGCATAGTGGTTCCATTGGCTGTGCATGTTTAGGCTCTGTTGTTGTTGTTGATTATTTCCAGGGCCAACCTTGTTCCAACTGATCTGTGATCAAAAACATTCCGTGGCCATCCTGTCTTAGTAAAAGACCCCCTTCAATCATGAATGACCATGGGATTGCCCCTAGAAAGTTCCCCTCTGATGCACAAGTCTGGACAAGGTTGTTTTGTTGAAGACCAGCAGTTGCCCATGCATCCCAGCCTCCTGCTTCCATGCCACTGATGTTATCCAAGGGAAAGGCAACAGCCGATACAGCTTGGCACCTGTGACATTGCAACTCATTCCTACAGCTGAGTGAAGTGGAACAACATGAAATAAAATGTCTTGCTCAAGGATACAACACACAGCCCTGTCCAGGACTCAAACTCACTACCACATGATTGTGAGCCTGTTGCTTTAATCATTGAGCCATGCACCTTCCTAATACTTACGCTAGAAATCATTTATATGGTGCTGCTACACTGAATATATACTCAAGAGTTAGGGGAAGTTATCTGCCAAGAGTTTATTTTTTTGCCATGGGTGAAGTCTAGCACTGGCTTCCTAACTGCTGCTTTAAACTTTATTTCACTATGGCTTTCTTTGCTTTTATCTAGAGATAGACATACAAAGAGGAGTAAAAGTTGCCAAAAAGTTTTAGAAAATTGTATTTTATTATAATAAACACAATAAGAAAAATATTTATTGAATTTTTTTAACCCGTCTGCAACTTATGGTTGACTCTGGTTTTTCTTTTCTTGCAACTCTGATTGATGTGTTTTTGTTTCTCATTGGCTTTTGTAAAGTTTCGATGAAT
Organism: Octopus sinensis; assembly: GCF_006345805.1. Classification (NCBI taxonomy): domain Eukaryota; kingdom Metazoa; phylum Mollusca; class Cephalopoda; order Octopoda; family Octopodidae; genus Octopus; species Octopus sinensis. The sequence goes on from NC_043022.1 coordinate 11,511,618, forward strand.
TTTAGAGAGGAGCTTTTGTGACACCCCATTAAGATTGCCTGCCAACGTAATGCATTGAGTGAAGTTTTATTTGTAAAATACTTTCCATTCTTCTGTCTTTTCCAGCTCGTCCAAGTGTCATATTGCCAGATGAAGAAGTTACTGCCCAGCGAGGCCACAATGTTGTACTGAACTGTCAAGCCACTGGTAACCCACCACCAACAATCCGTTGGGAGAGAACTGATGGCCCATTGCCAGCTCAACATTACATCAGAAATGGCGAACTTACGTAAGTAAAAAAAAAGAAAAATTACATTCACACAGGACACACCTGACTCATGTGTTGTTTTGATGTTGTCTTTTTGCTTTTTTCTTTGCTGTTGTTCTTTAGGCCACAGGTCAAACCTGATTAAGCAGAGCTATGATTCAAAGCATTCCATTTCTATCCAGCCTCTCATTTTAGAAATATCAAGGACTACATTATCTAGTTACCGCTCTATATTTTAAGGTAGTAGGATGTGATTTCTGAGAAATATGACTGCTATTTCTAACTGGGCAAGTGACCTTGTAATGGTTCCTAGGAATGTAGTATATATGTAGTATATATGTATATGGCCCCCGTGCCGGTGGCACGTGGAAAGCACCATCCAATTGTGGCCTTTGCCAGCCTCGCCTGGCCCCCATGCCTGTGGCACGTAAAAAGCACCATCTGTCCGTGGCCGTTTGCCAGCTCCATCTGGCACCTATGCGGGCGACACGTAAAAAGCACCCACTACACTCACGGAGTGGTTGGCGTTAGGAAGGGCATCCAGCCGTAGAAACACTGCCAGATCAGACTGGGCCTGATGCAGCCTTCTGGCTTCACAGACCCCAGTTGAACCGTCCTACCCATGCTAGCATGGAAAGCGGACTTTAAATGATGATGATGATGATGATGTGAGTGTATGATTTGAATTAATCAATCTATGGTGAACGCAGTTCATTTCAAAGATACCAAGGCTTGTGCACAGGGGGCAACAATTGTGAATTTACCTCCTATGATCTGTATATTTATCTATCCCATAATCCTGTACAGTCTTATGTAGTTTCATGTATTCTCATCCAAGATGGAGATAAGTACCGATATTCCCAAGAGGCAGGCTTGATAATTGTTGAGAAATTTCTCTTTACATTAATACATTGGTAGCCTTGTTAACCTATGTGTGTGTACACACACACACACACACACATATATATATCTTCTTTGTTTTAATGACCACATTTCCATGCATGTATGGGTCACACAACATTCATTGAAGCAGATTTTCTCCAGCTAAATGCTCTTCATACCACCACCTGTTTCTAAGCAAGGTAATATTGCCCGCTAGTCCTGAGAACATGGAAGTACAATAATCAGAAGTAAAATGATGATGATGACGTGTGTGTACATATATGTGTATATGTATAACAGTTTAGTGTGTATGTGTGTGTGTGTATGAATTGTGTCAATGTGGTGCATGGAGGAGTATCAGTCTAGTGTCACAGTGTTATATATATGATGTGTATAATATATGACAGTGAAGGCGCATGGCTCAGTGGTTAGAGTGTCGAGCTTACGATTATGAGGTTGTGAGTTCGAATCCCGGACCGGGCTGCGTGTTGTGCTCTTGAGCAAGACACTTTATTTCATGTTGCTCCAGTTCACTCAGCTGTAGAAATGAGTTGCAACATCACAGGTGCCAAGCAGTATCTGCTGTTGCCTTTCCCTTGGATAACACTGGTGGTGTGGAGAAAGGAGGCCGGTATGCATTGGCGACTGCTGGTCTTCTATAAACAACCTTGCCCGGACTTGTGCCTGGGAGGGTAACTTTCTAGGTGCAATCCCATGGTCTGTGTCGTGACTGAAGGGGGTCTCAGATAATATATGACAATATGGTATGTGTTGTGAATGTAATGTATTAAATATATACCCATTTAAAAAGCATCCAGTCCTCACTGTGAAGTGGTTGGCATTTGGAAGGGCATACAGCTATAAAAACCATGCCAAAAGTGACCTTGCCTATGTTGATGCAATGTAAAAAGCACCCAAGCCACTCTGCAAGGTGGTTGGTGTTAGGAAGGGCCATAAAAACCTGCCAAAACAGACACGGTAGGCTGGGGTAGTCTTCTACCTGGTTGGCTCCTATCAAACCATCTAGCCCATGCCAGCATGGAAGACAGATGATGATGACGATATACTAGTTCAGTATACTTATAACAACAAAATATATTGCATATCATTTTCTTTTATTTCACTTAATATTGGTCTCTTCCATTCATTTGTCTCCCATTCATCTCTCCCTCCCTCTGTCTCTCTCTCCTCCTCTCTCATCTATACATTTATCTCCTGTAGTCCCTCTCTTGTTTTAGCATGTCTATCTCACTCTAAGCCACACATACTTTTTGCCTTTCTTGCTAAGTCTCTGTTTCTGTCTCCCTTCAGTATTTATGGTGTCCGTGAAGAAGACCAAGGTCGATACATGTGTATCGCTACGAATGAAGTTGATACATCCCGTGGTTATATCTACCTCCGTGTTGCCTGTAAGTTATGACATAATTCTTTTCTTTCTTGATCTTAATGTATGATCTATTGTCTTCATAGTTAAATGTTAAAGTGTGTATGTATGTATGTATATATATATATATATATATATATATATATATATATATATATATATATATATATATGCACACATGCATTAAGAAGACTTCATTACACCTCACTTGTCTTAAACACAAGCAGTATGCAACTAAAGTCCTCCCATTCATTCCAAATGTTAAGCCTCACCATCATCAAGGAGCTCCCTTGCAAAAGCACATCTTTAACATAGCTAGGACTGCATCCTAAAAACTGACCCTTCTCTTCAGTGTCAAAAAATACTTTAACCCTCAACAGTTACTGATACTTAAAAAAACCTCAGGTGAGGCCCACAATGGAATATTGCTCTCACATGTGGGACAGTGATATTACTGCACATGTAGTGATCCTAAACTGCATCCAGAGAAAGATCATTAGCATAGGCATAGGAGTGACTGTGTGGTAAGTAGATTACTTATGAACCACATAGTTCCGGGCTCAGTCCCACTGTGTGACACCTTGGGCAAGTGTCTTCTACTATAGCCTCGGGCCGACCAAAGCCTTGTGAGTGGATTTGGTAGACGGAAACTGAAAGAAGCCCATCGTATATATGCATATATATGTGTGTGTGTGCGTGTGTATTTGTGTGTCTGTGTTTGTCCCCCCAACATCACTTGACAACCGATGCTGGTGTGTTTACGTCCCCGTAACTTAGCAGTTCAGCAAAAGGATCCCAGATAGACTAATTACTAGGCTTACAAAGAATAAGTCCTGGGGTCGATTTGTTCGACTAAAGGTGGTGCTCTCGCATGGCCACAGTCAAATGACTGAAACAAGTAAAAGAGTAATAAAGTTACTCTCAGATATTCCCTAACCTTTCACTTACAAATATGCTGTCCCCTCTACTATTATGGCCTCTTCTCCTCTGAGTGTGTTGATCTTATGCCACATACAAGTAAAGCACTCTCAACTTAACTCATCTCTCCTTTTCTCATCAACCATGTTGTGTCCAGTCCCTCCCTAAGTTCCATTACTAACACGACTCCCCGTCATTTTTCTTATAATAGTTGAGCAACACTCATGTCCTTTTTCTGTGGCAGTTGGGTGAACGGAAGGATGTTATGCTTAGATCATAGCACTGGTCTGAATATTTACAAGTGAGTCAACTCCACTTAAGGCATCCTCAGGCCCAAGTGATTATGTTCAGAAAGACAATTGACTAAGTATATCACCCAAAAACAGGAATAGCTACCCCTGACATGCTTCCACACAGTTTCCATCTCGGAAATTTCATTCATGAAGTTTTGGTTTGCCTTCAGTTAAAGTAAAAGACACTCAAGTTATTCTATAATGGAATGAAACCTGAGGCTATGTAAAACAAACTTCTTGACTACACAGTCATACCTATGTCCATATTGAATTCCCATCAGACTATTTTTACAATACTTTGCAGTGTAAAAAAAACAATCTTTTTCTTCTCTTTGTTTTTTACACACTATGAAGAAAATATAAATGAGAAATGTCTAGTGTCTCTACCAAGAGAACGGTGTGTATTAAGAGAATTTTGTTTGTGAATATTGTGGTAATAAATTGCAGTTTTTGTTAGGTAATATTTTTCTGCTTATATTTGTCTTCATTACAATATTTCTTTATTCCTTCCACAGCTATCCGTCCACCAGTAACACCTCCCAAAAATGTGCAGACTGCTGATATTGGTGACAAAGTTGAGTTTGACTGCATCGTCTCTACAAGTAAGTTATATTTGTCCATGATTCTTTAAAGTCTACTCAGATTTGAAACCTCAGCATCAGATTACAGTTAGGTATTACTTTACTTATACAACTTGTATAAAGGACATTTCTGTCATCATCATGAAACTGGTTAGGTTGAAGATACGGAAAGTTGCTCAAGTTTGATACTTTTTATTTACTAAAGATACTTACATCCTAACTTTTGTTTTCACTTTCATGGTTGTATTTACTTTAAATGACATTGAAAAACTGTTTCCACAGTTACGCCAAGCTCCATACATGGGTCCGCATTTGATGAAGTCAAATCTATCCTTAGAAATGGTGACAATACAAGAAATATTGAAAAATGAACATCTCAGTTTGTGAAAAATCTTGACGTGATAGAGCAAAATGGATTTCATTTTTGAAATCAGCACCCCCAAATTAGTAGGAAACATGTCTCCAACATCAGACAGCAAAAACCCTGTTCCCCAGTGTTATCATTTTTTATTATTATTATTATTATTATTATTATTATTATTATTATTATTATTATTATTATTATCATTAATATTATTATTATTATTATTATTATTATTATTATTATTATTATTATTATTATTATTATTATTGAGTGAGAGAGCAGTTCATGCCATCAAAGTGACACTGGGGTAAAATATACGAAGCCCAATATACCCATCATGACTACCCGTCTGATAAAGGTACACCAGGCACATGCATCACAACCATATGTGCGCGACATGATGATCTCATATCAAGATAAACAGCACATGACCTTGCAGGTGGGGCCCAGTTAGAATTTTCTTCAGGTTGAGTAGCCCATCCCGCTCAAACGGTCCCTGAATAAGGGTTGTTTAAGGATGTTGAAAGAACCACCCATGTTTCCAGAGGTGAACTATTCAAACCCCAAAAAGAATCCCTCTCAACACATGGCTATGATGCTCCCCCACTACTTCTGCTCGTGATCAGAGATGCACATATCGTCAGCCACTAAGGGACATGCTCAACTGGTTAAGGTCAAACAACTGACAAGCAAATCTGTGGTATTGAGCAGAATATTTGCTGTAGCCCATCTTTTATACCAAGACAAAACAATGTACATGATAACACTTCCAATCAGTTAAGATCAGAAGCCATGAGAGCCACTGCCTGGTACTGCATCAGGGCATTTATTATTATTATTATTATTATTATTATTATTATTATTATTATTATTATTATTATTATTATTTAACATTTTGGGAAAGTTATTTCCTAGATCAATCTGAGTGACATGAAATGTTTCATGATACATCAAAAACAATTTGAGTTGAAAAACAAAAAACAGAACGATAAAAGAATTATATCTTGCAATCATTATTATTATTATTATTATTATTTAACATTTTGGGAAAGTTATTTCCTAGATCAATCTGAGTGACATGAAATGTTTCATGATACATCAAAACAATTTGAGTTGAAAACAAAAACAGAACGATAAAAGAATTATATCTTGCAATCAACTGACACATTTGTTGAATCCCAAGTAAAATCCTCATTGTCCCCATTGTGACTTCATAGAAAAATCCATAACCAGACTCAAATTACATTTACACATCTATCACAAATAGATGTGACTTCTTTTATTTTTAATCCTTTCCTTCAAAACCTCCTATGTAGAAATCGAAGGGAGGGACCATCACTCTAACCATCACCACCACCACCACAATCATCATCACCATCATCATCACCATCATCATCATCACCATCATCATCATTATTATCATCATTATTATTATGATTATTATTGTTATTCTTCAGCTGACCCAAATCCACAAATTCAATGGTCCAAATTGGAAGGCCGTATCTCTGACAATGCCATTTATGGTAATGGAGTACTCATTCTGCCCAGTGTCAGAGTTGAAGATGCTGGTACTTACAAATGTACTTTAAGAACAACAGCCGGAGAAGTCGTTGAAACTAAGATTTCCTTATTTGTCAGATGTAAGTAATAACAGTTGTTTATTTATTTTATTTTTTGTTGTCCTGTTTTTCTAGGTTTGTCTTTTTCTTGATTCATGCTTCTATAGTACAACACTCAGTAATTATGGCTGTTGTACTCCTTACTTATTCATCATCATCATCCGCTTTCCATGCTAGCATGGGTTGGACGGTTCAACTGGGGTCTGGGAAGCCAGAAGGCTGCACCGGGCCCAGTCTGATCTGGCAATGTTTCTACGACTGGATGCCCTTCCTAACACCAACCACTCCGTGAGTGTAGTGGGTGCTTTTTACGTGCTACTGACACAGGTGCCAGACGAGGCTGGCAAACGGCCACGATCGGATGGTGCTTTTTACGTGCCACCGGCACTTATTATAGATACAAACTCCTTCAGCGTACATACAGAACATTTTGAATTTAGAAATCAGTAAATATTGTACACATTAATGACATACACAGGATCTGCCCTACATAACAGACATGCAGTAATATGTAACACACTGCATGTATTTATATATTCCTATTTACATGTACAGGCAATACCCTTTGCATATTACTATAATACATTTTACATATAAATATCATCCATTTTGTATACATGTAGCTTGATCAGAATTTCATCTATTATTGAAATTGCAGTTGTCTGCTTGTTCTCTCTCACTTTTTATTCCTCCACCCTTAAAAGGCACCTGACCAAGAGCTATTAATGGTGTATAATGTTTGAACTATTGGTCTAAGTGTTCGCTCTTTGTATTCCTTAGCCCTCACCAAGTACACTTGGTTTTGTGCTTGTGCACTTGAGACACAGGAACTGACTTGACTCATTTTTTATCAAATGCGCATTTTTTTTAGTTATTATTTGTGTAAAAAAATTGGGTGTGTGATTCCAGCCAATTCTAACAAATTAATTCAGTACCTGCACTTTAGTATGCAAAAATTTAATCAGTGCACTTAGGGTTAGTCAACACTATGCTGTGTTCACAGCCAAGAGACTTCAGTTTTATTTACTTGGCTACCTTGTTGTAAACCAGACACTCTTGGTTAAGTACTGCTCACTGCTGCAAAAGGCAGGAGCATTGTGAAATTTATTAAAGTTTCAGTCCCCACCAACCCAACATGTGCACACACACACTTTTATATACTCTTCTTCTCTGAAAGTCTTCTAGAAGTCATCTACGATATGTAAATGACTCCTTACAAAGACCAGTGCGTTGGTTCTTGATTGAAGAATAGAGGATATTTCAGCTATATTTGAAACTATATTCCTCTGGTTGTTAAAGACAGTCTCTTTTCTAAATGTGGGTGGTGGGGATTGATGCCTGAATTTTTTTCAAACCTAAAATCTTTTAAAAGTTTATATTGCCATACAGATAATAGATTTAATATTTTAGAAAATTAATTCAGTACTGTTTAAAATAAATTTAATATCTTGTAGACCATCTTCAGCTGAAAGTCTTAACTTCAATACTCCTGTTTTCAGTATTTCTGTTCTGTTGTTAACTATAGTTTATTTTGAAATTCTTCAGCTCAACCTGTTATTGATGTTGATACAAGCCGTAATTCTGCCCCTCTGGGAACTCCCACTACCCTGGGATGCAACGCTGAAGGAAATCCACAACCGTATATTACTTGGACCAAAGAGAACGGAGATTTGCCAAGGTAAGGGATTTAATGTAACGATTCCCTTCATTAGTTAATTAGTTTCTGTATGCCAAATCAGTTGAAGAATTAAAGGAAAAGTTTCAAATTTGGAATCAGAACCTTAAATTAAAATGTCTACTATTAAACCTAGCAAAAAGTCTTAGCGAGTAAAGAGAAGGGAAAAAAAGCACTACTGCCAACTGCTAAGTGGTGATGTTGAGTGTAGAGAAAATGTATGAGTAGACCTATATTATGTATCTAAGGTAAACCACAGGTACAGAAGAGATGCAGCCAGTTCACAGGCAGGATGGCAGAAAAGAAAGATTTGTAATATAGAAGATGCACAGTAGTAATTAGCAGTAAAAGCACCAATGAAATAAATTCCTTCAAATGCATGATTGTTCACAAAATGCATCATAAAGTTTGTTTCATTTTTTTTTATGTAGGAAAAAGAACTTTTGCTCTAAAGTTTGGAACATGTGTCACTCTACAACATACAAACTTATTCGAGTTATCCAGATTTATTTATATATTCAAATATTGGGTTTATTTCCTCTGTGCTATTTAAGTGTAATTCTTGTAGCAGAAGACTGAACCTAGAACCTGTGAACTCACAGTAATTCAATGCCTTATTCACTATTCACTTTGCCATGATGTCTCCATTGATATTATTATTTCGTTAACTGTTGTGTCTTTCTGTAACAGTGAACATAGCATTGTCGACGGAAACCTCTACATTCCCAAGGTAGAGAGAGAAGATGCCGGAACATACTATTGCTCAGCCACAAATAGATATGAAACTGCACGGCACCCTGTGACTCTTTCAGTTTCTGGTAAGATCAAACAGAATTTTTTTCCTTTCATCATCACCACCACCATCACCATCATCATCATATCATCATCACCATCATCATCCCCATCATCATCATCATCATCACCACCACCACCAACAACAACATTTTAATGTCTGTTTTCCATGCTGGTATGGGTTGAACAGATTGACAGCAACTGGCAAGGCCAGTGGTAGCACCAGGTTCCGTAGTCTGTTTTGGCTTGCTTTCTATGACTGGATACCCTTCCTAATGCCAACCACTCCACAGAATGCACTGGGTGCTTTTCACATGGCACCAGTGCTTTTTACGTAACACTTTCGTTTTAGGGTTTCCATTCTGTTGTGAAGGGTGAGTCTTCTTTAGTACAGCAATGCCCCACCCATTCCAGTCCTCTGTCATCTCCTTTGTAAAGTTCAGCATTTTGAGATCAGCCTTCAGTACTTCGTCCCATGTCTTTCTGGATCTCCTTCTTCCACAACTTTCCTCCACTTTAAGTGATTGCGACACTTCTTTCCATTGTTGATTTTGTTATTTAGCCCTAGGTCAATGCTGATGGAGCAGACATTTTATCAATGACTCTAAACATGACCATGGCATCTTTTTGGATTACCTGATATGTCCTTCCATTTTTAGAGATGGTAGGGTGTGATTCAATGAAGATTTTTACTATTGTAGATTCCATGAAGGCTCATTCTTTCCATTGTTGCTACTATTGTTGTTTAGCTAAGGTCAACTCTGTTGAAGCAGACTTACGATCAAAATCAATCCATCCATGACCATGCCGTTTTTATTTTTTTTTGGCTGACATCTAGGATTATATTATCCAATATATCCTCCTCTCCCCTTTCCTCTTTTTTTAAGATGGTAAGGTGTGAGTTGAGGTAGATTTGACTGCTATTTCTAACAGTTTGATGTACAACATAGAGGAGCCCTCCCTGATTCATTTAGCTTTGGCTATATTCCCTCTACTACTAATGTTTGTAGCCTTGTGCCACTAATATTGGGAATCTTATTACTTAAATATGTGCCAGATACCATTTTGTAGCAACAATTTCATATCCTGCTTGAGATTTTTTATTTTGTTAATACTTTTCACTGTGGTGTAGACACTCATAACCTTTTCCACTCATCTTGGAAATTATTATTATTACTGCTTTACTGTTTGGCAACCTCCAAACTCCAGCTTAAAAGGCATATGGATCAAACAATGCTACACAAATCCCATAATTAATAGGACATGCAGTGCAAGGACCATTAAACCCTGCCCTTTCCTTCAGACCTATGAAAATTTTAATAATTTCAATAAAACACTCAAGCAAAACCTATCATTATGCCCAATTCATTTGTCAATAGTAGAAGAAAATTCCATTTGGTAAGTTGTTCATCATTGACAAGACCAAGAAAGGTTGAAATCACGTGATCTGATAGTCTCTGCACTGGTGATTATGGGGATTTATCTCCCCACTAGCGATATAAATAAGTACATTTTGCACCAGAAAGCCAATATGAGAGTTTCTCACATAACTAGCACAGTATAGTTTGTTCTGATAGAACATCCACGTTTAAGTGGAGATAAATATTACCTCTCAAAAGTTTTATGTATTTGTATATGAAAAATTTTAACATTTTTGTCTGTTTCTTTTTTTCCAGACCTTGTTCCCTATTTCCCCCAAGAACCACAATCCTATATTGAATATCCTCCATTGAGATCTGCCTATCTGGACTTTGACATCATTATTTCTTTCCGTCCTAGAGTTACAGACGGTAAGTTTTGGTCTTGCTGTTGTTTCTGCTGGGAGGGGGGGGGGGAAACCTCCCCATTATTTTTGTTGCTGTTGTTTCTTTTGGTAGGTACAGCTTTGATCAGCTTAGTAGACCTACGACTGTGGTTGTGCTTTTAAAAAGTTTGTTGCACAACTAGATTGATCTAAGTTCTATCCTACTGCATGGCACATTGGGCAAGTGTATTCAACCATTACCTCAAGTTGACCCTTATATTGTAAGTAAAAGCTGGTTGACAGAAACCATAAAGATGCTTATTATGTCATCACCTGATACTTGTAAATACATATCACTATAAAGGTGATGTCTTTTGTTTCCCATCTACTTTGAAAATCATGTCTCATACACAATGTGTTAAAGGTCAACATAACCAGTAATCCAATATAGAAAAATGTTTTTTATCTTTTTATTAATGGTTTTGTCTGGACAAAAGGATTATTTGTTTGTTATCTACTCTTCTACAGATTGCTATATAGCCTGGCTAATCAGTCCCCTTATATGAACTGTGTTGCATTTGTGCAATATGATTACATACACTAGCACTTGAGTTTCATAACTTCATCATTATTCTCTTGAATCTCCTCCCTTATCTAATATAAATAATTATAATTCACATAAATGGTTGTGTGAAAGGGCAATTCTTAATCCAAAAAATGGACAGAAGCAAGAATTAACCATGAATTAATGAATAAGATTTCAACAGTCATAAATAAGTACAAATTAGTTGATTCAGTCCTTGATGAAAATCAAGCTGTCCATTACCAAACAGAGTTCATTAATTCTCTTGAGCTACTTGGAATTCCTCCACATAAGCTTTTTCTGAAGGTAGGAGTCCCATTAATGCTTCTAAGAAATTGAGGTCCTCCTAAATTATGCAATGGGACAAGGTTGATTGTGAAGACATTATCACCTAATGTGACAGAAACTACCATCATCACTGAATGTGCCTCTGGGGAAGAGGTTTTCATTCCAAGAATTCCAATCAAATCAACAGACATGCCCTTTGAGTTCAAACAGACACAATTCCCAGTGTGACTTTCCTTAGCAATGTCTATTAATACAGCTCAAGGTCAGTCTTTGAAATCTACTGGCTTGATTTTCTCATGGTCAACTTTGTTGGTTGCTCCAGGGTAGGTAGTTTGCAAGACTTATTTGTCTATGCTCCAAACCAGAAAACAAAGAATGCTGTTTACCCAGAAGCTCTTACATAATTCCTTTCAACATATGTGGTAGAATTTATCTCTTTTCATAAAAGTGGTAAATTTTGTATTTTCGTTTATATTATTATTTTTATTGTTATTCTTCCAATATGTAAGGAAAAATTTCATTCCTGGGCAATGCCAGGTGGCTCTGCTCAGGCAGAATGTACTACAAATATTTAGGTATGTAAAATAGGACATTGTACTATTTACACCTTAACCAATGGCATTAACTGCACATGGGAAGAATGGTGATTCAGTGAAGAATCAGTACTTGGTTGCATTTGAAATTTAGTACAAGCTTACTTCCTAGTGTAGAGGTGTAATGGCCCAGTGGTTAGGGCAGTGGACTCGCGATCCTCCAATCGTGGTTTCAATTCCCAGACCGAGCGTTGTGTGTGTTTATTGAGTGAAAATATCTAAAAGCTCCATGAGGCTCTGGCAGGAGGGGCGACCCCTGTTGTACTCTTTCGCCCCAACTTTCTCTCACTCTCTCTTCCTGTTTCTTGAGTAACGCTGCGATGGACTGGCGTCCTGTCAACCTGGGGGGAAAACATACACCACAGAAACCGGGAAACCAGGCCCATGAGCCTGGCTAGGCTTCAAAAGGGCGACGTTTATCATTTTACTTCCTAGCACATGGTGTTCACCACATTAACAAGGAATAATGATGGATTGACAGTGTTGCCGCTGTTCTTATCGGTGTTGTTGTAATGGTGAAATTGATTCATTTTTATTATTTTGCATATTTCGGCAGGATTGATCATGTATGAAGGACAAGCCACTGAAAATGGAGACTTCATGTGCTTGGGTCTGCGTGGACGCTATCCAGAATTCCGTTTCAATGTTGGTTCTGGCCCAGCCATCATACGAGGAAACCAGAGTCTTGAACTTAACAAATGGCACACTGTACGTCTGAAGAGAGACCGTAAGGAAGGTAAGCAGGAAATTCTTAATAAAATCTAATATTTCCAATTTGCTATTCAGAATTTCAAATATGTAGTCATGCATGATTGATTAGGCAATATTTGTTGCATGAATGAAACTATATATTTCCAGTAAACCAGCTAAATTGGTTCTGATTAACACAGGTCATATGGTGAAATGAGTGAACCAGATTACTATCTACTATATATTTGGTCACTATAAACAAATTATATCTGTACATTTTGTTCAGAAAGAAATTGCAGAACTCTCATCCATGACAAGAGAGTCCATGATATATTTCTTCTACAATATATTCTGATTTTCTTTATATTTTTCTCCACTAGGTAAACTTATCATTGATGGCCAACCTTTTGTTGGCACTGCACCAGGACCATTCCAGGGACTTGACCTCAACCAACCTTTGTACCTTGGAGGTTTACCTGACTTCAATACTATTCCTCAGTCAGTTGGTTTTGACAGAGGATTTGTTGGTAAGTTCATTATATTATCATTATACATTTTGTTTTTCCTGTATTCTTAAAATAACTGAAGAGTGATGAAAATGGGAAGGGTTGGGGAAAAAAGACTTTGTGGTATTTAGTTAATTCTGAAATGAATCTGCGAGAGTTGGCTTTTCATTTTGTCCTTTCTGGGTTGATAAAATTCCCTCTGTCCCTCTCCTTCCCTCCTTTGGAAAAAGTGACGATAATGCTATAATGATGATGATAATGACAGTGATGAGTGGAAGATATTGATGAAAATGATGAAGCGGAAGATGAAATGCTAATAATGGCTATAATGTTGAGGAGGAAGAAGAGGACGATGGTGGCAACGACGACGATGATTGGCTGAAAAAGAGGAAGATGGTGAGAAAGTAACGGTGATGAAGATGTGATGGCAAAATTTCTAAGATTTTAATTTTTTTATTCCATAGGTGGAGTGAGTCAAGTGGTAATTGGAGGCCAAGAATTGAACCTTGGAGGTGATGCAACTCAAGTGGTTGGCATCAGACAAGCAGATGTGTGCTCTGCGTCACCTTGTTTCAATGGTGGAACATGTGTTCCAAAGAATTCTGAATATGGTTTCGCTTGCTTCTGTCCACAGGGCTTTGCAGGTTACCAATGTGAGACTGTTGGAGAACGTTGTTTCCCAGGTAAATTATATCAACTATTTCATTTCTTTTTGATAAAAACAAAGAATATTTATTATTGTTGCTGTTGTTAAAGAAACAAGAGAAAATGACACATTAGTTATTGAGATTTCAATATAAATAATAGTGGATATTGTAATATAATTTAGTATATATTAATTTAATTTAATATGCTTTAATATATATTGAAAAGGTTGCAAGATGCAACGAAAAGTTTAGGAAAATAAAAATAAGAAGTAAGTGGAAATTTTACCGGTGAGTGTGTTAATTTATAAGGCACAAAAAGAAAATGACTCTCCCCAGACACAACAGAATATGCTTCAACGCACAAACTCACATAAAGAATCTTGCAAACCAAATCCAAAAATGAAAAATAATTTAATACATTTTAATATAGTTGATACTGGATATTGTAAACATCAATTTGAAACAGAAGAAACAAGAAACAAGGTGTCAACAAAATGTAGTAGTGATACAAATGTTTAGAGTCTAGAGTTCAAATCCTGCCAAGATCACCTCAGCCTTTCAGAGTTGATAACATAAAGTATTGTGAAGTACTAAAGTTAATTTAATAATCCTATAAAGTATCCTAGACGTGAACGGAATTATAATACAAGATTAAAGCTAACATCTTAATATAAAACCTGCAGATGAGAATGAAAGTTAAGGCCTTAAAGTACTCAGGTTACTAATAGAATTATATTAGATTAAATCAATATAAAACATCTTAGATGGGAATTAAATTATAATAAAATATAAAGACATTGATATATAACTCTCTAGATGGGAGGGAATGGTACTATAAGAATATTAAACCTTTTTGATGGCAATGCAATTGTAACAGAAATCTAAGATAAAGACCTCTGACAGGACTCAAGCTACATATCTATTATCATATGATAAAAGTTCTGGCAGTGAGCCAGTTTCTGTTTTTCTTTTTATACTTCTGTTTCAGTTGGATACTTATAATACTTAGTAGCAAAACCTGACAGACTTCTCCTGCTAAAATTACCCTGGTCAGCCATCATCAGCATGTTATAATCATGTGTACAGAAAATCAGAACAAGGATATTGATGTGTTAATCTCAAATGATTGAGGATACCAAAGTAACTTATCTTTTAGCATTTAGCTTTGTCTCTGTGTTTTTGTAATTTGAATCTTCCTAGGGTCAGCAATGGTTTTTATATCTCCAGTGACCAATAAATCAACTATCAGTTGTACTAGGATCACACCGCCATATATTCTCACACATGCTTTGGTAGCTCACTGGCCATGGCTGTTGCCACTCCGCCAACCAGTGTACTACCGAGAAAGTTGTCGTTGCTCTTACTCGCAGGTTTCTTTTTTTCTATATAAATCAACTATCAGTTGTACTAGGATCACACCAGTTGAGTATATATGTCCCTTCTCATCTTACAAATTTAGGTGATAGTTTAATAGAAATGGTAGAGTGCCTTGGTAAATATCCTCAACCATGAATTTTTATGTTCGAATTTCAAATCCTGCCAAAGTCATCTTTGCCTTTCATTTTGCTTGAGCAAATAAAATAAATACCAGTCATGTACTGGGCTTGATTAAAGCAGTTATTATCACAAAGAATTTATGGCCCTCTGCCAAAGTTTGAAAAGCATTGTTATTAATCATATTATTTTATTGTTGTTGTTCCTGATATTATTTAGACAATACCAATATACAAAAGAATCAGTTGAGCATCAGACAAAATGGCTTGTTACATCACTTTATGTTCTAAGTTCAAATCCCACTAAGGATCAAATTTACTTTTCAATCTTCTGTGGTTGATAAAATAATTACCAGTTTCTCACCGGTTAAGCCAATTGACTTTACCCAGCAAAGTTTATGCCCTTGTTGCTATTCACTTTTTGAATAGATTTAATAAGCATTTTTTTTTGCTATATTATTACATTTGAATATCTTCTGGAACAGTGTGAATGTTCCAGGTTTTAGCAATGCTTTTAATTCTATTGTTCTTTAATTTCCAAACATAACAGATCAGAGAAGTTGAATTAATTCTATCTCTGAACTAAAAGGAATTTATATGCTTGTCACATGACATATCTTAAGGATGTTTTCTATAAGTCCTGTTTAATTCCTGTCAATTCTATCAGCAGGTGTTATATGTGCTCTGTTTATTGACCCCTTAGGGAGGCAAGATCTATTAGGTAAGCAATTCTCAATGGTTCTGAAATTGCATTCTGGCAGTTAGGTGGAAGGTGACTTGAATTATGATGTGAGTTTTTTGGAGATATCCAGGTGTTTATAATTAACCTTCACATTGTTCCTGTTGAAGAGCTTATGAAATTTATGTATAGCTGAGACATGGTTACTTAACAATGGCTCAACACTCTTGTCAATGTCCAAGATATATGGGTTGCATCAAATTGTTTCTCTTCGTGGTTCTACTGTTTTGTGGGAAACGTTTCTGTTGTTCTATTTTCCTGTTAAAATCACATCTTGATAGTCGCACCATTATAGTGTGATGTGCACAGTTGGAAATATCCTTGTGAGAGAAGAAATTTGAAATTATCCTATTTATTACCTCTTCATAGTCCTAATTTTCCCCCTACCACAAGCAGAAGACTCAAGTAATTGTCTCTTAGTACAAGAGACTTTCATTACAGCATATGGCAGCCCTTCACTAAATTGCTATGGACCAATGAAAATTGATCAAACCAGTGTTTCTTATTAGCCCACATCAAGTTCCTCTCATTCATTTTCTTTTCTCCTCTGAATGATCACACGTAGTGAAAACCTCTAAGTAGCAATCGAGTGGATCATCGGTGTCTTCTGCATATATATATATATATATATATATATATATATATATATATATATATATATATATATATGCACATAATACTTTATTTTATATAACCCATATATAATGCAATTGGAATCTTTGGTTGATTTCTTATTATTTTGCAAAATTTCTCTGAAAATTCTTTGGAAAGAGATTTTTTTACATTTGTTTTATGTCAGTTACATTGCTGACATTATCTTATATCTTGGTTCTGTTCCTATATTTTTTTTTTCCTATAAGTAATAATTCTATCCCCTATATTATTAGTGGCAGTGACATAACCAGAAATTATTTATTATGCAAGTTGCTAGAGTTGTTTTTAGATATTTTTTAAACTATTAATTTTGTTGATCCTTTCCTCCTTACAGCATCATGACGAGGCTCTATAGCTTAACTTCTGTGATTCAGAAGAATGGCCAGTGGTGTATTTGGTCATTTCAAAAAATGTCCAACCAAAATTTATATTTTTCAATGCAAAATGCTGCCAGCTGTGTGCATACATGTGTGTCTGTCAGTGTGTTTGTCTGTCTGCATGTGTGCATGCATATGAGTGAACATGAACATACGTAAGTGTATGTATGTATGTAATGCATGTAGATTCATCATTTTGTAAACTAAGTGGAGTTGTTACACAAAACCTTATATCTTGTTGCAGATTGTTCATTGGAGTCATACTGGCTAATCACATTTGATCTCCTTTACACATCATTTGAGTTTTTATTCACATATATTTTTTGTTGAAACATGAATGAACTCTCAAGAGTTTAATGTATGTATACACACACTCATATTTATGTGTGTTTAATTGTTGTTATATCCACACCATGAGTTGTCATTGGTGTTCAGGTATTTGGACACCATGTTCTTCAGCAGACTTCCACCGCAAGTGAAGAAGCTGGAGACCAGCATAAACAGTGGATGTAAGAAAACTTAAATAAACTACCTAAGTGCACATTAAACTCTTTTTCAATATTCTTACATGACAAAATAACACACACACACACTAAATTCTCCTTTGTTCAAAATTACAGGACAATGTGTTAGCAGAGAGGGGTCTGAGTTTTGTAGTAACACATGGCTCAGTGATTAGAGCATTGAGTTTATAATCATGAAATTGTGGGTTCCATCCCCAGCCTAGGCTGTGTGTTGTTTCCTTAAGCAAGACACTTAATTTCATGTTGCTCCAATTCACTCAGCTGTAGAAATGTGTTCTGACATTACTGGTGCCAAGCTGTATCAGCTTTTGCCTTTCCCTTGGACAACACCAGTGGCATGGAGAAGGGAGGCTGGTATGTTTGAATTACTGCTGGTCTTCCATAAGCAACCTTGCTCAGACTTGTGCCTCAGAGGGTAACTTTTTTGGTGCAATCCCATGGTCATTCATGACTGAAAGGGTTTTTACTTTACATGCTCTGAGTTCAGATCTCTCCAGGGTTAACTTTGCTATTTGCACATCACCTTCATAGAAACAATGTAATTAATACTGACAGTTTGGCAGTATACTTTAGTGAATCATTTTACCATCTGTGTTAAGTTACAATAGTAAAATTTGTATTTTAGTAAGGGACCAATATTTTTTTTTTCATACAGTAAAATATATGCGTGTGAGTGTTTGAGAGAGAGAGAGAGAGAGAGCGTGTGTGTGTGTGTAATATATATATATATATATATATATATATATATATATATATATATATATATTATTAATATTTGTTGTCACCTGAAAGAGTGCAGAATGTAAAACAATATCTGATACATATATTTGATCATCTCTTCTTTTTCGTTTGCTTGTAATCCTTGACTGCCACCCCTTCCAACAACAACAACAATAAAAATTATTGAAACTATTGATAAATATTACTGACCTGTTTTACCAGGTGCTTGTGGGTCACATGGAAGGTGCCAAGAAATCCCCAGCTTGGCCACAATCAGGTGTATTTGTCCTATTGGACACCTCGGCAGGAGATGCCAAGAGGGTGAGTGTTTGACTGTAAAAGACAAAAAAAAAAACTTAAAAAAAGTTTGTCATTCATCAACTCTGCACGCTGCCAAAATCTTAGCCACCCTCTTTTAGTTCTCTAATATTTTTTAACTTTAACGACTTTCAGCTTTTATTTCCTTCCTTTCTATTGATATGGTTCAATCCATCATATTCTACTAATTTCTTTTAAAAAGTCTTTCTTTTCTTTATCTGTCTATTTATTTATCTATCAATAAATATATATATGTATATATATATATATATATATATAAATACATTTAATATATTATAAATGTATGCATATATACTTTCTCAATATATTATATATATATATATATATATATATATATATATATATATATATATATATATACTTAATGTATATATAAATACATTTAATATATTATAAATGTATGCATATATACTTTTTCAATATATTATATATATATATATATATATATATATATATATATATATATATATACTCTTAATGTATATATAAATACATTTAATATATTATAAATGTATGCATATATACTTTTTCAATATATTAAATATATATGTATATAAACCTTTTTCCTGTTTGCTTTAATTCTGGTCTTATCACAAGCTTTCTTATTACCTCTTGAACTATATATTTTTCTCTTCTCTCGTCTTACTTTTTCTTATGCCAGAGCTTTAATTCACCCCAGCTTGTTTTCAATTACCTCCCTTCGATTCTATACCTCTTTTAAATCTTCAACTAGTGCTTTGTCTTGGTTTGATTTCATGACTGCTTATTAATTTTCAGGGCAATCTTTGCCTTCGTTTGATTAACTTTTCTCTATCATTTTCCATCTTGTTCATCCAATCCATCTGTTCAGCATTATTCAGTGATATTTCTTTAAATTAACACATTTCCCATCTCAAGTCATTACAAATTTCATCTTTTGTCACTGTTCGTTCATCTCTCCTCAGATTCAATATTACTTGTCTTTCATTGTGCACAAACATCTCTGTATTTTGTATCTTAGATAAATTGAAGATAAATGAATAAATGCCACTGTTTACAGCTTGTTTATATGATGAGATATATAGCCTTGATCAATAGAACTATTTGGAAAACAGTTGCATTTAAGAACATAGAAGAGAATAAACTCTTTTCAGTTAATTTCTAAAACTTTTCTTTTTATCTTTTTTTTAAGATCCATAACAGAAATTTATTCTCCACAGTAACTGAAGGGTATTTGCCTTTTAGCAATTGAAATATGTCACAAACATATTTCAAATAGCTTAAATTCAGCTCATATATATGTATTGTAAGTGTCCTGAGAGAAAAGTTGGACATAAGAAGCATCAGATGTGGTGTGCAAGAGAGATGACTGCGCTGGCATGGTTATATGTTGCATATGGATAAGGACAGCTGTGTGAAAAAGTGTCACGCCCTAGCAGTAGAGGGAACCTGTGGAAGAGGTAGACCCAAGAAGACCTGGGATGAGGTGGTGAAGCATGAGCTTCAAACAATGGGCCTCACGATGACAAGTGACCGAGACCTTTGGAGGTATACTGTGCTTGAGAAGACCCAGCAAGCCAAGTGAGACCATAACTGAGGTCTATGCCAGTGTAGCATAACCAGCCCATTTAAGAGCAGCTTTCAATCATTGGGCAATAAACTGCACTTGCGAAAACCTGTTGAGGCAAGTGAAGTTGTGGCCGATGACAGTACTGTCTGATTGGCACCCATGGTTGTGGCACGTAAAAAGAACCATTCAAGCATGATTGTTGCCAGTGCTGCCTGACTAGCCCCCATACCAGTGGCACATAAAAAGCACCATTCGAGCATGGCCGATGCCAGTATAACCTGACTGGCCCTCATGCCAGTGGCACATAAAAAGCACCCACTACATTCTCAGAATGGTTGGCATTAGGAAGGGCATCCAACTGTAAAAATATTGCCAGATCAGATTGGTGCCTGGTATAGCCTTCTGGCTCGCCAACCTTCAGTCAAACCATCCAACCCATTCCATCATGGAAAGCAGACGTTAAATGATGATGATGATGATATATATATATAAAATAACATAACACTGGTTTTTATGTATATACCCATGTGTAAACACAGACATATAAACGTATATATGTATCTACATACATGTGCACATACATATTGAAGGATATAGTAGAAGACATTTGTCCAGTTTGCAATATAATGGGTTCAAACTTATGAAGCAAATTTTCTAATTACATATCAAGTGCCGCACCTTAGTGTCATGTAAAATGTTCTTGTGCTGGTGCCATATAAAAGCACTTTGTACACTCAGTGAAGCGGTTGATTTTAGGAAGGGCTTCTGGTCATAGAAACCATGCCAAAATAGACAGGTGGAAGCTGGGTAGCTGACCAGCTCCTCTCAAATCGTCCAACCCATGCTAGCATGGCAAGCAGACGTTAAATAATGATGAAAACATCATGGCTGCACCTACATGTGTGTGTGCATGTACCTTGTGTGTACAATCAGATGTATGACTGCTACTGTTAACTTTAGAGCTCCATGTAAATCATCATCATCATCCAGTCTGTGTCCAGTTTAGTGGTATTGTTATTTCTGGATTTATTAGTATGGCTAGTAGTGATATACAGAGCAAATATAGGAGAAATTATGATAAATATTTGATCTGTGTAATATAATGTAATAGAGTGAATCCCCTGAAGGTTCATTGTGGTTAGCCATCCTACTGTACTTAGAACATTCAGTGCAGAGTTTCCAAACAGGGTTAGAGGTATGTGCCTCATTTGAGACGTTACAGTCTGCAACTCCTTTGCTCCCTCCCACTTCCTGGATGCTGCAGTTAATGGGAGGGTCACTGCTTCCATAGCCGAATGGATGAAAACCCTGAAGTATCGGAACCTGACAGTGAACTATCTCTTCCAACCTGTGGAGTTTGAGACGTTCAAAGGAACTGGGCCACTAACTGGGAAGTTCTTGTCAATGTTGGCAGCTTGCCTCACCGAGTTGTCAGGTGATGCCTGTCGGGGTGCTTGGCTTTCCCAATACCTTAGCCTCACCATTGCCCGTGGTAATACTGTGAGTTTGCCGGCTTGCTTCAGCAGGTTCTATTAAACCTTGAGGTGTGCAACTAGTTGCCCTCATAAAAAAAATCCCCACAAATAGTTTCAATACAGTTTAAACAGAAAGACTTGGAAGAATTAGATGAAAGTTCTCCAGTAATTTTCTTTCGTGTAAATAAATGTTTATAAATCCTTAAATCCTTAAAAATGTTTCAGCCTGAAGGCTGCGGCCATGCTGGGGCACCACCGCTGAATGGAATGCTTACAGCACCTAGGTTTCCCAAGCAGTCACCCATCTAAGTACTAACTAGGCTCGATGTTGTTTAACTTCGGTGATCAGACAAGAACCGATGCTTTAAAATGTAATATGGCCGTTTATGTTAATTTTAAAATTTGGCAGCAAAATCTTATAAAATGACGATGTTCTAAATGATACGACAACAGTGAAATATATGCAGGGAACAATGATATAGTCTTGTATTTAACAAAATCTTTCTTATTTATGTCATGTGTTTTTGTAAATATCAAATCCTGCTGAGGTCAGTTTTGCATTTTACCTTTCTGCAATAATATATAAGTAGAGAGAGAGAAGTGTTGACCATTAATTTTTGAGTGGAACTTGGTAGACAGAAACTCCATAGAAGCCAGTATCTGTTTGGATAAGTATGTACATCTTTCATTGATGTGTATTGATGAGAGATATAAGTACCAACAACAAAAACCAGTAAACTAAGTTACAGGCACTTATCACCCTTTCCATCAGAAATGCATCGATTGGTTAGTTGGAAACCTGTAACCAATGATGATGTTATTGTTTGTGAATTGCAATACGAAAGAAATAAATGCTTTGGGTGAAGTCAGTATAATAGACTGTACCTTCACAAAAATATTGTGATGTTGTGCTAAAGGGGGAAGTGCTCAATGTAATTAATGTCTTTGATGAAATAAGTGAAATAAACATCAGAGATGCTTTGCCCCATACAGAAATTACAGGAGCTACTCAGAGGTTTTGCAACCTCTTTTAAATCCATTGCAATGCTGGAAACCTACCATATCACCAACAGGTATTTCAGGGTCACAAGCATTTTGCCCCTTAGTGTGATGGTTCACCTGAGTGAGGTAGCAATGACTGAGCTAGTTTTCACCTATGAAAGGGTTCTACATGCAGTCTTTTTATCAACCATAGCCATCTTGAGGTAGTTTCAGCTGCCATGCCTATTTACATATAGATCTTGATTTGAAGTCAGTACCAAACATTTTTTTTTTAAAATTGTCTGAGAAAAATAGAAGAAATTATAATGTAACTATACAGGTGCATTATCAGTTAACCATTTTGTGTCCCTATTTCTTATGAAATATGGTGTTTACATGTTTCAAATAATTTTGAAAATAACTAATGATTTGGAAAAGTTTTGAAAAATGTAGCTGACTTTTTAGTTACTAAAGCAGAGTTTGGAACATAAAGGTTCATTTGCAAATTTATGATAAAAGGTTTACAGGTATGTGTGAAAACTTTAAAATTACAATTTTTTTTTTTTGTTTTATAAAATATAAACCGGAATCAGACAGAAGGTTATGAAAATGTTTAAAGATACAACTTCAAAAGCTCAGCCCATAAACTACACAGACGGACATTATCATTCACTTTATATAAACATATATATTCATAATGTATAACCGTTAGATAATCTTTCATTCATTTCACCATCACCTCATTCATCATTACCATCATATACCATTGCCACTTCTTTAACCTTTATAACACAGCCTTCTATTACAGTGATATTTGAGCTATAAGCTGCATGAAGTTAGCTTCCACCAGCCTTTTCTGTCCTTTTTGGCTTTATTATAAAATATTTTTTTTTTTACTGATATGTATAGAAATATATATATTGGCCTGCTCGCTTAGCCAGCGGGGTGGCGTCACTTGAAGGCTAAAACAATGCGAACGCATTGTGACCAGCGATGTGTAACAACATCTGATGGTCTGGTTGGTCACGTGATCACGTGATATATATATGTGTGTGTGTGTGTGTATGTATATGTGTGTGTATGTATGTGTGTGTGTATATGTGTGTATATGTATGTGTGTGTGTATATATGTATATATATATATATATATTTATGTATGTATTTCTATACATATATATCAAACACATTGTTTTAGAAAGCAACAGCAATGCAGTTGGGAAAGATTAATTATAAATAACAATTACGATTAAACCTTAAAACATTTAATAATCCAGTATTTCAGGTGAAAATATTCTTTTTCATTGAGTGAGGAAAGCAGGAGAATGCAGCTGGGCTTCTTGCACTTTCAGGTTTGTATCAAATGTTAAGATCACATGTTGCCGAACTGTGAAGAAAGTGAGATGTTTGAGAGTTATTTTGAGACGTTACATTGCAAATCCATGGAGAATGTTTGAATGAGCCAAATAAGCTTTATTCAATATTAGACCATCTCATATAGACTTGAAAGTGCAAATGAAACCAAATGTATTCTCCTGCTCTTCTTTAATGAAACGAGGTATTCTCACCCCAAAATAACAGATTATTGAAATTTTTCAGGTAAAAATTTAATCTTTGTTCTAATTTATGTTTAATCATTCTCCTACTACATTTATGTCTTTCTTTCTTTTTTTTATTTTGTCATATTTCAAGCAAACTACAACACACACACACATTTACATATGTAAGTGTGTGTGTGTATTTTTATTTATTTATATATATATATATATACCTACATACAGATATATATGCACAAAACACTTTCAAATAAAGCTTAGATGTATAATTCTATATATGTTTTGACATGAGTTTAGTGTTTTGTAATTGTGTGAAGGGAAAAACTATACACAGCCATGCAGAGTAGTGAATGCATTTGTATGTGTGTGTGTGTGTGTGTGTGTGTGTGACAGAAAGAGAGAGACAGAGAGAGATTGAAATGCACCTACACACCTAGGTATATTCATTAAAAAACAATATGCAACTTGTTCTGCTGTCAGTCTCTTATCTTGCTTCATCCAAAACTGCGTGAGATGATATAACCTCCACTTGCAGCCACTAACACTTGCACTGAGTAACTCTATACAACACCTTTTATTACAGCTCTCTCTCTCTCTCTCTCTCTTTTCCTCTCTCTCTCCCTCTTCTCTCTCTAATTTCAGACTTTCCTGTTGCATTTTACCTCCAATGGTTGTTTGCCAGTTTTGCTAAATTTTTTTTTTCCTTTTTCATGTTTGATTTGTTCCTTACCTTCCATCATTTCTTGAAGGAAGGATATATGTACTTTTTTAAGAAGAAAGCAGAAAAAAAAGATGCCATGTAAAACATAATGCATCCATGTTTCTGTGTATGTGTGGATATATATATATATATATATATATATATATATGTCCACACACACCTATATCTGATGAGTACCACCAAAAATTTAAACATTGAAAGAAAACTGTAAAATGGTGTTTTTGGTCAAAAAATATTTTGTGTGGTAATTGTACAGACAATCCTTGTCATTCTAGCCATCCTAAATACTGTAGACCCAGTGAATGACCCATTGAAAAACTTGTAACCAATAACAGTATTAATCACCAATATAAAATTTGTGAATTTCAGTGGTTGTCAGCTACTTTTTGCCTTCTTTACTCTACTGTACCCTAATAAACATTCAATGTTAAAAAAAACCCCTCATATTTTTATAATTAAATATTGTATTAAAAAGGTGTTAAAATATTTTGTACATTGTAAAAGTATAACCAGTTTATTGCACAAATTTTAACAACAGAACCTTCTATGGACACCAAAGGGTGATGTGGACCCTGGCTGAGCCCCACTGATTTACCTAATGCAAGCAACACTTTCAAAAAAGACTAATTTGGATGGTCACAGTTGGAATGTCTTTGATCTACTGGTCATATCAATTGACCTGAAACTAAACAGCAATGGCTTGACTTAGATATATTTATACTACATGAAAGTAGATTCTTTGATAGTGCTCCTACAAAACCATTAACATTCATTCAGCTAATTATATTTCTTCCTACACAGAAATTAACTTTATTCATAATCAAAGGATATTAATTACTAACATACTCAATTCACAGATGTATATGGTAAGTGTACATACTTCAACCCCTCAAGGAAATTAATGCCTTCAGTACTTTTATTTTCTTTATACAAATACAAACTATCAATTCTCAATAAAATTACTAAATACATTTTCTGTTCTTCATTTCACCTTCACCCTTTCAACATTTTTCATTTGTTTTTTTCTTGACCCCTGTTTCTGTCACCTGAATATACATCAACCTCAGGAGTAACAGTGAAAGACCCATTCTTCAACAAGACCTCCTACATTTCCTACCCACCTATCAATGATGGCCACAAGGTTTTAAATATCGACATCCTAATTAAACCCCATACTCTGGATGATGGTATCATTCTCTATGAAGGTCAGCAACAGAATGGAAATGGAGATTTTGTTGCCTTGCTTCTTAAAGATCATGGCTATCTGGAATTCCGATTTGATGTTGGATCAGGTCAGTATCTGTTCCATTAAATTCCTTTGTTTGACTTCAGTGTTTTTTTTTTTGTTTTTTGTCTGTTTAAATTTGTGGTAAAAACAAAATTTGTTTCTTACAAAATTTTAAAGAACTTTTTGTAAATCTTTCATTGATATGAAAATATAATAAAATAAAATAAGAGGAATTTTAAAGAAGCTTGAGGCACAATTTATTCTGTTGGCAACAAATGGCTTCTTTGTTCCTGAAAAAAAAAACAGACAAAGATATATGTGTATGATACTTATGAAAGTCAGGAGTATTGAATGTGCAAAATCTGTACAAACTGGAAAAGGGTATAAACAATCACTTTTTCCATTTAATGTTGTTATAGCCATTTTCCAGGCTTACATGGGTAATTAGTACAGTGTTTTGTTGGAGGAAATGCTTGTACAGAATGGAGTAAAATTATCAATGATCTTTACTCATCAGATTCAAGGCACAATGTCTAAAGTAAGATTTGAACTTGTGACCATTTTATCAGTAGCATAGTCTGTAGAAGAATTTGATGAGTTCAGTTGTTGTGTGGAAAGAATTTACCTTTGTAAAGAAGTGAGAAAAAGAAAAGGGAAATTGCTTTAGTCTATTTATTCACATCTTAAGCCACAATCACCATTTCACTTCAGATGAAGAGCAAGGCTCCAAAATGTTACTTTCTTTGTTTCTCATGACAACCGAACATACTAAACTCTCTTGTGGATGAATTACTGCCAATGTCAATCCCCACTGATTTTCATGAATTCTGAATTTTACTTCACACAGTTAATAATCCAGAATCCTTAACTTCACAACCATTGTACTTCATCTATGTATTTTTAAATTTATCATCATCATCATATGCCCAGAATCCCTCATTCTGGCATGAGTTGAATAGGCTTGCTGTATAGCAAATAAATATGCATTCTGATTTCAGAACCTGTCCAATTTCACTTTGCCTTTCATCCAACTGATGTCAGTTATATTTGTGTCAGTAAAAAAGTAAGGTCAATAGTGAAACATTGTACTCATGTTAGAAAACAACATTATTTCCATTAAAATAAACACTGAGTTCCAGATATCTCTTCATTTTGCCATCTACTGGGTCCGTCCTATTTTGATCATCTCCAACTTCTGTGACACACTGACAGGCTACATCATTTTGCTACTGATAGATGTGGCCCCGTGGTAAGAAGCTAGCTTCCTGGCCACATGGTTCCAGTTTCAGTCCCACTGCATGACATCTTGGACAAGTATCTTCTATAATCACAGGCTAACTGAAGCCTTGTGAGTGGATTTGGTAGATGGAGACTGAAAGAAGCCTGTCATATATAGATATATATGTGTATGTGTGTCTTTGTGCCTGTGGTTGTCACCCACCACCATGTGACAACCAGTGTTGGTGTGTTTGTGTCCCCATAACTTAGCAGTTCAGTAAAAGACACTGACAGAATAAGTACCAGGCTTAAGAAGAAAGTAAGTACTAGGATCAATTCATTTGAGTAAGAATTCTTCAAAGCAGTGCTCCAGCATGGCTGCAGATAAATGAGTGAACCATGTAAAATATAAAAGGCAACTGTTTAGTTGTCCTCCTGTGACACATCAATAAGTTTCTATTTTCTTTTCATCTCTCCCTAGGCCCTGCTATCATCAGAAGTGCTGAGCCTATCAAGGCCAAGGAATGGGTTAATGTTAAACTTCATCGTGAGGACAATGTTGGTATGTTGCAAGTAGGTGATAGCGCACCAGTGAAAGGTAAGTGCTGTTTTTTATACTTTGTACACAACATGCATTAATACAGTTCTCTCTCTCTCTCTCTCTCATTTATTTCATCCTCCCTTTCTCTCTCTTATCTACTTTTTCTCTATGTGTGTGTGCACGCGTGCTTGCACACTCACACACGCACAAAACAATGAACTTTGAGTGACAATAAAGTGAATTATCAGTTACAAATGAATAAACATGCATTCATCTCACGTTTGTTTGTCCAAACATGTGTGTCTGTGTGTGTGTGTGTGTGTTCAGAATCATGAATGTGTCCTAATTCGATCTTTTTTTATCAAGTTTTTTTTTTATATATTTTTATGTGATTTCCTCATGGAACAGTACAGTTTCTAAATCCAGCATCAATAGTTTTACTCTTTTATGATCTCATCTTCATGATGAAGTGATGTTATAGTCTGCTGTTGCCTTTTTATAGGAAGCCAGACCAATGTAACTGATGTAGACATTACAACTGGAATGTACAGCTGTTGGATTTATATGTTATCAATTACCAAAAGAAAATTTTGTCAGATTCTTTCTATGGGACAATAAAAATACACAAACAGAACAGGCGCAAGAGCTACTGTGTAGTAAAAAGCTTGCTTCCCAACCACATGGTTCTGAGTTCAGTCCTACTGTGTAGCACCTTGGGCAAGTGTCTTCTACTATATCCTTGAGCCAACTAAAGCCTTGTGAGTGGATTTGGTTGATGGAAACTGAAAGAAGCCTGTCATATATATATATATATATATATGTCTACAACAAAAGCAGTCATACGAATACTTAAACATTTGATTATACACCAGAATGTTGGAACTTTACTTTTTGAAACTGCAAGTAATTCATATGAAAATATGATAAAACTTGATAGAAAAGAAATACATAAATATATATATTTTTTTTTTTACTTGTTTCAGTCATTTGACTGCGGCCATGCTGGAGCACCGCCTTTAGTCGAGCAAATCAACCCCGGGACTTATTCTTTGTAAGCCCAGTACTTATTCTATCGATCTCTTTTGCCGAACCACTAGGTGACGGAGACGTAAACACACCAGCATCGGTTGTCAAGCAATGCTAGGGGGACAAACACACACACACACACATACATTTTATATATATATATATATATATATATATATACATATATACGACAGGCTTCTTTCAGTTTCCGTCTACCAAATCCACACACAAGGCATTGGTCGGCCCGGGGCTATAGCAGAAGACACTTGCCCAAGATGCCACGCAGTGGGACTGAACCCAGAACCATGTGGCTGGTTAGCAAGCTACTTACTACACAGCCACTCCTATATATATATATATATAGTAATGACTTTGAAAGTCCCTCCTAGCGTGTGGCATTTATGTGTAATAATACCCTCTATATAATATAAATATATATATATATATATATATATATATATATATATATATATATATATATATATACACATACATATATCATTCTTAAACAAGAATCTTGTTGAGAGTCGCTTCAAAGTTTTGGCCAGCCAAGCCATCATTAGACTGCTATATGAACTATACCAGTCACAGAGTTATAGTGTTATAATGGAAAAAAGGAAACAAAAAAATTGTAATGTAGCTTAGAGATTTATGCCTTATTAGATGCTTTGGGATATATTTTACCATTATCCTTAATTCTTAAAACTGTATTAGGAGTAGTACTATTGTGTGTGTATTGTTCAAGTTGATTCTGATTGTGCAAACTTATGATCAGAGGTTTTGTTTATTTTTTTCCCCTTGGCTATGACCCTTTAGACTTTTTTTCAGCTACAGTGTTCCTTGGACAATATTATCTGGAATGTCCTTTTTTAAGACAGTAGAGCAAAATTTGAGGGAAACTGGACTGCTATTCCTTGCAGATCAAAGGTCCCCTGTTAGTGTGCATATGTGTTTGGAATATAGAGATGGTAAGATCTGAACAAGAAGTCCTTCAATGCAGATCAACTTTACTGCCTATAATGAGCCATTCCAGTGTACTCACTGCTTGTCATCTGCGATGCCAAGCCAAAGTCAATAAACTATAACTGAATACCTCCACTAAACTGGTATGTTATCTGAGTACACTATAACTTACAAAGAGGGGACCTTGAATTAAATTCGGCTAAAAGCCAAGTCAGTCAGCCTTGGTACCAGACAAGTTACTTATTTTCCCACAGTTTGCCTAATTTAATAGCAATATTCTTAA
The DNA here is from genome assembly GCF_006345805.1 of Octopus sinensis. Lineage (NCBI taxonomy): Eukaryota > Metazoa > Mollusca > Cephalopoda > Octopoda > Octopodidae > Octopus > Octopus sinensis. Next base: position 11,541,808 of record NC_043022.1, read on the forward strand.
ATACAGTTTTGAGTGGTTACCGTTTGAAAGAGAACTCCCAAGTGATTAAATTTTCTTTATGCAAATTTAATGAAGATTCTAAATTTGCAGATCTGTCTAACAATTGGTATAAAATTAATAGTATCATTTCCACAAACTTTTTCTCATTTTTTTCCTTTTGTCTCTCTTCTTTCTTTCTCTCTACACACACTTTCACATGCTTTGTACATACACTCATATACTGTAAGTATTAATCATCACTCTAATAACACTCCAATGTATATATATATATATATATATATATATATATATATATATATATATATATATATGCCTTGGTGTATATGTGTGTATGTGTATATATACGTGGGTGAGTGTGTGTGTCTGTTTGTGTAATTCAGTCTAAATGCATAAAATATTTCAAACATTTTTGCCACCTGTTTTGAATATGAACTTTAAAACATCCGTCCTTCATAATCCTGCACACGTGCATATCTCTCAGTTCTGTTATGACTAGCTTTCACTACTGCCGTCACCTTCTTCCCCAATCCACCCCACACTCTAAACCGAATCAAGGAACTCTAGTGACAGGAAAACTAAAATTGCTGTGGGTTCTCATACCTTTCCAACTCTGACAGCATACAATGATTTTGGAATTGTCACATGTGCATGCATGCATACATACTTGTGTATGTATGTAAATACATATATATATCCCTCAAAACAATCTTTACATAAAGACTTAGCTCACTGAATATAACAGCTAAGTATCCTGTAATACAACCTCTACAGAGATATTTGAATGGCTGGGTACAACAGCTGCATGATCTTCAGTACATCCTCCACATAGATACTTGATTAGCTATCTATAACAGTTGATTCGTTGACTGGTTGAATTTAAGCTCCACGCTTTTATTCTACAACCTGAGTCAACATCCTCTCCTTGAGGTTTTTTAATGGTTTTATCAGAAATCGAATTGGCTGCACCTAGTCTCAAAACTCTGAGACTAGTTTGTAAAAGATTAAAAAGTTATTCTTATACCTGACACCTACCCCAAACACTTAGCTAGTTGGTGATTGTGATGGTGGTAGTGTATACTGGTGTATTAAATGCACCATCCAAGAACAAGAATGGTCCATCTACACACATTCCTTCCTTCTACACACAGTTTTTCTGTCTATCAAATTTCACCCACTTAATCTACAATTAACCCTACCTTCTATGTTGGTACTATATTTTATGCAACAATGTCTCCAGTGCAAGACATGGATGTGTTAAATATTTTAATAATGGAAAAAACAGATCCCTGTGGAATTTTCAAACTTCCAAGAATGACTTCCATCTAGCTAGTCAACTTATTTTTCTTGTTTTATTCTATAAACTTACATAAATACATACATACATACATATATATATATATATATATATATATATATATATATATATATAGACATACATATTTATATCTATATATATTAACCTGACCATCTGTTTGCATTAGAATAATATTGGATTTCCTGTCAGGGTAACTGAATTGTTAGTCTTTTGTGTTTCACTAATGACTAATCTGTAGAGTTGTTAGAAAACTAAAGAAATTCGAATGAAGAATGATATCAAAACTATAAATTTTGTATGTTTAAATAATTTTCTTTTTTTTTATGTAACCTATAATTTCTTTGATAATCAATGAAATATAAATTGCTGGAAATGAGAAAAGAGAAGAAAAATACCATTTTTCTCTTTAATAAAAAAAAAAAGTTGTTTTATACACTCTATTAATCAATTTTCTATTTTTCTACTCATGATCAATTTATAGCTGAAATAGCTGTGAAAAATTATCAAAGTGGACCTTAAATGTGAAGCTGTACACATGATATTCTCTCATTCCATTAACTTGATATTCTTTCATTCCATTAATATTATATTCTCTCACTCCATTAACTTGATATTCTCTCATACCATTAACTTACTGTTCTATTGTATTCATTTCTTGCTCTCTCCTGTCTCTTAAAAACTTCTTTACACTTTAGTAATTTGTAATTCTTACTTGGCATAAATATAACAAATTCTTTAACTTATTATTGCTACCTTTGTCAAGAATCATGGATTGGCAGAATCAACAGAGCATTAGAGAGAATGCCTGGTGGCATTGCATTGTTTCGCTACACTTGTGTTCTGAGCTAAAATCCCATGGAGCAATGGAGGGTGATGGAGACAGTTTTATCTTTCTTCCTGTTCTCTGGGGTCAGTTTTTACCCTTCATTCTTCCAGTGTCAGGAGGATGAAAGTAGCAGTCAAGTGCCCAAAGTTAATTTAATCAACTTTACACTTTGTACCTACCCAAGAAATCATTATTAGCACTGTCTCTGAGGTTTTGCATTTGAGCCATGTTCTTGGCACTAATCTCTGCCTATTCCCTTTAGATTCCTTTTCATCACTCTCAGTGCACACTTAAAGTCTCTTTACTGCTCTACCAGGTCAAATCAAAGAGCTTAGTTCTTTTATAACTGCAATGATGAAGACCAATATATTCATTCCTCTATAAAAAAAAAATTTGCTTTGTTCTGCTTAGTCAAAAAACGAAAAGAATTAAAATTAATATTTTCAACTAGCAGTATCGCCCGGCGTTGCTCGGGTTTGTAAGGGAAATAACTATATAAGCATTTTTAGAGAGTTACTTCCTTTATAGATGCCAATTCGGGCTTTCTTAGCTATTTCTGTTTTGGTGTCTTCAAGCCATGAAGTCGTTGTTCTAAAAGAACGCTGGTCTCCTTGACAACGCATTACGACGTTGATTTCCTTAAACTCCCTTCCCCACAGCTTCACGAGGGAGGGAAGAAGGGGGAAAAGCAAACACAGGTGCAGGTGTTTGAGCGTGGACGCCAACTCCGCCGCCATCGACACACGAAAAATTATGCATTAAAATGGAATAAAAAATGACGTTAAATTATTTTTAAAATCGTAGACTCATCGTAGACGCGCGCTAATAGCCAGATGGGCTCGATATTAATCACGATTATAAGATACCCGAATTTGGTTAAACTGCACCGCAAAATGTGGGAGGAGTTAGGAATCTAAATCATAGGAGACAGACACTCACACAACTACAGTTTTATATATATAGATATTACTTCTTTCTGATGAATTCAAGTTATTGGAAGTTGTTTTTTTTTTTTCATTTTCTTTATTGGGGAAGATGGTCCAGCTATTGAATAAATCTATTCCATTAACCAGTTTCACTTATTTCCCCACTCTTTAACCTAACCAACACCAGCTATACCAGATTTAATAATATTAAAAAAGAAAACACAAGGATTTTTTGTCTCTTTTCATATTGTATGTATTATTATATTTATTGTTGATGCTGTTCCTCTTAGTTTAGCAACTTAATGAATGTGTATTTTGATTGATTAATTAAACAATTAACTTTTTTGACATGTATTTTGTAACGAAAATGAAAAACCAACCAATTTTTTTTATTAATCGTCTTTCTACTGAATTTCTTCTTTTGTCCCCCAGTGAGACCTGGGAACACAGAAATAGTCTTGTCTCGAGGAGGTATATATGCTTATCTTACCTGTCTCTAGCATCTTTGCTGAAGTGGTCAGGTGGATTGGCACTTCTTTTCCAGAACGTCTTCTCCACCTTTTATTAACAATTTTTTTCTCCTTTTTTTTTCTCGCTCTTTCTCTCTGTCTCTTTCTGTCTCTCTTTATTTCTGCCCAAAACTCAACAGAACAAAGACAGAATTTCTAAAGATGCATTTTCTAAATAATTATTTGGTTAAAATACTAAAAACGAAAAGAAGAAAATATTTATTTAGAACACATTAAATCAGAACACCTGACCCATGTATATGTTGATACATCTACAGTTAAATATTTGGAAGGCTTTAGCTTTGGAGATTACAGATGATGTGGAAACATCCTATTGTTCTCTTGAGTTATTTTTCTGTCACCTTAAGCTTAAGAAACAATAGGACCTTTACATCATTTGTTGTCTCCACAATTAAAGCTTCTAAATAAATAATTGTAGTTATATCTACATTATACATGTTACAAATATTTACATTAACAGTAATATCTGTAAAAATTTTGAAATTTATTCAAGACAAGCCAGTCTACAAAAACTGAACTTTAACGTTCCCAGCCTAGAAAATCCAGTCTGAAACGGTAGAAAGAAGGTAAATGGGGATGAAATTCTGGGTAAATGTAGGAGGATAAATGGAGCCAACCACCACGCTTCTATTTATTTACTTGTATGTGGTTACAGTTAGTACAGTTGTTAAAGTGTCTGAAAGACTGCCTCCCAGTATTTCTTCTAGTTGTCAGTGTTCTGAGTATATATCCCTCCTGTCATCCTTTTGGCATGGAACTGGTTGAATTGTTAGAGTATCAGACTGGATGTGTTGCAGTATTTATATTCCAGCTGTTTACTTTCCGACCTGAATGTAAACGACAGTATTGATATCAAGCTCTCTCAGCCCTTACTTTTTCCTTGGATAATGTTGATTGCAATTAAGGGCGGGGACAGTTTTACAGGTGTGGGCCACTGCTGGTGTACTTTAAAAGAAACAAAAAAAAAAAACCTTGCTCAGGCTTTCACATTAGAGAGGAATTTTTCAGCTTCTGGTCCATAGTCCTATGAGATATATGGAAGCCCCAGAAAGTGTTGAATGGACAAAATGTTCTAGAAGACAACTTAACAAACATATTAAACACAGAAATTGATCAGTAGCTTAATGTTGACATATGTAATGAATGATGCATAAAAAAGCTAAGTAGAAATTAAAATGTAGGAGATAAGAAAAATCTTAATTCTTCAGTGATTCCTATTAGTTTTGTTGAAATTGTGAAAGCATCAGAGAAAACTCCACCAAAATATGTGGCCTTGTGCAAATGCCAGAAATCAGTATTGTTTCTCAACAAGCATGGGAGATAACTACAAATATGTTTCAGTATTATTATGACTTCATCAGTGAAGCCTAATCTTCATTGTGCTTAATGAAGGAGTGAATATACATATTGTGTATTCATTGAGTATAGGAAAATAGATTTCTTTAGAGATTCAATAAGTCATTAATTCCTTGTACATGGAGCACAAGAGATAAAATTAATGTTAACATATATGGAAATCATATTAGTCAATGACTTGTATTGTTTTCTTTTCTGTTTTTTTTTCTTTTGCATATTTATTTTTGATAGTTTTACGATGCCTCCTGCTTTAAATGTATTAGCACTAATTTACCTATTGATTTTTTTTTTTTATGTAGCTGACATCTGTGAATCAAACAAATTGTTTTACCTGTCTAAGTCATTATTATACTATAATAACTGCAGCTACACTGCTTGTCAATTCAATTTCTAGGTTTAAACTTGGATGACTTTTACATTTTTCATCGACTATAAATATTAGTTTCAATGACTTTTCATAATGGGAACATAGTATTAGTGAAGGAAAAAAACTATTATAATATTACAAGTGTAATAATATCTTTGATAATCAAATATTTATCCGTTTATTTTGCCGTCTAAACCAAACTTAAATATCATTTCTAAATTCTTTGATTATTCAGTCATTGAGTCTTTTGAGTTTTGGGAGAAATATCTAACACAAATTCTACTCAGCTTTTTATTTTTTATTTCATTTTTATTTATTTTTTCCATTATGATATTTTATTTACATTTTTATTTATTTTACTTTTTTTATAATTTATTTTAAACATACCCTCTGCTGGCCCTTTGTTGTCACATGAGAGTATGCAGCAGTTTCAAAACCTTTTTCTCAGGCTTCACTATGCTTCAATTTCTCCTGAATTTTACCCTTAATTGGGGCACTCTTTCAGCAATGAAAACCAAACAGTTTTAATATCCTCTATATTTGATTCTTAATGTCCTATATATTTGATGAAAACATTTCTGTCACATAATATCACATTGATATTCTCTAATTTTCTTTGATTTCATACTAAGAGCTGGTGTTATTTTGGTATCTTTCGGTAAATTTTTTTTCTCAATCACTCCTGTTCTGAGACTATTTAGTAAAATAAAAAATGGGCCAACTCACTGAAATATAAGGAATCTATGATTGACCTATGGGTTTCTTTCTTTCTTTCTAACTAAAAGTAAACTTCACATTTACAGAGGGTTGCTTGGTTGGGTCTCTACAGTTAGTAAAATCACTAGTCATGTCACTAATGGTACTGGTTAGCCCCAGGTCAGCCTTTGTTAAATGGGCATATGAAGGAAGGCATTCCAAACTTGATTATCCCAATGTTTTGCTTTATCTAGGAGCACATTGTTCAAGATGTCCTTCTGTTTCTAAGACAATAAAGTGTGATTTGTAGGAATTTAGCTGCTATGTCTAGCATCATTGGATTATTTTGCTGTGTGGTGTTAAAACAGTTGTATGCCTTCATATCACCATATTTGGCAGAGTAGAAAAACTTTGCTCAGATCTGTTCCCTGGAAAGAAGCTTTCCAGATGCATGGTCAACCATAATCAATAGAGGTTATAGGGACATGTACTACATTAGAAAAGTTTATATCTAAAGAAGCACTATTTATTACTCTAAGGTATTTGGGAGGGTCATACTGTAAGTAAAGGAGAAGTTTTGTAGAAAATCTCAGGTTGCACAACTACAATAAAATATGCAATGCAGTTGGCTCTGTGATTGTTTGTTTGATGTAGTAAACAAAATTTACTATGCACATCAACTAATGATGATGATGATAATAATAACAACAATAATAATAACATGAACTTCCAACTTGTTGTCTCTTGAGGTCTCTGGGTGAGACTTGGAGCCAACTTGTACAAATGTAAAGCAAAAGTCAAACATAGAATAATAATAATAATAATAATAATGACGATACTGGTAATAACTAAAGAATTTTCAAGTATAGAAGGCCAGAAGTTTGTGGTAACTAAATCATATCTTACCAAAAAAACACCAACTCTTCCCAGTCATCATCATCATCCTTATAAGCCTCATTTTTAATATTTAGAATGAATATATATGGTTTCAGAAATGCAAATGTATCTAAGCTAATTTTTACAGCTCGACACCCACTGGTCTTAGATACTCTTCTTTTTATAAAGAAATACATTCTATAAAATATAAAGACATACGTACGAAGATTGAATGATTATTATAAATTGGAAGACAAATTAATATTATAGTCCTACAAAATAAAGGTAAGAGATTAGCTGAATCTTTAGAAGATTGGACAAACTGCCTTGCAATGTCTGCTTAGGACTTTTTACATTCTTAGCTCAAATCCCACTAAGGTTAACTTTGCTTTCATCTTTTCTGAGACGATGAAATGAAACCCCAGTCAATACTGGGTCAGTTGATATAATCATCTCTACCCTTCCACCAAATTTGAGGCCTTGTATTAATGTGTCATTTTGACCTACAAATTGGTGGAGTGTCAAGTCAAACCATTTCAATAAATTCTGAATTCAGTTCAAGTTAATTTTGATATTGATGTTTTGAGAATTGATACAACTGGGATCAGACACAGGTTTAATTGACTATTTCTCCATATTGTTCTTGTTAATGACTTTTATGTCATCTAAGTAATTGTATTGTAGAAATAAACCAACTGGAGATTGACTTTGCATTTTATGTGTCTCTGGTACTAAAATATATCAATATCAGCTATATACCGAAGTCGGCTCAGTTGTCTATATTTCCTACTCTGACAAAATTTGGCCTGAATTGATTGCATACAGAATTCATTGTGTCTACACTCCAAGAGCAATCCTTGTTCCAATTCATCTTAACTCACCAGCCCACTCTCACTCTTTCACACATTGGCATGTTGTGTTTACCTCTTGCTTGTGAGCAATGTGTCTTTAATGGCAGCTCTTTTACTCCACCCACCCCCTTCTCTTCTATCAAAACCTTGAAAATTTGCAGTCAGTTCTGACGTTCACCTCACTTCTAGCTAAGTTCTGTTATGCTCGTCCACTCTTTTTCTAAAGCAAACATCCTGCTACTCTTCACACGGTTACTCTCTATACTTACATCTGCACCTCACCTTTCTGCTTATTTTAACTTTGTCTTACTCTATCTGTATGCTGTAGATCACAACTCTATTATTAATTCCATACATGAGAAAATTAGCGTTGAAGACAAATACTTGATGTTAAAAGGGCCCAGTGAACGACAGACCTAAAACAGGGCAATTTGGAAGGAATAGCAGTACTTTCCTGTCACCCACCTATAACAGCTTCTGTATAATCGCCAGTTCTTGTTTTCATCATCATTTTCGTCATCTTCATAACATGATTAACTTAATGTACTATTTATTGAGTTTATTTTATTAATTACTTGGATAAGATAACTTAGCTGTTTCAGCCAAAGATTTGCCCAGGCCATGTCTAACTTAATATCACCACTTGATTAGAAATCAAACGTTTCTAAGTCGTTAATAATTGTCACAGTGATCTCTACTTGTGCTAATAAATGAAGACCTTACACTGAAACATGGCCTAGTCTTTTAAGATTTTCTTGTTTTCTGTGAAAAATACAGTTAATTTCCTACTCTTTGAGGTGACAGCTATTGACTTGTTCTTTATAAAAATATTATTTAGAACAGAATATGATTGGCAGAATATAATTTAAAGTTGTTATCATACTACCAAGATCATAGACATTCACCAACTGCACTGGCTACATTCTATTTTTAATTAATTTTAATGAATTAAAATACTGAAGTTGTCTATTCAGCCTTCATTAACCAGAATTGGTCATTATGCTAATGAATCTTTCCCTTCTCCACATAGTTCACTGCATTATTTATCTTATCACCAACTTTACAGAGATGTAGATACCAAAAATCCCCAGACATTTTACTGTTCTTACTTCAGTGTCTTATTTCTGGTTTTGAATTTAAATCCTGCTACAATCTACTGGAAAATATCATTCATAAGTATTAGGGAAATAAATATCAAGTATAATGGACTGACAGAACAATTAGAGAGTCAGGAAAGACATCTTGCATATAAATTTCGAGATTTTGTGTTCTAACCACAATGCTTGCAATGACACTGGAGCTACAGCGTATCTGCCCCAGCTCAGCAACTTTTTTGTTGGATAGATATCAATGGCATGGAGAGGGAAAGCTTGAATGAAGACTTTCAATTGCCAGTCTTCCTCAAAGAGTATTTATCAAACCTGTACATACATGTGCAGAGGTATGGCCCACCTTGGCTGATAGAATCCTTACAGAGAGAAAAATCAGTGCTTAATAAATTTTGACTGTGTAGGTTTATGTATCTGGTTGACAGCATTGAAGTATGAGGCAAAGGTGCTTTTAAAGTAACTGCTCAATCTATTCAAAGTAAGTAAGCCATCAAGTTCTCCACACTACACCTCAACAAATTCTATAATGAATTCCACAGAGGGGAGATGACATGAACTTCATGTCAATTACATTTAGCTCTCTCTTTAATAAAATACGTCTTGTGGCTCTTTAATATTTCTAAGTGAGAAAGTATATTTATTAATATGAAAGAAAAAAAATATCATATAATATAAAATAATTTAATATAATATTAGAATGACATTGCAAAAAAAGACATCATTGTTTTTAAGAAGTTTACTTTGCATGTAACTTTGCAGGGTTTAATCCCACTGTGTAACATATCAAGGGAGTGTTCTGCCATAGCTTCAGGTTGACCTATACCTTATAAGCAGAATTGTGTAAGCAGAAACTGTGCAAAAGTCTGTTGCATATATATAGATAGATACATAGACAGATGTTACCTCATCACCATTTCGTTGTTAGTAACCAAATAAATTTCAGGTGTCTCATACTTTGGGGGGATGTATCCCATTCTATCTCTTTTTCCTTGCATCTTACTCTTAGGGAATTAAACCAAGAAACATTTTAGTTGATCATTTTCTATATTATGCACTCTCATCTGTTTGTAACAATGAAGTCGTTTTCTGTAGGATTCAACAGAAAAAATATTTTGGGGGTTGTAAACCTAAACGTAATATTTAATTATTTAACTAACTACAAAATTAAGCAACCCACATTTTTTTAGGACAGTCACAAATTCCATCATCATAAATTTGCTGCTGTTAAATTAACACCATTCAAGTAGAGAAGCAGTAAATATCATAAGTGAAACATGAAAGTTTTGATCTCTTTGAAAATATTTCTTCAATTTTATCAAAGACCTATTGCTGAAAGGTGCTGCTTTACCCTGGCTTCTCTTCTTTCTTTGAAATTCTATGGAAAATAAATTCATCTGAAATATCATCTCTAGCAACCTTTTGCAATAATCTCTCCTACTTTAAAACCTAATAGTCTGTTATATTTGTACCTTCAAAATTTCTGCTGCACTCTTCCAAACATGGCTACAAGTTAACATAGTTCATTTTCTAATGTGTGCGGTTAAACAGTAACACAATGCAAAATTATTTCTGTCTGTAAAAGCCATATTACCCCCACCCCAAATCTAACAGTGCAGGTAAAAATATGATAGACAAATATAACAGACTTCAAGTTACACTCTGCTTCTGTTACATCCCATAATTCTCTCAACTTTTACACTTTCCACTGCATGAAAGTCACGATATTCTGCTTTCACCATCACCACCATCTTCAGAAAATCCACCTTTTTATTTTTACCATTAAATCGACCTTTTCATTCTTTATCTCTCTTTAGCCACGAATTCCTACAATTATTATCATTGCACCTCGCTGAATAATTTTTTTGTGAATAAATGTATTAAAAATTCCACGGAAATATAAACTACTTTTATATACTTTATAAAATTTCTAGGTTTAATTATCTCCCTTAGACTAGTTTCACACTTTACCTCCCTTGACAATGCTTTTTTTTTGATAGGTTGTCGGACTTGGTGCTCTGCCATCTCATATATATGTGTGTGTGTGTTTGTAAATACATGTATATATATATATATATATATATATCTGTACTGAGCCTGTTTTCCTCTTGTTTGGAAATTCAGACACACATGCATATATATGCACATACACTTCTCATCTTGTATATATTTTAGTTGATATTTCTTGGAATTTTTTTTCTTTTTGCTTAATTTTTTTTTAATTAGATAAAAAAAAATGAATAAATGTATACAATTATTGCTGACAATTCAAAGTAAATGCATGTATGGAAATAGTTAAGTCAAAGATGTTCTAAGTATATTGCACGACATTCTTGAGAGCAGAATTTGTCTCCATCAGTATTACTTCGTATAACAAGCAGGTAGTTGTAGTGATTGGAGTTATGGTACATAGTAGTCATGAAGGCCTTTGTAATGTGTAGAAATAGTCCTGTTGTTTGCTGCATGTATTAGTTTTTATATGTATTAGTTTTGAAATAGCAATAGTAATTTCTTTGGGGGGAATCATAAAATAGTAAAGGTAAAACTATATGGCATTAGTACATACCACTAGAACATAGAATATTTTCCTTCAAAAGAATTTACAAGATATAATCTATTTTATTCATCTATTTCTACTATATTACTAAATTAATTGCTCCACTCCACCATCTCAAAAATATTTTCAAAAACCCATCACAGAGAATAAAACATTCAATAATTTTCCCAATAACTAGCTGAGGAAAAAAATAATGAATTAAATAGCTTAAAAAGTTTAATAATATATATATATATATATATATATATATATATATATATATATATATATATATATATAACTTGCTGGTACATATGATATTAAATAGTGTGCTCCTTTGTAAAGAAGACAAATCAATGTTGCCTCTGTTGATAAATTTTAAATTTATTATAGCACTTCTATTTAGCTGATTTTTTCCTTTTTTAGAGGCTGTGCTCTCCTCCCTCTTAAGTGTAGTGGACTCTGCTTCTGATTAAAATGTTGTCCTTGTGAGATCCCCCAAATGATTGTCTCAAACAGCTGAAACGTATTCAATTAAAAGCAGGATGGTCTAATGATATTGGACTTACTGTCTTGAAAGCTTGTAAAGTTTACATCCACTGCAAGCATTCCATTATCCTTCTAAATAAAACACCTCTTTATTCTACAACACCCTCCATTTACCTAACAGTGAAATCAAACAAGATCTTTATTTCTATTATTCACAAAAGATTCAATCTACAACATTGCATGAGCCTACATATGGATAAAGCCTCATTAATTGTTGACAGAAGTGCATAAAATATATAGACAACTCTCTTCATCTTATATCCTTTCTGTAAAATATTCTATTTGGATAAAACATTAGTTTGTGAATTGGACTTTACAAATTTGTTACAAAAGTAATTTTTGAAGTTTCCAATACACAAGGTACTTCCTTCTGTTGATTAACTAATGATTAGGGATATTGTTACGAGCTTCCCATGGCAGAAGAGACCCATACCTCACAGCAGACGCGTTAAAACTGATCCTTCTAGTGGTGTAAAGCACTCACAACAAAGCCACATAAAAGTGCTCTTGTGGTGCCACTTAAAAGCACCTGTGTGGTGTCACGTAAAAGCACTTCTGTCATGCTACATAAAAGCACCCGGCACTCTCTGTAAAGTGGTTTGCATTAGGAAGGGCATCCAGCAGTTGAAACCATGCCAGATCAGACTGGAGTCTGGTGCAGCCAGCTCTGGTCACACCGCATGGACAGTGGACATGTAAATGGTGATGATGTTTAACACTACATTTAGTGTTCCTATATTTGATTAACTTGTGATTTCAAATAGACAGGAGGATATTTATAATAGTTTTAAAACAAAGTTCAGTTTTTATCTCTGTTAGATTTAGGGTTGGGTGGGGTTAGATAGACAGAAAGGTAACCCATAGACAAATTTAACTTGTAGGAAATCTGCTGCTATATAAATATGCTAAGTCAGCTCTTTAATTAATAAGCAAACAGAAAATGAATATTATTAAATCATAAATGTAAGATGACTTAAAAAAGCAGATTAATTGAAGGAAAATAGATTAAAAAATGAAGTACAACAATTATAACATTTGTTTTAATCTAAATTTCTCGAAGTTATATCAGGTAACAAATAAATATAAAAAAAGAAACCGAAAGGAATTATCTCCCTTTTTCTTTCATTTTATTTCTAGCCGCTGATGAATTGCCCCGCTTGCCAATAGGAAAGTGATATTTGTCATGCTTCTTACCATTTTGTTTTGCTTGTGTTGTGATGTGTTTTTGAGTGTTGTTTTCATTTTTTCCTTTGTTACTTTGTGATTCTATATTCTTTTATATTCTATTCTCTATGTTTATTTTTGTTCAGTGTTTCTTGAACAGATTGCTATGTTGTCTGGAGTGTACCTTGTAAATAAATAACCCTTTAGCATTCAAGCTAGTCTAATCTACAATATTTAATCAAACCAACCTAATCTGTAATTTTTAGTCAAACCCACCTAATCTGTAATAATTTGTCAAACCAGCTTTACTCACCTTGTATTATGTTAACTTTACTCCTTGACGAAAAATCCCCAACTCTCAGTAAATTTTATAAAATGTCACACTTTTCTTTGTTTCATAATCTTCTTATGATTTCATTGACGTATCTGAATGCTGAAGGGCTAAACAAACAAGTTGTGTAATGTGTTAAAACATAACCCAGTTTAATCTTCTTTGCTACTGTTTGTTGTTGTTGTTCTTGTAACTATTTACCATTCAAACTGGCCAAATCTAGCATTTGTAAAACATCACTCTCTATTTGTCTAAACTGAGAACTTTATGATATGTAGCTACTGGTAGCAGGAAATGTTTCTACTGAATCACGTCTTATCTTAGTCATATTGTTTCTTAGTTTAATATGTTGTTCATGGATGTTGACATTTCTAACACCATTAATACCATGAATGCTAATGGTTTAAACTATATATATATATATATATATATATATATATATATATATATATATATATATATATATATATATATTACATATATATATAATTTAAACAACTAGCAACAAATATTTTCTTAATTAATCTCTATTTTTTCCCTTTAAAATTAACCATACAAAGCATTATTATTTAAAAGATTAAAGCATTTAATTATGAACTGCATTAATGATACCATGTTGGTAAATAAATGTTAACAATGAAAAAGAGAAATTAATGAATTTTTTCTTCTTAATTTGAAGTTCTAAAAGAATTTGTTTTAACTTGTTTTAAAAATTAATTAAATATAAATTATTTATTTTTTTAAACAAAACTTATAAACTAATATTTCATATATTAAAAATAAGAAAATGCACCTTGAAGTGAAGAAGGAAAATTAATTAGCAGATGAAGAGTTTTTGCATATTTTGTTGTTTCTTTGAATTAATAATTTATATTTTTCTTATTCTTTCTTCTGATTAATTAACTAATTTTTAATTATATAATACAACTATACAGAATAAATAACCAACAGGGAATATAAATAAATATAATATATATTTAATTATTGCTGTAAAGTAATTTTGGAGTTTAAAACCTGTAAAACTTAAAGACAGATAAGATATGAATCTAAATATATCTATCTATAGATTGATTTCAGTCTAACAAGAAAGTTTGTAATTTTGGCAATTCAAAGAAGCTGATTCACTGTTATGTTGGATATTGTGATTTTTCAGTTGCCATGCACAAGCTTTCTTTCTCACTCTTACATTCCACCTCTCTTTTACATATACTTGTGGTTTTAATTTCAAATTTACCTTACAGCAGAACTAAATGTGTTTTCACAAACAGAATTAACCTGAATTTTTAATATAAAACCATAGGAAATACATCAAAATTTCCTAAAATTAACACAACTGGGGAAAATTTTAACCTTGAATGACCAAAATGTCTGTGTTTAATATTTTGTTTTTCTTTTTGTCTACAACTTGTGTGAAATAACTATTTATATTTCATTTTCTTCTCCTTTTATGTTGTCTTTCTCATGCTACATTGTCTTCTAATTGTTGGTCTGTTTCTTCTTCTATCTCTAGCTAGCATGTGGGTCTTCAAAACATATGGTTTTGACAACTAACTTGTCGTCGCCCATTCCTTCTTTCTCTTATAAATTTCAATATATAGATCATTCAAATAAATATTTTAACTTGTTACACCACCACAAAACCTTTTCCTCCAAATTATCAACTTCTTCCAAATTCTACCAAAAGCAACGTTGTTGTTCAACCTTCTGAAGGTGATAAACGAAAGTACAAGTCAAGCACTGAGGATGATTTTATTATCTGAAAATCTCCTAAAATTTATGGCCTGATGTGTATGTTAGCATGTCACACAAAATGCTCAACAGCATTTCTCTGGCTCTTTATGTCCTAAGTTCAAATTCAGTTGAGGTCAACTTTACCCTTCCTCCCCCTAGGGTCAACCAAATAAAAAGCAGTTGAGCACTGGGGTCGATGTAATCATCTTTTACCCACCTTTGAAATTTTTGTCCTTGTGCCAAAATTTGAAACCATTATTATTGTGATTATTATTAGCAACAAAGAATGTCTTAATTTTCCTGCTACTAATGAATGTACCACAGTTCTTGGAACTAAAAAAAAACGTATGACAATCCTTTGGGTCCTGATGAATGTTGTACAATAATTCTCCACGCAGTAATGCAATGTGTTGTAAATCTTCCCCCAATAAACAAGCCATCTTGTGGTATTGTCTTCTCAACTCTTCCAGACCCTTGTCTGTTTTCATAGATAAACAGCAAATAATGGTGAGAAACTCAATGACAGCTGTGTGGTCAGTTGCAGTTGTTGCCTTGCTGTTAGATCTGGACATTACTGGGAATATATCAGACAAAAAAGAAAAAAAACAATAATCATCCTTGTATCTATATAATGTTATATTTATTCTTAAACCAATGAAAGAAGCCTGCAAGTAGTCTTTTAACCTGCTTAAAATAGCAGCTAAATTACCATCAAATTGCAGCCTTAATCAAATAACAGCGCTTATTTGATAATGTCTTGGATATACAAAAATATACCATGGTCAAGACTGGAATGTCTTTCTAGTCATACATAGGTCTGTTTGGTTAATTATGGCCTGTGATTAAGCAACAGCAATAGCAACAACAACATCTATCTGTTGAACAATTTCAGTGTCAGTTTTACTATTGGTGTTTCTGTATCCATTTCGTTGTCCACAATTGTCACAAGCCCATGTTGGACATTATAAACATAATGACACAAAAGCAAAAAGACTGTTTTTATTTTTGTTTTCAGTTTAGTCAGAGAATGAGAAGGAGACAGTGTTTGCAAAAGAGATCAACTATCTTGAATTTTAACAAACTAGCTCAACTGTTTAATATCCTTCAACTACACACATACCACAGAGGCAGTTTTTTTTCCCTAGAATGACCTTAACTGCAGTGGCTAAAACAAATAAATCACACACACACATACACACAAACATCTACATGCATGCACACATACACAAACTTCTAAATTTCTTTTGCTTTCTATCATTTTGTATTCTTTTTCCCCCCCTGTCGGTGGGTCGGGTGAAGGCAGGGATTAAGGACGAGGTTGTGCATTTCTTTGTTGTCTTTTTTTGTTTGTTCTTTGTCTTTGTCTCTTAATATTTCCTGATTACTTTCTTCTTTTTATTTATTCCTCTTTGCTTTATTTTGTTTCTTTTCTTTTCTTTTTTTTTAATTTCAAAGGAATGTCACTAATATTTATTTAACAAAATAAACTATCTTACAAAACACATACATTGGTATATCTTTCACTTCTTTCTGTCTTTATCTATCTACCTATCTATCAATATTTATATATATGTATAAAATATATATATATATATATACTACAAAATTAGAGAATGGAGAAACATACTTAAATCAATAAAACATCAACTATCCGATGATACCCAATCAATACTTTAATACACCATTACATATGAGTAAAGGCATTATACAAAATGAGATATACAGTAATAGTAAAAAGATAAAGAGATATAAGTAAAAAATTTCAAATATAATATGCAATTAAATCAAAACTGACAGCTGTTTCGGCAGTGAGGGCAGTCATACCTCATTTAACCTCTAAGCCATAAAGGCAGGTATAAATGAGGCATTAACAAGGATGCCCCACGGCCTCTTCAGAGAATTAAATTAAATTTGTTATAATTGTGAAAAATATTATATAACCATATACATATAAATATAAAAATATAAAAATGTAAAATATAAAAACTTATACATCATAATGCTACACTTATATAATATAATACTCATTGGTACAATAAAGGAAGGTAAACAGAACAAAATAAAACAAAATATATATCAGTGTATATATTAATATTAATAAGTACCGATATTATACATATTTGGCTAATAGTTTTTTTAAAAAAACTAACACAAGGGAGATGAAAAATAATAATTAAAACCATGGTTCAGTTCATAAAATTCTAAAGCTATGAAA
Organism: Octopus sinensis; assembly: GCF_006345805.1. Taxonomy (NCBI): domain Eukaryota; kingdom Metazoa; phylum Mollusca; class Cephalopoda; order Octopoda; family Octopodidae; genus Octopus; species Octopus sinensis. The sequence continues at coordinate 11,559,183 of NC_043022.1, forward strand.
GTTAATAAAAATTACTATTAATATTAATAATAAAAATAATAATAATAATAATAGATACAGTTAAGTTTGCACCAAGTCCATCCTTTCAAGATCGAAATAACTATGAGTTTAGAAATGCTGATCACTAGGTAAAGAAAATTTAGATTAATTCGATTGGCTATTGGTTTGAAATTTAAATCACAAAAGAAAATTATACGGTTGGTTAGTCAAGGAACGCCAATATTCACACACGCATCTACAGATCAATCGCACATACACACATAGTTATATGTATATACATACACTTATACACATACATAATCACAAGCAACAACTAGCACATAGATAAACAAAAAGGGAAGCAACTATGCTACCATTTAGTCCTTCAAAATTATAACTGTGCCTCAAATAACGAAAAAGAACCACCCATGCATTTCATAAAATATTTAATTTAGATATAAATATATTTTTAAATATCAGTATGTTACTAAGTCAGATAATTATTTCATGGGTAACTTAAAATTTATAACACTGGTTTGTTGCATAGTAAACATACGGTTGTTAGATTTATCGTAAGTTTGTTATGATTCCAAGTACGCTAAATTATAAAATATAAAATATATATTAATTTATATATTATAAATAAATCACTTATTTACTTAATAAATTTAATGCCATAATATACCAGTTTAGGCATTAAAAAATAGAAGGGGAAGTACTAATGTAAACGCTTATGAGAACATCACAGAAATTTTTTAAAATTTATATTATAAATACTTAAGATAAAATGTGATAAGATAAATAAGAAGGAATAAATACGAAGGAATAAATACGGTTATACACATATTATAAGTACAAACCAGTATATATGTATTCATATATTATTAAAATTAAATAAAAATAAATGATAGATATGTATGTATAAAACTACCCTAGTATAAGTAAATAAGTAAAAAATAAATAGATAACAAATTAGATGACTTGATATGTATGTAAACATCTACACTTAAATAGGCAAATAAATAAATAATTAGAAGACTAAATGCAGAGATTGATAACATTACAATAAAATAAAATAAAAAATAAATAAAGTGAATATATATGTTATATTGTTGAAAGTAAATATGTATGGAAGGATAATTTAAAGTACAGATCCAGAGGACTATAGATATAAACTAAATATATAAGGCTGGTAATATTTATAAAGCCAAATGTATGTAAATGAGAAAATGAAAAAAATGAAAAAGGTTTATTAGTAAGTAGCATAAGATACAAATTAAGGTGAGTACAAAGAAAGACCAAATATACAATAAAAACCTTCCAAATAAACACATACAAAAAACCTATATTCTCAACCTAAACACACCAAACTCATAAAAGGCTCTCATATATTACATATACAATATCATTACATTATCTAGAGCTAGGTATCTAACCAAGATATACATATATACTATGCAATATACTATGCAATATTAGAAAACTTCAAAAATCACATATTACAAGGCAAATACCAAAATGAATATGTTATTTCGTGTCATATTGCATTTCCCTTAAAAAACAAACAAAAACCCACATACAAAAAACAAGAAACAAATAATACTAGACACATCTATTATTATTATACAAATGTAGCTATAAAAATTATAAAATTATAAATTTATAAGTTGTATACTTAAGAATTATAGAAGACCACAGGTATAGTTAGTTAAAGAAGGGAGTTAAAAAATTAATAATAGTGGAAGTGCTAAGTTCTATTTGAATCTAGAAAAGGTGAACGGTAGCCTATGAATGCAAAAGAAGTTTTTTTCATTAATGTTGTTAATAATTTGCCGACCCGCTTTAATAATGAAAAAAATTTCATTAATACATAGAGAGCATTTTTTATTTTTTCCATTATACACAGGTGCTGAAGTTAGTATTTTCCAGTTTAATCTAAAATCTAAGTTCTTACTTTTAAGTTCCCAAATGTATGCACTTAGCCCTGTAGAGTACATTCTATTTTTATTTCTAAAAGTATATCTGTGATAATTCAATCTTTGTTTTATGCTATTCATAGTTGCCCCGATATACACCCTACTACTCAATTGTGTATCTACAGTGCATTGGTAAACTACCTCCTTCCTGAGGCATTGATTACCAAATACACATTTATTTTTGTTTCTGCTATTACAAAGATTAACAGAATGAGGAAATCTAAGATTGGTCTCCACCCCTATACTACCATTCACATTATAAGTGTTACAATTGTTATCATCATCCAAACCCAAAATCAACGAATGAGTTAATTTCACATTATCGGCTAATTGCATATTATATTTGAAATTTTTTACTTATATCTCTTTATCTTTTTACTATTACTGTATATCTCATTTTGTATAATGCCTTTACTCATATGTAATGGTGTATTAAAGTATTGATTGGGTATCATCGGATAGTTGATGTTTTATTGATTTAAGTATGTTTCTCCATTCTCTAATTTTGTAGTATTAATTTACGGTAATATTATTACCTTTACCCATATAATACAATAGATGAACTGATTGTTTGACAATTTTTAACATCTATGTATTAATCTTGTTGGGTACCTATCTGGCAGTATATTGGATATATATTATCCCATGGTGGGTTGAATTTTCAACCCCTATCTCATTTTATAACCTATATATATATATATATATATATATATATATATAAATGTGTGTGTGTTTGTGTAATATGTATATGCCGCAAAACTTTTTATTGTGAATATCAAAAGATATTGTACTTAATATGATTTTAAAGTAACACACACACACACACACACACACACACACACACACACACACACACACACATATATATATATATATACATATATATATATGTATATATATATATATATATATATATATGTATATATATGTGTGTGTGTGTGTATATATATATATATATATATATATATATATATATATATGTAAGGTCTGATACAAACTATTGGCTATGCATGAGTTTTTCCATGTTATATGTTCTTGAAAAAACAATTTTCATATCAGTACATATTTACTCAAAATGTAAACTTATAAATGTAATTCTTAGTTGTATAAAAACAAATTTTATTAAAAAATTACAGATTACATTTGCAATTTTCATAGTGAGGAAATATGTGCAGGCTTGGAGTTTGTTTTCTGTAGGTCAGAAACATGAAATAACCCATTTGTATTCAATAGTTTGTACTGCTGTGTATATATATATATATATTTATATATGTACATTTATATACATATATATTCGCATTCATACCCACATATACACACAAACACACACTCACACATAGATATATATATATACATATACATTGATATATGTGTGGTTGCGTTGATAAAAATCTATATAAACATGTGTAATTCTTTATCTTCTTAATAGATTCTTCACCTGGAAGCCGAGTTGGCTTAAACCTGCGCCAGCCTCTGTACTTGGGTGGAGTTGACCCACAATACAAAGTTGCTGATGGTACAAGCATCAGTACTGGTTTTGTCGGATGTATTGGAGAGGTAAGTTTCCCTTCTGCCCAATGAGAACAATATAAAACAGTTGAAGGTGACACTAATACTTGAACCTTCAATTGTCTCGTTATTCATTTCATATAAGTTTTCAGTTTGTTATTTTTTCATTCACCTTCAGTGATGTTTAGAACAACAACAACATGTGTTCCCCAGCAAGCATTTTGTGTGTTTGTGTGTGTGTGCCCCTGTTTAAAGATTTATGCATTATATAGTGGTTGGTGTTAGGAAGGGCTTCCAGCTGTAGAAACACTTCCAAATCAGACTAGAGCCTGGTGCAGCTTCCTGGCTTCCCAGATCCCGGCTGAACTGTCCAACCCATGCTAGCAAAGAAAACGGACGTTAAATGATGATGATATATACATATATGTATGTGTGTATGTATATATGTGTGTGAGTGTATGTATAAATGTGTGTGTGTATACATCTTTTGAATTGTTGTTGTGCAGTCCCTGTTCGATTGAGATGGTCAAGGAAGATAAATGAATCTGGAAAGCCAACTATTTCAGTAAGGTCATTCAGTTGCTTAATGAATATCCCAAATGCTTAATCATCAATGCAGACGGTGTTGGCTCCAGACAGATGCAGACCTGTATGTCACTCAGGGACCATGCAGTTGCCCTCATGGGTAAACACACAATGATAAGGAAGGTCATAAGATGTCATCTGGAACACAATGCAGCCCTTGAAATATTGTTACCACACATTAAGAACAATGTTTTGGTTTTGTGTTCACTTAGAGTAACTTGGTTGATATCAGGTACAGATTGACAAATAAGGTAAAAGTTTCTGCTTGTGTTGGTGCTGTAGCTCCTTGGGATGTGTTGATACCTGCTCAAAATACAGTTCTTGGCCCTTAAGAGACTTCTTTCTCCCAAGCTTTGTCTATCCCAGCAAAAATCTCCAGGGGTACTAGTGAAATCTTATATATATATATATATATATATATATATATATATATATATATATAGTTATTAATATTTGGGTGTATGTATAAATATGTGTGTGTGTATATCTTTTAAATTGTTGTGGTGCAATCCCTGTTCCATTGAGATGGTCAAGTTATATATATATATATATATATATATATACACACACACACACATACACACACGTGTAGATGTATGTATAAATTGATTTCAAATTTTGGCACAAAGCCAGCAATTTCGAGAGAGCGGGTATATTTACAGGTGTACATATATATGTTGCTCCAGTTCACTCAGCTGAAAAGGAATAACCCTGTGATCATCTGGCATTCCATTCAGTTGGAATGTTGGGCTGTTCCTCCCTTAGCCAACAGGGTGGAATTATTTGACATCTACAACAATGCGAGGAATCACATTGTGGCTGATAGTGTACAACCACAGCTGATGGTTTGGTTTATACAGTGATGCAGTGACACACACACATGCAGTGCTTTGAAACTGAATCCAAGAGATTGCATGAAGAGAGGAGAAAATATTGTCCCCCTGCAGCTGTTGTTTGGGAGTCACCTTCTGTGCCACAGGATGTGCCGGTCTTATATTGGTCTTGTCAGGCACATCTACTCCCATAAGAATGAGCTGGGGGCAGAAAAGAGGTTGAATGTCTTTGATTGATGCTGTTATTATCTTTGACGAGCTGTCATAAGCAAAGCAAGTCTAGTAGCCTGTTACTTGAGAGTTTCTGCAGCACGTAGTTGGATCTTCTGATATCTCAGCTTGTGTACATATGCACATACGCATACATGCACACACACGTATTTATGCATGATGTTCTCAAGTGCCCTTTTACTCAGATTGTTAGATCTAAATATTAAGGGTCTTCATTGTACATGAGAATTAATTTAAGTAGTCCACTTAACTAAATGACATCATGTGGCATCTAATTTCATCTGCTTATGTAATTGTTCTCTCTCTCTCTCCCTCCCTTTGGGTTTAAATTTCTCCACTCTCTTTTTTCTTCCTCTACATCATGTTCTAATCTCTCCTCTTCCTCTGACATTTCCCAGTCCTCCTTACTCTCCCAGAGTGAATCACTCACTCACTAATTTTTCCTCTCCTCTTCATTCCATCAGCTTGAAGTCAATGACAGAGCAGTCCACTTAATCAAAGATGCCCAAGAAAGTTCCGATATCATCGACTGCGGTGAGAAACGTCCCTGTGACAGGAAGCCCTGCAAGAACAACGGCCTCTGTGAAGACATCTCGATTAGTGAATACCTCTGTATCTGTGATCCACAATATTCAGGTCAGTAGATTCTCCACTCAGACGTTTTCTCTTTTATATGTTTTAGTCATTGGACAATGGCCATGCTGGGGCATCGTTTTGAAGGATTTAGTCAAACAAATACCTGTACTTATTTTCTTTTTTAGTTTGGTACTAAGTTATGGGAATGTAAAGAAACCAATACTATTTGCCAAGTGGGGGACAAACACACACTCAGACACACATGTAATCAATGGGCTTCTTTCAGTTTCTGTCTACCAAATCCTCTCACAAAGCTTTGGTTGGCCCCAGGTGACACTTGTTCAAGGTGGTGGCATTCAGTGGGGCTGAACCCCAAACCATGAGCTTGAGGAGTAAACTTCTTATCACATAGTCACACCTGCAAATATGATCATTCCCGAGTGTTTTATTTTTGCTTGTTTTTCTTTTTTCATTCTGTTTTTGTTTGTTTTTTATCTATCGGCTGAATCATTAGAGTATCTGACAAAATACTTTAGTTACAGTACTTTGTTCTGAGTTCAAATCCTGCCCAGTTCCAGTTTACTTTTCATATTTCACAAGTTGATTTGGTAAATACCAGTCATGTACTGGAAGAGGGATGGAACGTAATATTCCCCTGACCATGTAGCATTTAAAGTGGCCATATCAAGCACAAATATTCTACATGTTTTACATGATAAACAGCTGGATCAAGCCTCTTATACCAACTCTACAATGTCAGTCTAAAAATCACATCATTGAAATCTCAAGGCCAGGAGATAATAGTTAATTAATTCAAAACAATGTGAATAAATAAGCATTAGATTTGAAAGAGTAATCTGGATGCTAAAGGCTGTAAGCAATCCTACATGTGAAGTGAATTGTAATAGGAGACTAATTTTAAAATTATGATTAAATCAGATAGAAACATGTTGGAAAAACATACCTTTTAGTATTACTGCCGTAGTGTAGCAAGTCATAATAAACCTTTATCGGCGGTAATATGACATCCTGGTCATGTTGGCCAAATAAGTATAATTGTTAGTTTCCCATTGGTTAAAATTACTGCCCATATTTGAATTCTAACTTTCGTCAAAGAGAAATCTTTCATGAAATATGGTTCTTAGAATTCAAGTATGAGCAGTTATAAAAACCCTGATTTTTGGGAAATTAATCAGTGTTCGTTGGTCATCGCTCAATCCCATGACACTCACTCTCTTGAGATATTCGTTATTGCCATGCCAAGTCTCTTACCTAATTCAACAAGGCTATTTTGAATTGTTGTTTAAAACTCTTGTAGCTTAGTTATGAAAGAATTAGTTAATATGACAGTCTGCTTTTGACTTTAAAAAATGTACTGTAAATATTAAATGTTTGTAAATAAACTTAGTAAATAATTTCTTTTTCTTCATTTTCTTCAACCTGTTGATGAAATTTATTTCTGCAACTATGAAACTGTTATTATAGCGATGAAAAAGAGCAAGCTTTATTATCTTCAACATTCATGCACGTTCAGCGTCTTGGGGTGTATAATTCACCGCAGCGTTTACGCAGCCTGAGTTAAGATTTGTGTATGGTGATAAATACTTACAATTAAGTTATAAGTGACACATTTATCACTATAGTGATAAATATTTATATTTATTATCTCTTCCAAGTGAAAACCATTATAAATTAATGACCTACCATTATACTGCTACTACTATGCTACTAATACAGTACCACTATACTTGCAAGCTAAACTTATTCTTTGCACCCCTCTCTCTTTCTACACCTCCCTCCTTCACTGTTTTACCACACCTTCTTCAGGCCTTATGCTTTCACATCTGTTAAAAAAATAAATATTACTTTGTTCTAACAGAACATCCACATTTAAGTGGGGATAAATATTTACCTTGTGGTATTAATTCTATCTCTGTCGCTAATATATATATTTTTAATAAGCTCACTGGCTAATTGCAACACCAGCGCCTGTTCTGGCACTGTTTTTATGTATATCATTGGTGGGGGGATGAGTTGCTGCTATCTCTAGTAGTCAAGCATCCATCCTTAACAAAACCAAAGAAGGTTGAAATCACATGATCTGATGATCTCAGTACTGAAGATGGTGAGGAATCATCTCCCCACTTCAGATATCAATAAGTCTGCATTTTGTACCTAAAGCCACTAATGGAGTTTCTCTCACGGTATCTACCACAGTATAGTTTGTTCTAATGGAACATCCGCATAAATATTACCTCCACATTTGTATCTCTTCCTCTTGTCAACCCTCTCACCCCTTATTGTGCTGATGAAGGAAGCTTCTAAGTGGTCACTTGACTTACTAAAAGAAATAGCTGCAAAATCTCTCTCAGATCATGTGACCCTAGATATGTTGTATACTCTATCCGAGGAATAAAATGGTGTCATGATCATAGGTTCAGTCAGAGTTGACCTGGGGCTAAACAACAGCAGCAACAACTGTGTCTCACTACCAGGTTGTGTGCAAACTGGGATTTATTTCCCTGGAACATCAGCTTGCTGGAATTCCCTGTCGCCAGCCAACATTTTTCCAGCAGATATTAATTTATCAATGATAACACTAAACATTAACTCTATTGAGCATAGGTCATGAATATGTGATGAAAGAAAAAAACCTAATATTAATGAGTTTGATGAATATGGAAGATAACACCAGACATGTTTCAGTCTTATTAGATTTCATCAGCAAAGCATAGAGAACCACTAAGCAGTGGACATGAATAGGCCTGAACAAATATTATAATTGAACAGAATTATGTATGTGTGTCTCTTCTGTTGATGTTAATATCTTTTGCTCCTATTTTCCTTTCTCCTAAATATTTATTCTTTACTAAGACTCTTGTTGATTGTCTTCCCTACCTAACCATTCTCCAATATAAGCTGTCTTGAAACATCCTTTTCACTGATACCTCTCTCTCTCTCTCTCTATATATATATATATATATATATATATATATATATATACCTACCTACCTACCTACTCAAACAAAGGTCCTCATCAAAAAGACTTCATCATTTTGCCAGAGGCAACCCAACTTTTCTCTAGTTCTGAACTGTTTGTACTCTCTAATTGATGACTTCTGATGCTCCTAAACTCTTTCTATCCTCACTGGTGGCAGGCATAGAAAGGTTATGAACACTCCTCTCTTCTTTTTCATCTTCAAACTAAATACTATAAAAAGTAAAATTAACAAATATTTTTTTACTGATATTTTTAACCATATCTTTCTTTTTTATAGGAGAACGTTGTAAATCAAAGGTTGACATTTGCACCAATAACCCCTGTCAAAATGCTGGCCTCTGCTCAGTTACCGGTGCTGGTTACCGCTGTGACTGTCAACTTGGTTTCATTGGTCTCAATTGTGAAAACGGTAAAGCTAAAGTTTTTGTTGTTATTTATTATTTTTCAAAAAAAAAAAAAATTATTCGATTAATTCTGTCATTCGCTTTATTTTATCAAAAATGTATTTAGTATTCAGGATAATATATTCTAGGTATCCTTAATGAGCTCTGCATCACACATTAAAGATGGTAAATTTTCTTTATAATTATATATTTTTGTAGTATCATAATACCCAATCTCTCCTGCCCCAGAATATGGTCCCTCACAAATTTTCTCCCTACTCATGTCTTTCCACACTTGTTACTATTCTACAATGTTGTAGAACAAAGATGCTCTCAATTTTCTGAACGTACACTGATTGAGCAAATATCCAAGAGGGAGGGTTTGTTTCACTAAATATCCTATAGATATACAATGCCTTCAAGATCTTTGCTTTACCATTGTTAGATCCCATTACACAAAGACAAATTTTGGTGTCATAAACCCAACTGTGGCTCATTTGACTGCTAACTTAACTGAATGCTGGTCTGTGTAAAAACAACATAGTTTTGATATATTCATTGTGTTCGGCTGAGAGAGGGCAATAAATGGTCATTGATACTACTACCCTTATTACAAAACAAAGTTTGTTTCGTGGCTTTACTGAACACAACACACTCCCACTAAGTCTTTGATGTACCACACCAAACCTCTATACACATATACATAAATATACATGTATACATATATATTGATATATTCTTACACAAAGCCACAGCTACATATATACAGTCCTACCTAATATATATACACATACATTTATACATCAATATACACAAACACATACATATCCATATATTTATATACATTTATGTCTACAATTGAAAAAATAAACTAATTATAAGTTAAATAACTATAAATACACAACACGTTCATTAAATAAATAAACGAGAACCTATCAAACTAATGTAATCACTAACCAATCATTAAAATAGATTTATATATCTCATATTTTGTATAAGTAGTGTTACTGGCCTTGCGGCCCAGTGGATAAGGGTGGTAGGTAGGGAGTGTGATATGATTTTATTTTTTCTGTAAATGGAGAAGGGAGGTAAAAAAAAAAACACTGAATACTTTTACAAGGATTGAACCTTTGTCCAAGGGGTATATGTGTTGCTGTGTCCATGTCTTTACCCACAAGACCATTGAGACAACAACAATAACTAGTTTGAAAATTATATATTTAAACCTATCAAACTAATGTAATCACTAACCAATCATTAAAATAGATTTAAGTATCTCATATTTTGTATAAGTAGTATTACTGGCCTTGTGGCCCAGTGGTTGGTGACAAACAAGACAGTGGGGTAGATAGAGGTGATATGATCTTATCTTATTTTTTCTGTAAATGGAGAAGGAGATGGGGGAAAAAAAAACACTGACTACTTTTACAAAGGTTGAACCTTTGTTAAAGAGGTTCATGTGTTGTGTCCATGACTTTACCCACAAGACCATTGAGACAACAGCAATTACTAGTGTGAAAATGATGTATTTAAACCTATCGAAACAAAAGAAAAAAAAACAATCAGTATGGGCCAAGACTGATCCTGTGGGATGACGTCAGCAGCTGGACATCAGCAGCCGGGTGCGTTGACCGGAAGCTGGGGCAACCGGAAGGGGTCAGCCGTCAGGCGTGCGCAGGGAGCGGGGAATTGCGCCCTTTCCAACGTGGGTCGTGCAGGTGACAAGACGTGTGAGGACGTCGCTAAGGGTTTGGGCTAGCAGCTGCTATCGTTAGTGTTCGGGTCGGGGCTGTGAGGAAGGACTAGTCATCACTGGAGGGTCTCCGTCACTAAGAAGAGAAGGTAGGTGCCTCTATATTCAACTCGCGCACCCACTACAAGCTATTTCGGCTGTTCTTAAACATTTACATTTTTTTCAACACGATGTCTGCAAAAATTAGGATCGCCAGTGACGTCGTCAGACCTTTTAATGGCGAAGGCGATGTAGTGGCCTGGATTCGTAAAATCAGGCTGGTGGCAAGACTGCAGGGCATAAGCGACGTGGCGAGTCTTATGGCGCTGTATTTGGAAGGGAGCGTGTTGACGCTCTACCTAGAGATGGATGAAGAGGAACAGCTCAGCAAGGAGAATATAGAGCGACGCTTGCGTGACGCCTACATGGAATGCGAGTACACAGCTTTTGCTAAGCTAGGTGCAATCAGGTGGACGGGAGGCCAAGTGGACGACTTTGCATCAGAAGTTAGAAGGCTAGCGACTCTGGCCGGGTTTGCCGGAGAAGGACTGGAGAGAGCAGCCCGACTGGCGTTCGTGAATGGGTTCCCCGACGATGTAGGGATTCACCTACAACGACTGCCCGGGGTTAAAATGATGCCGTTGAGCGAACTTGTAGCTCAGGCTCGCGTGTTGACGAGACACTCTGGGCGGAAGGCGATAGCGATGGCGGTGATGGAGGCGCGTAAAGACGGACGACGTCCCGAGAAAACCGCACATGGCACGGGACTGTACGCAGCCGGGGCCTGTTTGCTATCGATGCAGGCAGACAGGGCACATTGCCCGTGATTGCGACCAGGGAAACGAACGCGGGGAAGTTGCTGCCTCTCGAACTATCCCCTCAAACGAGTAGAGGCGCTATTGGAGACGCTGCCATTGATTGAAATGGAGGCTGAGGGGGAGACGTTCAAGGCCCTTGTGGATACGGGCTGTACGACCACCCTGGTGACTTCGAGGGTGACGAAGGAATGGAACGGGGTGAGTAGTGTCCGGGCAGTCGACGGCAGCGAAATCCATTGCAGAGGCAGCAGCAAGGTAGAGATAGTGGTGCGCAGCGCGACGCTAAGGCTGCAGGCAATTGTGACCGAACGCGTGATAGATGGAGTTGATGTGGTGATGGGGATGTACGCCATCAACTGCCTCGGTGGCGTCAGTGTTGTGGGAAATGAGGTCACGTTCGGAAGCGTGGGGGCGTCGTGCACTGCGAGTCAGGATCGCCAGAGAGAGCAGAGCCCCGCTTACACCATCGAGGACAAAGACTTTCAGGCGGCGTTCGATGGTCAGCGGTGGACGATAGAGTGGCGATGGAAGGACAAGCCCCCGACGCTGGAGAACAGGGTGAGCTGTTACCAGCATACCCTGAAAGGCCACGCCAGGGTCGAGTTTGAAGACGAGGTGGAGAGGTGGATCGAGGAAGGGGTCCTTGTCCCTTGGAAGGAGGAGGTAGCGGGCGGAGTGCTACCCCTGATGGCGGTGGTGCAACCTACGAAGGGAAAAGTCAGACCGGTGCTGGACTTCAGGGAGCTAAACCAGCACATATCGTGTCACACGGGAGGTGAGGCGACAGACGTTTGTGGTAAGGCATTACGTAAGTGGAGACAGTCGACTGAGGCAGTGACGATTGTCGACTTGAGATCGGCATACTTGCAGCTCCATGTGAGCGACAAACTGTGGCGATATCAGCTGGTGCGGTACAAGGGCCGGACGTACTGTCTAACCAGGCTGGGTTTCGGGCTGAATTCCGCTCCGAAGATCATGGCAGCAGTGCTTAGATCCGTCCTAGGGAAAGATGGCAAGATTAGAAAGGCCACCAGCTCCTACATTGACGACATTTTGGTGGACGAAACTGTAGTGCCAGCCGACGAGGTAGTTAGACATCTGGAGAAGTTCGGACTGATTGCTAAGCCACCGGAGTCGATTGAAGGGGGAGCCGCGCTGGGGCTGAAGCTGCGAAGAGATGAATCAGGTGAATTGGTGTTCCGGAGAGGAAATGAAATCCCAGAGCTGAGTTCCAGCGTCAGCAGGAGATAGCTGTTCTCGGTGTGTGGGAAGTTGGTCGGTCACTACCCGATCGCTGGATGGCTGCGCACAGCGTGTAGTTACACCAAGAGACGAGCAGAAGGAGAGAGGTGGGGCGACAAGGTGGGAGAAGGGACGGTGGCGATGATGCAGGAGATCCTAGAGAGGACAAGAGCGGAAGACCCAGTCAGGGGGAACTGGTACGTGCCCAAGATGAAATGCGGGACCGTCTGGTGTGATGCTAGCAGTATAGCGATAGGGGTGGTGTTGGCAATCGAAGGCACTGCGGTGGAGGACGCGGCCTGGCTTCAGAAAGCAGATGATTTCAACCACATCAATGTCGCCAAATTAGACGCGCTGCTGAAAGGGGGGAACTTGGGCTTGGTAGGATCGGTGATCACCGGTGACAGGAGAGTGCGGACGAAAGGTGCTGCGGAGATGTTAGTGAAGCGCCGTCTAGGAGTTCTAGGTGAATTGGTTGCCGAATTCGGACTGAAGCTGAACGTGGTTTTCGTGCCTTCGGAGAAAAACAGGGCGGACGTACTGACCAGGGTGAAAAGAGCGTGGTTGGAAGAACCGGAGGAGGCCCGGAAAGGGATAGCTGCGGCGTGTTGGTTGGATGACTCTGAACTGAAGAAACTGCATGCTATGCATCACCTGGGTGTGGACAGGACCCTGTATCTGGCAAAAAAAATTGATGCTGACGTCACTAGGAGAAGCGTCCAGAAGGTGGTCGGGAGCTGCGACAGGTGTCAGTCCATCGACCCTGCTCCGTGTGGGCATGAACAGGGAAGCCTTTCCGTAGAGCAGAACTGGAAAAGGCTAGCTGTGGATGTGACACACTACCGTCAGCGAATGTACCTCTCCATGGTCGACTGTGGGCCAGGCCGGCTGGCCATTTGGAGGGAGTTGAGATCGGGCATTGCTGACGAGATCGTGCAGATCCTGAACGGGATATTTTTAGAGAGAGGTCCCGTGGAAGAACTACTGATGGACAACGGGGCGGCGTTTTGTTCGGAAGCATTGAGGGTTATGCTTGATCGGTGGAATGTGCGACGCTTGTTCAAAGCAGCGTATAGGCCGAGCGGTAACGGGATCGTGGAGAGGCACCATCGGACAGTCAAGGCCATAGCGGAAAGAGGGCACATTTCGCCGCTTGAAGCAGTATTTTGGTACAACTTGTCTCCCCGATCCGGACAAACTGAGGAATCTGTGCCGCAGAGAGCTGTGTTCAAATATGAATGGAGGCACCCGAGCAAAGCGCCGGAGGGTCATGAGGAAGAGAAGGGACCCGTTCGCGTGAAAATAGGGGAGGAAGTCTGGGTCAAGGCACCAAAGGCGCGCTGTACGTCTCAATGGAGCAGAGGAACGGTGACGGCGATCAATTCCAGAAGCAACGTATCCGTAGATGGAACACCACGACACATCTTGGACCTTCGCAGGATTGTTGCTTCGACGGACGATGATTCTGGAGAGGGGAAGAACGAGGAGCCCAGCTTGAGAAGATCTCGACGAGCAAGGCGTTCTCCCGGTTGGATGGTGGACTACAACATGGAGCGGAGAGATTGTGATCTTTAAGATCAGGGTGGCGTGTGGGATGATGTCAGCAGCTGGACGTCAGCAGCCGGGTGCGTTGACCGGAAGCTGGGGCAAGGGAAAGGGGTCAGCTGTCAGGCATGCGCAGAGAGCGGAAATTGCGCCCTTTCCAATGTGGGTCGTGCAGGTGACAAGACGTGTGAGGACGTCGCTATGGGTTTGGGCTAGCAGCTGCTATCGTTAGTGTTCGGGTCGGGGCTATGAGGAAGGACTAGTCATTACTGGAGGGTCTCCGTCACTAAGAAGAGAAGGTAGGTGCCTCTATATTCAAATCGCGCACTCACTACTGATCCTTTGTCCAAGGTGTATATGTGTTGATATGTCTGTATGTCTTTACCCACAGGACCATTGAGACAATACAAGCACCAAAAATTTGACCTCTTGGAAAGTCCAACAGATCTGTCATTTTAATGAATTTTAATTACCTTTTTCTGATGATATCTGAAAAGAAACATTTATAAATTTTTTTATTTTTTATATATATATATATTTTTATTTTATTTTATTTATTTATTTAATATATATATATATAACTATCAAAAAGTATTAAAAAGTTAATATAAGATAAAAAGTAAAACCACTACGTACGTTTCATGCCCATAACCTAATTGTATGTATGTATATATATATATATATATGAATATATATAATGTCTGCACTGATATACACATTTGTGTGTATATATATATGTCTATACATATATACATGTGTACATATATGTGTATACATACATGTCTGTGTATGTATATGTGTATACATACATGTCTGTGTGTGTGTGTGTATATGTGTATACATACATGTCTGTGTGTGTGTGTGTGTGTGTGTGTATATGTGTGTGAGTGTGTGTGAATAATATACATATATAAATACCTACATACATCATCATCCTCTTACATCCACTTTCTATGCTTACATGTCTGTCTTCACTTTCTGAGTTCAAATTCCACTGAGGTCAACTTTGCTTTTCATAATTTGGGATCGATAAAATAAGTACCATTCAATATCAATGATGTAGCTTGTACAACCAATCACTGGAATACTTTCGTCATTGGTCTTCTCACTTAGGGTTAGAGTTACAAACAAAGCATAAATGACCTCCAACCTATTCAGCTTACCTTCACTGTTATTTCATATTCTGTTTCTTTTCAGCAATTCAAATCGGTTCTGAGTTTGAACTTAGTGGTAATGGCTTTGCAATGTTCAGTCAAAAAAGTCTCCCCCATCAGAACGCCAGACAGAATGAAAACATCACTTTCACAGTTACCACGGCAGAATCTAAAGGATTACTATTCTGGCAGGCAGTAGAACATGGTAAAAATCTTCAAAGAAATGACTATGTCTCACTTTATTTGAAGGATGGTTATGTTGTCTTCAGGTCAGTACAGCTGTAACAATGTACATGTGTATTTTTGTAATAATTGTGGATATATATATATATATATATATATATATATACTCCTGTACTTGTATGTATGTATATCTAAAAATATCTCAAAGAGTAGGATATGGCCTAATCACCTGCATAGTAGATCAGGTAACAGAGAAGGATGTCATTTCTGATGACTGACTAAACAGCATTGTTGTCAATTGCTACAAGAGCAATGAGGATTTGATTGAGAGAATGAATTTCAATACCTCTTTCTAGTTACTGAAATCCTCTAACACAGAAATAGTAAATATTTTTTTTAGGTTGTAAAAGTTAAACAGAGATTTATAACACATTTGATGAGAAAGTGAATCAACAGAGATGTAATGCAGTTTGTTTTTATCCTAGGAATATACAGACACAGGCTAATACGATAAAAACCAGACAAATACTGAGGCTAATTTGGTTAACTTGCCTGAGCCAATAATGGCTTTCTAAGTTATCTAGGGTCTAAGTTTAAAATATTGTTAGCATGCAGGGTAAAATGTTTAGCAGCATTTCGTCCGTCTGCACCTTTTGAGTTTAAATTCTGCTGACATAAATTTTGCCTTTCATCCTTTCAGGGTTGATAAAATAAATAACAGCAGGGTCAATGTAATCAACTTAGCCTCTTCCCTGAAACTGTTGGCCTTGTGCCAAAATTTGAAACCATTATTATTACTATTGTGGAGGCGCATGGCTTAGTGGTTAGGGTGTCAGCACCATGATCATAGGATTGTGGTTTCTATTCTTGGACCAGGCAACGCATTGTGTTCTTGGGCAAAACACTTCATTTCACATTGCTCCAGTCCACTCAGCTGACAAAAATGAGTAACGCTGTGATGGACTGGTGTCCCGTCCAGCTGGGGAACACATACACCATAAACCAGGAAACCAGGCGCATGAGCCTGGCTAGGCTTTAAAAAGGGTGCATTTATTTTATTTTTTTTATTATTACTATTATTATTGAGTGAAAGTGCAATACATGCCATCAAAGTGCTTCTGGGGTACAAATATACAAAGCCCAATATACCCATCTGATGAGGGCACACCAGACACATGAACCACAATGATATGTGCATGACTTAATCTCATATCAAGATAAACAACACATGACCTTGCAGGTGGGGCCGCAGTTAGAATTTTGAGTAGCTCGTCATGCTCAAAAAGGTCCCTGAACAATGGTTGTTTAAGGATGTTGAATGAAACATCTTTCCTGAGGTGAATTATTCAAACCCCAAAGAATCCCTCTCAACACATGGCTATGATGTCCCCACACTGCTCATGATTAGAGCTGCACATATGGTCAGCCACTAAGGGACATGCTCAACTTGTTACGGTCAAACAATTGACAAGCAAATCTGTAGTATTGAGCAGAATATTTGCTGTAACCCATCTTTTTACACCGAAATAAAACATGTACATGATAACACTTCCAATCAGATAAGATCAGAAGGCATGTGAGCCAGTGCTTGATACTGCATCATGGCATTATTGTTGTTGTTGTTATTATTATTATTAGTAGTAGTAATAGTAGTAGTATTAAGGCAGTGAGCTGGCAGAATCGTTAGCATGCTGGATGAAATGCTTATCAGGATTTCCCCTCATCACTATGTTCTGAGTTCAAATTCCACCAAGGTCAACTTTTCCTTTCATCCTTTCAGGGTCGATAAATTAAGAAATTTGTACTAGGAACGATCTAATCAAATAGCCCCCTTCCCACAAATTTCAGGTCTTGTGCCTATAGTACAAAGGACAATTGTTATTATTATGCATTTTTCTTCATTCAGTTTTGTCTCCATTTCTTGCCAAGTATCTTCCCAACTCTTTGGGCAAAGAAACTCCCTGTCACCATTGATAGGTATGATACTAAACACACTAGGTTTTTCAAAATGAAATGAAGTTATGTGAAAAAAAAAAATTTAATTCAACTAATCAGAGAAAACACTTAAAACACATTACTATTATTATTATTGAGTGAGAGAGCGGTGGATGCCATCAAAGTGACACTGGGGTAAAATATACGAAGCCCAGTATACCCATCATGACTACCCGTCTGATAAGGGTACACCAGGCACATGCATCACAACCATATGTGCACAATATGGTGGTCTCATATCAAGATAAACAGTGCATGACCTTGCAGGTGGGGCCCAGTTAGAATTTTCTTCTGGTCGAGTAACCCATCCCACTCAAAAGGTCCCTGAATAAGGGTTGTTTAAGGATGATGAACAAAACACCCATGTTTCCAGAGGTGAATTATTCAAGCCCCAAAGAATCTCTCTCAACACATGGCTATGATGCTCCCCCACTACTTTTGCTCATGATCAGAGATGCACATATTGTCAGCCACTAAGGGACATGCTCAACTGGTCATGGTCCAACAACTGACAAGCAAATCTGTGGTATTGAGCAGAATATTTGCTGTAGCCCATCTTTTTACACCAAAATAAAACATGTAAATGATAACACTTCCAATCAGTTACGATCAGAAGCCATGAGAGCCACTGCCTGGTACTGCATCAGGGCATTTGTTATTATTACTAATTATTATTGTTGTTGTTGTTATTTAAAAATACCTTACTTTCTCTCTTTTCAGCTATGAATTAGGCGGTGGTCCAGCTGAAATCATGTCTAACGTTACAGTCAATGATAGTGTGCCTCATACCATTACAGCTCTCAGGTAGGAACTCACTACAGTCATTGATGGTCGAGGGTTACAGGTTGGAGATCTGGACACAATGTATATATGTACATACTAGCTGACGTACCCAGTAATTCCCAGGAAAGCGTGGTTTATTCCTTCGTTCTGTTCCCATAATTGTTTTGCTAATTCAATATAAGATATGTAGTCTTTAAATATTGAATTTGGCATTGTCCGTGATGCCAAATTCAATATTTTGATGGCAGACATCGTCAGAATAATGCGAAATGTGTCCTGCATGTGCGAACCGACAGAGTTAAAGAGACACATACAACATTTCATTCACCGCATGCAGTTCTCAGGTTACAGCCATAAAGAAAGGATCGGAGTATACAAAGGAGCAATGAAGAAATTTGATACTATCATATGTAATGATAGGAATGTGATTTGCCCACTCTATATGAGCAAGTCATGGAACACTATTGAAAGGACTAAGAAGAAAATAGGGAAGGCCAACTCTTGGTATGATAGCCACAAATACCAGAGTGTCATGTTCGTTGACACCACCCCTAGAGGCAAACTGGCGTACCGCTTTAGGAGGGCCCTAGACAAACTTAAGCTAAGGATTAAGGTTGTTGAAATCGGTAGAACCTACCCTTTTAGTAGAACCCCTTGTATGGATAGGAACTGTACTGTGTGTAGATTTAGCCCACAAACAAACTGTAAAGCCAGAAATGTAGTCTATAGTATAAGATGTACAGAGGGACAATGCAGTAACAAGACAATGATGTACGTAGGGGAAACGGCACAGAGCATAGGAGAGCGGGTAAATGAACATTGGAGAGAACTTAAGGAAGAAAAGTTCTGTACCAGCATGCCGAGCAGGAACACGGGGGCTCACTCAACAACATAGAAGTTAAAATCTTGTCCACACATTGAACAGATGCAACAATTAGACAAATTACAGAAGCTACACACATAATAGAAGATAAACCTAGCCTGAACAGGAAACTGGAATGGAACACTAGCACACTCACCCAAAAGACCACAACATATGACAGAATAAGATCTCCATAAACTGATAACAATATAAACAAAACTAAAAACATAATAAAATACAGATAAATAAACAAATGGAAGTAAATACCTATATACATTAACTAAATACAAAAAAAAAATAATAATAGTAATAAGTAGGTGTAAACACATGAACAAAATAAACAAAAACAAATTGCACGAACGTGTATAAACAGGAGATACAAATATTACTGGCACTCCACCACACACACACACACACAAACTAAACATAGACACACATAGGGGTATATGCATGTGCAAATGAAGACAATAGGAATACAAAATGGAATACAACATTAAGATTAATGTAAAAAATAAATAAAGCTGAAGCAAATTAACACCAAATATATAGTGTGTGTGCTTTTATTGGCTAAACTGGCAACATGACCATTCCTAAGTACAATATATATATACATATATATATATATATATATATATATATATATACACACACATACACTTATACATAATTTATAATTGAACTACTTCAAGTTTCATTTTCATATAGTGCAATAATCGAACAGACTATCATAGCGTACCATGCACTATCCAGCGAGTATAATCCCTGCATTTATTAAATAGTTTTTTCTCTCTCTGGATTGAGTACATTTTTGCTGATCCTACTAACAAGCAAGCAGTACACTATATCCCGTACTAGCATGAGTTTCATGAATATGTTACTCAGCCCTTGGTTTTGCAGCCTGATACTAATCTCTGCCTCTTTTTTAAAGTAAGATATTTCCTGTTCCTCACAGTTTCAAAGGTATGGGAGGGACTCATTAGACAATGACATTCTAGATATAAAATAATGGGATGGTCATGGCTAGAAAGCTTTTGATTATATGTCTTTATGATGAGGGATGGCCTGGGGCTATATAGCCCCAAAACATTCTTCAAACTGAAAACAGTTTTTGACCATCTATAAAGTTCCAGCAAAGCTCATATTGATGTACAGCTCACATATATTGGACAGTACTGCAGCTTCTATTTTTCTGTACAAAAGTATCATTAGGTTTATACTTTCTTCTTGGACCTCTACTGGCATTGATTTCTTTAGATACAGTTGACTGTTCATCATTAAGAACTTTCAATTGTTGTGCACTGATTTCTGTAGCTCTACACACCTGTACAGTTTTTTTTCCTAATCAGGATCGTGTTCTCTCAATAACTGCATTCTGAGGCTATCACTAAGAATTTTACAGACGATTCTCTCTTTAATGAGCCCATCATTCAATGTCCCATACTCACAAGTTCTAGATTTATTCTTTAAATCTGTCGCATGTGAAAAATACATGTCTCTCAATCGTCAGATTTTTCTTAGGTTCACAGAATTCCAGACACTTTTGCCTCACTTGTCATAATTCTTGCTATCTGCTTCCTCACTCCACTCATGAAATAACTAATTAAAAACACCTTCATAAGAGCTGCTATCAAAATAACCTCATCATATATATTTCTTTTGCAGAACTGGTCGTTTTGGTAACCTGATTGTAGATGGTCAACAATTCCGAGGAAGTTCAAAAGGAATTCTTCAGATGTTGAATGTTAATGGAAATATATATTTTGGTAAGTTTCTCTACTTTTTGTCTAAAAATGAAGAAAATAATTTACACCTGAACATACATAATGTTTGGTGTTCTCACTTGAAATACATTCAGTGAATGGACAACTCGGCAGTTAGATTATTAATACTTTATTGTCCATATTTTAATTTTAGTTAATTCAAATTTTAAGATTTTCTTCTTTAACTTTTTTTAGATCAGAATTGTTCATTAAGCTATTTCCTCTTCTTATCACTGGTGTAATCTTAATTAGATGATTAATAATAATGAACACACATAAGTTTAATCAATATATAATATAGGGTGTTCAACCGTAGAAACCATGCCAAAGCAGACAGTGGCATTTGGTGCAGTCCTTTGGATCACCAACTCTTTTTGAACTGTCCAACCCGTATCAGCATGGGAAAACAGATGTTTAATGGTCATGATGGTTGTCTCCCCTATCTTATTTTTTTGTCACTAGAATTGATCAAGTTAATGGTTATTTCTCTTTGTCACAGGTGTAATGTTAATTTATTAAAATGTCTTGGCTAACCTACATTATATTAGCATTGACTTTACCAATTACATTAGTGATGATTTTCAAATTAGTGTATTAAATAGTTTCTTCCTTAAGAACCACATATCACACTGGCAAGGTTCTATAGACATTATAAATCAAGGTCAATGAGTGGGCTAGAAGGAATATATTAGTAGTTTAAGATATTCATGCCTTTCTCAAGATTATAAGTTATCTAATCAAAATGCATTTTGATTAGATAACTTATAATCTTGAGAAAGGCATGAATATCTTAAACTACTAATATATTCCTTCTAGCCCACTCATTGACCTTGATTTATAATGTCTATAGAACCTTGCCAGTGTGATACAGTGTTTACTATAATAATAATAATTACAAGATACTTATAATGATGCTTATGTGT
Source organism: Octopus sinensis (assembly GCF_006345805.1). Classification (NCBI taxonomy): domain Eukaryota; kingdom Metazoa; phylum Mollusca; class Cephalopoda; order Octopoda; family Octopodidae; genus Octopus; species Octopus sinensis. The sequence continues at coordinate 11,581,253 of NC_043022.1, forward strand.
TTATGTGAGACCATCTCAAGATAAGTGAAACAAAATTCTAAAGATAATCGATCACTATGCTACAGTAATGAAACTAGCTTGTCAGTTCAGCCACCTACTCAGACGGTAGGAAATTGAAAATATGAGACTGAAGGAGAAGGAAAAGTGAAATATTGTTCATTTGCTGAAAATTTTGTTGAACTGGCAGCTGACACAGGGTCATTCAGTCAGCTGAAAACAGCAGTCAAAATTCTCACAAATCACATACTTAAATAAAGGCTATATTGAATTATATGGTTCCTGATATGTAAATGACAAAATTGTCATATCTACAATGCTTTTCATCATAATCTTGTTTGACTGTAAGTGATCCACATACAACTTGTCATCTTCAATTAAGTAAGAACATATTGGAAAATGTAGTCTCATATATACTGGCAAGATTGTGTGTGTTTGTGTAGCTGATATACATCAGTCTTGTAAGCAGTGTATCCACAGAAAAGGATGAAAAGCAACTTCTCAGGTTACTCTAAAGTGTATCCCTCAGTCACATAAAATCCATGTGTGTGAGTATCCTTATTATGATATGGAGGGAATTTTTCTCCTAGTAATAATTCTTTCCAATTTTGGCACCAAGCCAGAAAATTTGAGGAGAGGGAGCAAATTGATTGCATCAACCCCAGCACTCGACAGTAATTTCTTTCTTTGATCCCAGAAGAATGAAAAATGAAGTTGACCGCAACAGAATTTGAACTTAGAATGTAACGAGTCAAAAGAAATACTACTAAGTCTTTTGTCTGACATTCTGATAGCTTTCTGCCTTCTGCTGGTAATAATAATAATAATAAAAATTGTAATGATAATATTTTTGAGACTGTAATTATATATTAATTACTTTTTACTATTTGTTAATTTTCCAGGTGGTGTCCCAGACCTTGACGCAATGACTGGTGGACTACATGATACTAATTTCTTTGGTTGCATGAATGATATCTATATTAACAAACAGGGTCCTTTGAAACTGTCACAGGCAGCCATTGGTGGACTCAATATCAAACACTGTACCAACTCTAGGGGCTACTGGCCAACTAAGTAATGAAGAACTAGAAATGCATTTCATCTCTCCTGCTGCTAGTTTCAACTGCACCTGAACTGTCGATCAAATGCGTAGTAGTGTTTTAGTCGAAATTATTTGGGGTTCTTGGATGTGTTGATTTGTTACACTAACTCCACTCACCCCCATACGCTGGTCATCACTGTTTCACTGGCTCAAAAAAAAAAAGTGAATTAATAAAGTCAAAATCAAAAACTTAACAAAAGAACAAACCAAAAAAATAAACATCAATCAACTCATTTTCTAAATAAATTCAATTTGGGTTGTTATTTAACTGAAAATGTAAAAAAAAAAAAACAAAAGCGGGAAGGAGAAAAATTTAACCCCAAAAGGCTAAATTAAAATATATAATAAAAAAAATAATGCATTTCAGAGAAATATTTAATTGAAAAAAAAGAAAAAAAACTTTTACAACATTTAGTAAAGCAAAACAATTAAAATTGAAATGAAAATAAAATGAAACAGGTAAGAACAAAGATGCTAATTTTTTAATAATTATTTTTACATTTTTCTACTCTCATTGTGGTCATCTAGATAATTCTAGAACACCAAGACAAAGCCAGACTTGGGTAGGAGTGGATGGGGGTAGGACAACACTGTACACTGATGGGACAACTAAAGATGTGACAGAAACCACACAGTACATATTAATATCGTTATTATTATTATTATTATTACAATGAAAACTAAGAGTTTGGAAATTGATTAGGAAAGATTTTCTTATTGAAACTATTATATATAAAGGCTCCATATCTGCTTTGTGATGAAATCTGTCCAACAATTTGATTTTAATATCATTACCAATTGTCCTATTTTGTTATCAGCCGTCCCACCTCTGACGTGAGTTATTTCACCTTGGCTATGATCTTTTACTAAATAAGAAAATAAACCTTTGGGAATTTACTGAAAGAATTCGATTTCAATTTTTATTGTTTATATTAGGTATGTAATTAAAAACAACAACAACAACAACACACATAATACTCAGTTGTTGTCCTAAATTATTTCTTGTAAAACATAATAAATTAATAAATGTGTTTTTTGCCCTTCCAATTATTATTATCATTATTATTATTATTATTGTTACTTTTCTGTTGTTCAAAATTCTAACACTGTCTTATAAAATATACATACTCCTATGCACATGAACACATGAGCATATATATATATATATATATATATATATATATATATTTATTATGTACTTACTATATCACATATACACAAAACCTGTTGGTCTCTGTTTCAAATCATAAATGTACTTCATTCAAGCATCTTGTAGCAGTGTATATATTTGTGTGTGTGTGTGTCTATGTGTGTGCGTGCATCTGCTGTGTCTTATAACCTCCAACTGAAACTTAAACTTTCATACAAACACTTTCATAGTAAGACCGGATGTACGAAATCCTATAATATATGTTTTCAAACATCTAGTAAATATAGACACATATATTCATACACACTAATTAAAACACACACACACACACACACACAGAGTTTAATACTGTAATTTATCACAAATCACATGGCTGTCTTCTGGTTTTGTTTTTGAAAATCAAATCTTTTAAGCTACCCTCCATTGTGAGGGCAACTTTGTTTCCATGTTGTTTTTCTTCTGTCTTCAACAAAATTATTCAACTTAGGGTAGGAGTCTTGTTTACTACATTTTTAACTATATTAATCGTAACAAGAACAACAATAACAGCAGCAGTAGATTGAGAAGTTGTGTTGAAGATCTAATCTTAACCAACACATTATTTTCTATCACACACACACATATGTATATATATATGTATATATATATGTGTGTGTATATTTTTATATACATATACACACACACATATACATGCTTGACAATTAAGTTGCTATCTAAGAAACTAATTTATTTCTAAGTCCACTAACCTCCTGTATAACATCCCATTAAAGAGGAAAGAGGTGATAATAGTAATAATAATAATACTAATAATAATAATAATAATAATAATAATAATGACAACAAAAAATATAATCAAACGGACATATAATGGAGTCACTAAAAAGGATTTTAAAAATAGACAAGCATGAAATTAGGATGTCGTCATACATATGTATGTGTGTGTGTGTGTGTGTGCACATACACGCCCCACAGTATACACACAATAATACTATTGTATGCCATATAGGTAAAACCCAATGATTTTGTGGACACAGATTTTCTGTTCCATTGTGCAGTGAGAGCATTACAAAGATAAGAAATCTTTTGAAAAAAATAACAAGATTAATAATGATAATAATAATAATTAATGATACTGTTTTTTTTTTCTTATTTCTTGCTCCCTTGTTTTTAATCTCTCTTTTTTCCTCCTTTCATACACCATTGCTAAAAACACTGCCAATATGGACATCAGAGAAGTAAAAGCTCTTATAAAATTCACTCAGTATATGAATTTTTTTAATCTTTTACTCCATTTGATAACTGTCTTTAAAAGCCTTGATTAAAATGGTTCATTCTTCTTTCCCTGCCTCCTGTTTTCCTCACCTTTGCAAGATTAACATTGAAAGTAGATGAGACCTTTTTTGTCAATTAACAAATTTTGAGGCTATCTACTGAAATAAACTATTTTAAATGAATCTATAAATACATTTCTATCTAAGTATATTTCAAGTTTACATTTTAATTTTGTAAAATTTTATATATTTATAAAAATATTAATAATAGAATCTAAACGAAAGAAAATATGCAAAAACTGGAGGAAAAATAACTAATTTCCCTATCGGCTTTTGTTAAACTGACTGAAATTTAGAGAAGGAAGAAAAGAATATTTTTCATATATATATATATGTATATAATTTTGTCATTAGTTCTCTGAATGATGACAAAAAAGACTGGGAGAAACCAAGCCAAAGGAAAGCGTTCCTATAACAGCTTCCTGGAAAGCAAATTTGAATATGAACTTTTTTTTTTATTGTTAATTCATTTTTTTTTCTTTCTTTGTAATAATTTCTTTCAACTGGATCAGAATGAACAAAATCAAGGAAAAACGAAATAATATTACGAATGCAGCTAAATGACCCCACACTACTGGAAAAAACAAAATATTTTTGTTTTATTTATTTGTTTCTATTTTTCTGTCTAAAGAGCCTGGTTGGGTGGGTGATAAGGACAAAGACAACGAATTAAAATCAAAAGAAAAACAGAAAGAAACCTCATCCAAAATGTCTCGATATCAGATGATTTATTCAGCTGTTGTAACCCTAACCCTAAACCCCATTTCCCCCCTCACCTAGTCTGGTTTAATCAAGGACCCACATACACTAACATAATAATACAGTGGCAGTGACAGCCAGTACTTTACCAGTTAACACCTTACAAGCTACCATTTTGATTGCTTGGTTAAGTCCATGTTTTTTGTAATTTTCCAAAAATTTACAAACCCATCAAACACGCTATTTTAGTGTGTATTATATATTTTTTAACTTGATTACTATTATGATTTTTTTTTCAAACTATGCATTTAGCAGTCGTGAAAAACTAACTTTTAAAACATTTTTTAGTATGATATAATACACACCGACACACCCAGCTCAGTAAATAATTCTTTGAATGCAAAATATGTTCACTTTTGAGTTCTAATTTAAATAATGATGTTTTTTAAGCCATAATGTCAAAATGGTTACCAAAAAGAAAAAGAAAAAAGGCCATGTAAACATTTTATGATGGACAATGAAATAAATATTTAACCTACGAAAACAACAAAGAACAAATAAAAATATTTGGTTTGTCTTCTTGTTATTTATTCATTTATTTTACTAGTATCAGTCATTGGACTACAGCCATGCTATGGAATCGCCTCCAAAGATTTTTTTTCTTTTTTTTTGTATAATCTATCGTGTCAACTTCTTGTTTTTATTTTTATCTGGTATTCATTTTAGTAATCTCCGATACAGAATTGCTAAGTTTTTTTTGTTTTTTTTATGCTGATAATGAAAGGGACATAGATTGATGAAGCAACTGTCATTCATATACACAAATACATGCATATTTGTATACACGTAGAAATATTTCGGATCTTTTCGATTTGACCAGCAGTTTTTAAAAATAATTTCCACGTAACTAAACATTTTTAAACTTCGTATACTCGTAGAATGTGTTTATAAAATATCTTTTTCTCTTGGCTGTTGTTTTTTTTCTTCAATTTCTGCAATTTCAACCAATCAGTGACGTCCATTGAGGTAAAATACATTCTGTGCCGTATGAATATGTCCCTCGTTTAAGAAACAGATTGGGTTTATTTACATTTGTGAAGAAAAAAAGATACCCTAAAACAGATTGAAATGCAATAGATCGATACTAGGGTCATAATTATGGGTGACAATTTCATATGACTCCGCTAGAAAAAACTGCCGTTCAAACGGAAAAGATCGAATATTTCATATACCCAACCACAGATACATTCATATGGAGACACATAAACATTCATATATACACACGTTTGTGTACACAAACACGATCCTATTGACATAAACAAACACAAACACACTCTCATGACTGTGTGGTAAGTAGCTTGCTAACCAGCCACATGGTTCCGGGTTCAGTCCCACTGTGTGGCATCTTGGGCAAAGTGTCTTCTGCCATAGCCCCGGGCCGACCAATGCCTTGTGAGTGGATTTGGTAGACGGAAACTGAAAGAAGCCTGTCGTATATATGTATATATACTTGTGTGTCTGTGTTTGCCCCCCTAGCATTGCTTGACAACCGATGCTGGTGTGTTTATGTCCCCGTCACTTAGCGGTTCAGCAAAAGAGACCAATAGAATAAGTACTGGGCTTACAAAGAATAAGTCCCGGGGTCGATTAGCTCGACTAAAGGCGGTGCTCCAGCATGGCCGCAGTCAAAGGACTGAAACAAGTAAAAGAGTATACACAAACACACTGATCATTTAACATTCATTTTTCATGCTGGCATGGGTTAGACGGTTTTGACTGGCGCTGGCCAGCCGGAACTGCAACAGGTTCCAGTTGTTTGTTCTGGCATGCTTTCTACACCTAGATGCCCTTCATAATGCCCTTTACAGAGTGTATTGGGTGCTTTTTTTTTTTTTACATGGCACCAGCACAGGTGCTTTCCTATGTGGCACTGACATTGGTGCTTGTGCTTTTTACACCCACTGGCACAGGGGTTGTTTACATGACAGTGACACATAAACACATTCATATATACAAACATATTCAGTTTCCATCTTACCAAACTCCACTCACAAGGCATTAATCTGGCTAAGGCTACAATAGAATACACTTGACCCAGCTTCCATGCAGAGAGATTGAACCCAGAGCCACACGGCTGCAAAGTGAACTTCCTAACCCCATGATTATGTTTGGCCTTAAAACACTGACACCAAAAGCACCATTGGTTGCATCAACAAAGCATTCACTGGAATACAACAAAGGAGCATCTAAGTGGTCTTTTGACCTGCTAGAAATAGCAACAAGCCTTATATCACTCTATTGGTTTAAAAATGGAAGAAACCATTGGATGATGTAGATACACTGTGTTTGAAAATTAGAATGAGGTGGTCATGGCTGGAATATTTTTGACTATAGATCTACTGGATGAGGACTGACCTGGGTCTAAACGACAACAAGCAAAAGAAGTAAAAGAGCCAACAAGTAAACTTCTGCACATTCCTTCAAACTGCTAGAAATGGCAGCCAAATCTCTCAAATTATGAACCTAATCGTCTTAAAACGAATCTGGGTGGGTTTGTTTTAAATACCTTTGATCATAAGTCTGCAGGTTCAGTATCTGTGTGGGGCTAAACAAAAACCCCAGTGCTCAAATGGTACTTATTTTAACTCCATAAGAATGAAAGATTAAGTCGGCCTTGGTAGAGTATAATAATAAACTTTTATCCCTGAAGGTGATGAATTAGCAAGACCATTAGTGTTGGATCAAAAGCCTCCTGGTACTTGTTCTGACTTTTTATGCTCTGTCATGGTTCATATAAAAAAAATCCTCCCAATCCAGAATGGTAGTTTGACAGAACTGTTTAGGGATTAGAAAAAGATTTCTTTTGGTAACATTTATCAGAAGGTGCATTGCTTTCCGACCTCAACACCTGTGATGATACTGGGTAAAGCAGAATTGGCCCAAATCAGTGGCCTTTCCTTTGGATTGCAGCAAGGAGAGAGACTATTGTCTGGGCTCTTGCATAGACTTGTGGTCAACATTGGTCTATAGAGGTTCTACTTAATATAACCCTGACAGTGATTCTTTGTTCAAGTTTTTCTTATCTGATATCAACTGCTAACACAGAAATATGTTCAACATCCAACAGAGGCTGTGTCTAATGAATGATGGAATATATCACTTCACATCTTCATCATCACATCATCAGGGGCTTCAAGAGGAAGTTTAAGAAATTAATTTACTGCTATTTTATAAGAACAGTGACTAGTTGGCCAGTGATGTATGGGGACTATTGAATGCCATTTTTGAACGTGTCTATCTGTAAATCAATTTACAATAGAAATCAAGCAAACATACCATAAAACAAGAGAATTAAAATTGTGAATTATCATTGTCCTTATTAAAAGATAATATGTGAATAGAATTTTACAACAGAATTGAAAAAGACTAAGAGTAATTAAGATTACATAAAGACCACACTTGTCACCAAAAGACCATCATTATCATCTTCCTCAATATCCAGTATACTGAAGCCAAGACAACTGTTATCTTGTGGTTTCAAGATTAGGACCTAATAAGATGCAAGGCACCAACCCACAGCAGATGCAATCCATTTTAAGCTGAGTAGACTGAAGAAATGAGGTTTGAATTACCTTAGCTAAGGATAGTGTGCTACCTTGGAAGTAGTGCCACAATCTTATGATCTTAATCATTAGGCCCTATGCCTTCATAAAAATCTTAATAGAAGAAGTTTACTCTATTCTTCACTATAATTTATCTGAATAGATTTATTCTGAAGAATATATTTATTCACACATGCATGCATATATATATATATATATATATATATATATATATATATACACACATACATATATATATGTATGTATTTGTGTGTCTGTGTTTGTCCCCCACCACCACCACCATTGCTTGACAACTAATATTGGTGTGTTTACATCCCCATATCTTAGCAGTTTGACAAACGAGACCAACAGAATAAGTACTAGGCTTACAAAGAATAAGTCCTGGGGTCGATTTGTTCGAGTAAAGGCAGTGCTCCAGCATGGCCACAGTCAAATGACTGAAACAAGTGAAAGAATAAGAGAATATATGTGTGTGTGTGTGTGTGCCAGTTATATAAGACCTAAAATTGCTTATATATTTAACAGACTAACAGATGAAAACCTAAGCTGCCAGTTAGCTGAGCATGAAGTCCTGGCTCTCTTCCTTGATCTGGTTGTTTTTGCTTCATTTAAAACAGCTGTTGTAACAATGGAGCACTGCTAATAATTTAAACTACACCTTCAGTTCTGATTTATAATGTATCCAGTATGTTCTATAAGTTGGTTGTGGAATGATTATAGAAAATTTAAGGCAGAAAGAATTCTTTAGATTAGTCGGGTTCCACAGTAAAATGTATCAAGTACATTTTTTGTCAAATGGTTGATAGATGAATAGAGATGACATTTGGGGGAGAACTGTTTCATCTTGATTGAAACAAAGGGAAATTATCTAGTGCTGGAATCACATTACAATGCACCCAGTACAGATCTGTACGAACCATGCTTAAAACAGAACATTTGAGCAAGATGTGGTCCCTGACCTGTCTAGGAGAGCAGCAAATTCAAGTAAGAACTAACTGGAGACTGTGATTATTCATCCAATTTATGCCACATAAAAAAGTGGGTGTAAAATGCTGCTGTTGATAATGATGATGATGTCCAGCACACCTAGGCTTAACAACTGACATCCTTATCAGTCATAGAATCATATTTTATTTCATTCCGTTATTATTTCATTGTATAACAAGGAATTTTATGAAAGACTGTGTAAAAACATTACTACACGTTTCCATTTTATGTAAATACTTACTAAACTGCTAAAGGAAGCACAAATGCAGAACAGAATTACATGTGAGTATCAAAAGTGAGTATTTCACTTACCCTTCTCTGCACTGGTGTACTCAAGAAGATTATTTTGCAGTTATATAGTAGTGGGGAAGGTTGACTGTTTGTTTACTATGGCCTCAATTCAATCAAAACCTCATCATCATCATTATGTCTGTTTTCTATACTCGTATGGATTAGATGGTTTTGCAGGAGCTGGTTAGCTGGAGGGCACTATTAGGCTCTAGTTTTGGCATGGTTTCTACGTCTTGATGCCCTTCCAAATGCCAACCATTTTACAGAATATGCTGGTTTCATTTTTACATGATACCAACATGGTGTGAACGCCTATGTGTGAAAATTTAGTACCATTTCTTCAGGCATAAAAATCAAATTTACCAGATCAAAATTTACTGACAGGAAAAAAGATAGGTCATTTATACACGTAGAAGACTTTGGAGGACTAAAAAAATTCTATGTGAAATGCAGCAAGATTTGGTAAAGTAGTGATGATGTTTGAATGTTACACTACATGTTTACTTTGTTTATTATGCTGGCTTGTATGTTGGAAAATATGGTATATACACAACTAAACCTAAGCATATAATATAAAATATATATTGATTAGATGTGAAGGTGCATGGTATAGTGGTTAGGCTGTTGTACTCACGATTGCTAGATTGTGGGCTCAATTCCCAGTTCAGATGACACATTATGTTCTTGAGCAAAACACTTCATTTCGTATTGCGCCAGTCCTCCTTTTTAATCAAGAAGGAATGTTGGCCTGCTCACCTAGCCGATGGAGTGGCATTATTTGAAGGTTAAAACAATATGAAGCACATTGTGACCAGCAATGTATAACAACATCCGATATAATCTGGTCACTCACATGATCATGTGATATCTATGAGATAACTAACTGCCACAACATACACAAGCTCACAAACTCTCACACACCATATTTTCCAGAATACTAGTCAAAATTTTCAGACCAAAATCTACAGCCAAAAGAAAGGTCAGTTGACTTAGACACCAAAGTAACCTTAGAGGACCAAAAATTCTATATGAAATATACTCCTCTCTGGATTTTCAAAATATGTTTATATATACCAGGTCGTCCCATAAGTTCTGTCCGCATTTACCTTTTTAAAATTGAATGAAATTTAATAGTATTTTAGAATGTCTAATGGAATTAAAAATTATTTTTATGCATTTGTGCACATTTAAACTAATTAGATATTAATTTACAGAATAATAGAATTAAAATTTCTTTGATTAAAACCCTTTGTAACATGGAAGTATCGAAAGAGCATTTGAGGCACATAATGCTTTATGAGTACAAAAAAGGAAACTCTACAGCCAAAGTGACTCGAAACATACACTGCCTAGTGCTGCTCCCTACTGGATTCTAACTATTTAGCCATTATCCAAGGAAATACTCAAGTGAGACAACTCTGAGCATTGTTTGCAGAAAAAAGACAGGATAGTCACGGTTGATCATCAGTCTGCACAGTTAGAACTAATCTAGGGCTAAGTAACAAGTGTCAATATTACTATCACCACTACTACTACTACTACTACTAGTGTTACTGCTGCTACCTCCCTATCATCCACAGCACCACCACCACCATCACCTCTTGCAACTACAAGAACGACATTAGCTTTATCAAGCTGTGTTAAAAACACACCAAAGATAATCTATTGTGAACTTTGTACCAAACCCGCACTATACAACATAGCAGACCCCACCAACTCTTTGCAAGCCTGTTGTCTTTCAGTGAATTTATCAATCACAGTATAGTAGGTGGTGGTGGTGGTGGAAGGAATATAATCACTGTGTGGTTCTGTCACAGCTTTCAAACAAAACACAAGCAACACACACAGACACACAAACAGACATAGTTGTGATTTTATATACTTCCTTCATGGATGTGAGAACTTCCTCGACCTTATGGCTTCTCTTCCTCACCAGTAAGTTTTCTTTTAAACTCCATTTTTGGTTTAGGGTTTTATTTATGCATTTATTTATTTTTTACCATAATCACCAGTGCACCACAATCCTCATCACCACCACTGCACCATCTATCACAGCCGTCCTGAGGCACAGGCATGGCTGTGTGGTAAGAAGTTTGCTTCCTAGCTGCATGGCCCCAAGTTCAATTCTACTGCATGGCACCTAGGAGAAATGCCTTCTACTATAACCCCAGGACAACCCAAGGCTTTTGAGTGGATTTGGTAGACAGAAACTGAAAGAAGCTCATCATCATATATGTGTGTGTGTGTGCGTGCATTTGTGTTGGTGCGGGAGTAGCTGTGTGATAAGAAGGTTGCTTCCTAAGCACATGGTTCCAGGTTCGGTCCCACTGTGTGGTACCTTTGGCAAGTGTCTTCTACTGTAGCCTCAGGCTGACCAAAGTCTTGTAAGTGGATTTGATAGACAGAAACTGAAAGAAGCCCGTCGTATATATATATATATATATATATATATATATATATATACACACACACATGTCTCTATTTGTGTGTCTGTGTTTGTCCCATCATCATTACTTGACACTGATGTTGGAGTGTTTACGTCTCCATAACTAAGCAGTCCAGCCAAGGACTCTCATAGAATAAGTACTAGGTTGACAAAGAATAAGTCTTGGAGTTGATTTCTTCAACTAAAGGTGGTGCTCCAACATGGCCACAGTCAAATAACTGAAACAAGTAAAAAAAATAAAAGAATATATATATATATATATATATATATAAATGGATGAAAGAATTATCCTTTGTTTACTGTTAACATGGAAAATTCAATAAACAGTTACCAGGGAAGCAAAATTCACGCAAGTAAGAAGGATGTAGTAGACTCCAGGTTAATGTGCAGTAATTTGTGTAGTATAAGTAAACTCCATTTATTTACTTATATATATATATAAGTAAGATTCAGTTGAACTAGGTACTTAAATTGAGGCACCTCATTAGGCTGGAATAATACACACACAACAACATTATGTAAATATAAAACTTGGTACATAAGTACTGACCGAATGATATTCTTACAGCGTATGTAGACAATTAGACCCAACTGAGTAAAGAAATCCACTCTCGAGCTATCCAGCCATGTGCATTATATTAAATGTATTGTCCATAATATTTATGAAGGGCAGATTCCGAGACAGGTGAATAAAATATAAATGAGTATCAGTAGAGGTACCGGTATCAGTCCATTATGGCCATTTCTAATGACGCCTTTAGTTGATTAATGAAAACATTCCATCATTATAAAGAAACCGTTTTCAGCATATGAATTCATGAACTTCAAAATAAAGAACTTTCGAAATGATTTAACAGAGTTTAAAATCTATAGAGCAAAAATATTTACAATGATTCTGCTACAATTACATATATATAAATATAATAATAAATATTAGGGAATAAATCCAAATTTACAGGGGAAAATCAGATTTAGGATTGAATCCAATTTTATAGTAAAATATTATATAATATTATTAGAGACAAAACCACTATTTTGCAAATCAAACAAGGAAATAATCAATACATAAAAAATTTTAATATAAAGTAAATAAATCGCCACTACAATTGTTTCCTGTCTTCAAATGACATTCATCAGGTGGATTTCATATCTAAAAATATCAATATTTTAAAATTTTTTAAAATAAATAAATTTAAAATGGCTAAAACTATAAATAATATAAATTTATCAATGAAAATATATAAAAATATATAATCTATATAAAATTTTTAAATTTAAAAAATTTTTAAATATTGATATTTTTAGATATGAAATCCACCTGATGAATGTCATTTGAAGACAGGAAACAATTGTAGTGGCGATTTATTTACTTTATATTAAAATTTTTTATGTATTGATTAAGTCTTTCCTTGTTTGATTTGCAAAATAGTGGTTTTGTCTCTAATAATATTATATATATATATATATATATATATATATACATACACACACACATATGGATATGTGTGTGCGTGGGGGGGGGGTGAAGGTGCATGGCACAGTGTTTAGAGCATCAAACTTATGATTGTGAGGTTGTGACTTCAATTCACGGACCAGGCTGTGTTGTGTTCTTGAGCAAGACACTTTATTTCATGTTGCTCCGGTTCACTCAGCTGTAGAAATGAGTTGTGACATCACAGGTGCCAAGCTGTATTAGTCTTTGCCTTTTCCTTGGATAATATTGGTGGTGTGGAGAGGGGAGGCTGGTATGCATGGGTAACTGCTGATCTTCCATAAAAACAACCCTAATTGGAGTTGAGTGACCGGTGGAGTTGAGTTCTGATATATATATATATATCATCATTTAATGTCTGTTGTCTATGCTGGAATAGGGTGAACAGTTTGAGCGGGGTTGGCATACTGGAAAGCTGCACCAGACTCCAGTCTGATTTGGCATGGTTTTCTATGGCTAGATGCCTTTCCTAGAGAGAGTAACTGGTGCTTTTACATGTCACCAGCACAGGTGCCATTTGCATGGCACCAGTATCTGCCACGACTGTAATTTTGCTCGGCTTGATGGGTCTTCTTCTCAAGCATGACATAATGGCAAAGGTCTTGCTCATTGCCTCCATGAGACCCAACACTCAAAAGAAACTCAGCTACTTTGCCTCCATGAAACCCAAAACTCAAAAGGAACTCAGCCACTATGCCTCTGTGAGCCCCAACACACAAAAGTTGTTCTTTACATGCCACCAGCTTGGATACCAGTTATGTGACTCCAGCATCAGGCCATGACTATAGTTTTACTTGGCTTGACAGGTCCTTTCAAGCACAGCATATTGCCAAAGGTCTCCGTCACTAGTCATAGCTTCTGTGAGGCTCAAAGTTTAAAGATCATGCTTCACCACCTCATCCCGTGTCTACCTCTACCACAGGTTCCCTCCATAGTTAGAGATCAGCACTTCTTTACGCAGCTGTCCTTGTCCATACACATCACATGACCATACCAGTGCAGTCATCTCTCTTGCACACCATATCTCATGCCTCTTAAGCCTAACTTTCTCTCAAGATACTTACACTGTCGAATATACACACTGACATTGCACATCCAGTGAAACATACTGGTTTCATTTCTTTCAAGCTATGCATGTAGCATAGCTGTTCGCATGAAGGCATCATACAATCTGCCTTTCACTCTGAGAGAGTGGCCTTTTGTTGCCAAGAGTAGTAGGAGCTCTCTGAATTTTGCCCAGCCTAATCTTCTCACAGCTATGCTCTCAAAGAATCCACCTCCACTACTAACTTGGTCACCTAGATAACAGAAACTATCTATTATCTCTAGCTTGCCCCTCTGGCAGTGGATGGAGTATATTTTCTACATATTTTCAGCATTTATTGTACCTGTGCATCTTCCACATACAAAAACTAGTTTTCCTGTTAACCTTCCTCTGATATTGCTGCACCTTTTATGGGTCCAAAGCTTAAACTGGGTGTATCTTATGGAGTTTCTACCTATGCCTTTTCTACACATTGAGCATGGCCATCTACCTGAAGGAATTTGTGGTTTGTCTGCCTTCCTACTTCCTAAGACTTTGATTTTTGCTAGGTTAACTCTAAAGCCCTTCGACTTTAGACCCTGCTTCCAAACGTGGAACTTCTCTAGTTCTGGTAGTGATTTAGCTATAAGAGCAAGGTTATCAGCATAGAGGAGCTCCCAGAGGCAGCCTGTCTTGAATTCCTCTGTTATTGCCAGGAGAACTATGATGAACAAGAGGAAGCTGAGCACTGATCCCTGGTGAACCCCAACTTGTACTCTGAATTCTTCTCTGTACTCATTGCCAACCCTCACTTAACTGGTAGCAAGCATCCCTGTACATAGCTTGTACAGCTTTCACCAACTACTTGTCTATCCCTAATTTCCAGTGACCACCAGATAAGGGATCAGGGGATCCTATCAAAGGCTTTCTCCAAGTCAACAAAGGCCAAGTACAGAGGTTTATCTTTGGCTATTTATTTCTCCTGCAGCTGCCATAACAGAAATATAGCACCATTAGTGTTTCTTCCTCACCAAACTGCATTTCATCTAGGTTAACTATCTCCCTGATTAGTTGGGCTATGACTTTCTCCATAGCTTTCATCACCTGATCCAACAATTTGATAACTCTGTAATTATTTCTATCTAAGGCATCACTTTTACCTTTGTAGCAGTTGACCTGTGCTGCTACACCAGTCATTGGGTATGACTCCTTCGTGAACCATCTGATTTAAAATACAAGTGACTAGACCATAACCCACACCACCAGATATTTTAAGCATCTCAGCAGTGATTCCTGATGGGCCAGGGGCTTTCCCTGTCTTCATATCCTTAATTGCTTTATCTACCAAGGTACTGTTGATTTGGATAGCTGGTCTCTCAATTGGGTCAACATTTGGTAGACTCTTCTCCTCCCATTCATTCTCCACATTCAACAGTCTTCCATAAAGGCATTTCCAAGTCTCTTCCTTTGCAGAATCATTAAATGCAAGTGCACCATCATCCATGCAGACACATTTCTTTCCTATGACATCACGATTTTCTCTTACACAATGTCTTGCAATCCAAAACACTTCAGTTTATTGGTCCTCTTTAAACTTCCAAATCCGTCTTTTCTAGATTGGTCTGCTTCTTGGCATCCTTCTGGCTGGAGTCTAAAATCACTAATGACTACTCTGTGCTGGGGAGTACATTCTTCACCAGGGAGGGTCTTTGTATTTAAGAGCAACCATGCATCCTGCTGTCTGGTGAGAATGTAATCGATCTGGCTATCACAGTCACCTGATTGGGAAGTTATTAAGTGGTTGGTTGTCTTCCTGATGTCGGTGTTGCAGATCAATGGGTTATTTGCATCACAGAACTCCAATAGCCTTGCACATTCTTCATTTCGGGGGCACCTATTCCCTGGCTCCTATGGACACCATGGAAGATACCAGGTTGCCGTCCGACATACCCATTGAAATCTCCAGTCACAAAGATGAGATCATTGCTCTGGTACCTGGCAATTCACTGCTATTAAAAGAAAATGATTTATTGTATGATTGTGGTTTTCATTCCTGGGCCAGGTAATGTGTTGTGTTCTTGAGCAAAGCACTTCATTCCACATTGCTCCAGTCCACTCAGTTGGTGTCCTACCCAGAGAGGGATATGTACATCGGAGAAACCAGGAAACTGGCCCCGTACTCCTTACGGACTAATGTGGACTAACCTGCTTCTTAATTCACTTCCTCTTCGTGTGGTGGCACTGTTTGTTGTTGTTGTTGTTGTTGTTTTAAACCCTCAGTCATCTTTGAGCTAAGAACTCTGCTAACACAGGCAATCTAATCATGGCCATCCCATCTTTTTTTAATTTTTTTCAGTGTATCTGAGACTGTGTTATTAAATGTCACCATTCTTTTTTTTTCTTTTCTTTTTTGATAAGATATGGTTTAAAGGAGATTTAGTTACTTTTTCTTGTAGGGCAAATGACTGAGCACAAACTCCATACAGATATCAGTAACAGTGGTTCTCCAGTAGAGGCTTGTCACCAGAAATGTCAAAGGCCTAGCTCCATGGATTGTGCTTTGCAAAGCAGGTCCCCATGCAACCTTTAACTTCTCATAGGGTCACCTACAGGGATTAAAGAAGAATTTAACAGTGGCCCATGTGTCACAGTTTCTTCTCTGTCGTTCCCCAGTCCCTGGAGCAGAATGTCATAAGGGCCACCCTTATGACATACAGAGGTCATAAGAGCTGCTGTTCTTTGACTGAAGTAAGAGAAGTCCTTATAACTTCCAAAGGACAATCCCAAGTCCTGCTGTAATTTTGACTCTGAAAAATATTTGAGAAAATCTGTATAGCTGAGTAGATAGAGAGTGAAACTAGTGAGGGAGAGTAAGCTGTGTAGATGAAAGGTGTGGGCTGCAAGAAGTGGAGAGAGAGGCAAAGAGATGAGGATGGTAGTAAGATAGTTATATACAACTAGCAGTATCGCCCGGCGTTGCTCGGGTTTGTAAGGGAAATAACTATATAAGCATTTTTAGAGAGTTACTTTCCTTAGCCATTTCTGTTTTGGTGTCTTCAAGCCATGAAGTCGTTGTTCTAAAAGAACACTGGTCTCCTTGACAACACTTTACGACGTTGATTTCCTTACACTCCCTTCCCCACAGCTTCACAAGGGAGGGAAGAAGGGGGAGAAGCAAACAGGTGCAGGTGTGACCATGGACGCCAACTCCGCCGCCATCGACACACGAAAAATTATGCATTAAAATGGAATAAAAAATGATATTAAATTATTTTTAAAATCGTAGACTCATCGTAGACATGCGCTAATACTTAGGCAAGCTCGATATGAATCACGACTATAAGATACCCGAATTTGGTTAAACTGCACCGCAAAATGTGGGAGTAGTTAGGAATCTAAATCGAAGGGGACAGACACTCACACAACTACAGTTTTATATATATAGATATTAGACAGAGAAGGGTGAAGAGAGTCACATATATATATAGAGAGAGGAAGGGGTTAGTATTAGATGTATGGGTAGAGCGGGGTGAGTATTAGATATATATATAGGCAAAGGGAAAGAGAGAGCTGGGAAGAGAGTCATACAAACTTTTAAAGAAAAAGTTGGGGAAAAGAGCCAAGGGCAAAAGGAGAGAAGTGGATGCAGAGGCAAAGAGAGAGAGAGAGGGGAAGGATAAGATTTACAGAGAAAATATTAATGAGGTTCCCTTCATTGTGAATATCTTTTAAATGCTGTTATATTTCTATATTCCAGCACAATGTGCCACAGCACTGCTCTGCTACCAATGTCAAAGCAATTTCACTCACTCAGACTGCGAAAATAATCTTAAACTAAAAGAATTTGTAGTGAATTGTAAGGATTCCTACTGTGCTGTGGAGAGCCTATATATTGATGGTAAGGCTGTTAGCTTTACTAAACAAGGAAAATTGAAATCTTTCAAATACTACCTTCTTCAATTTATTAATATCTGGATCTTTTCCTTTTGAACGGCAGTTTTCAACACAATTTCTAGTTAACTAAACACTTTTAAACTTCATATACTGGTAGAATGTGTCAAAATAAAACATTTTTTTCTCATGGCTTTCTTGAGAAAATTGTAATTTGTAAGTTTAACGTAGTTTAATTTTTTGAATTTTAACCAATCCTATCGCCTCTATTGAGCTAAAATCATTTGCTGCGTCTAAAACTGAGACAACATCCTGTCACTTTTATGTTTATGTTCAGAGAGCGTGTGTATAAAATTATAGAATCATTTTGTTTGTTAATTGTTTAAATTATTTTCCATTGCTTTCGTTTTAGCCTTTCATTTTTTTTTTTCTTAAGCAATGGAAAATAGTTTAAACAATACTCGTGTATCTCAAAACAAAAACAAAACAAATAATTTTAGACACACGCGTAACAATTAAATTAATTTAACAATTAATAAAAAAAAAACGAAAGGCTAAAATTTAGGGTTAGTGTTAGTGTTAGGGTTAGTGTTAGGGTTAGTGACAGGGGCTAGGGTTAGGGTTAGTGACAGGATGTTGTCTCAGTTTTAGACGCAGCAAATGATTTTAGCTCAATAGAGGCAATTGATTGGTTAAAATTCGAAAAATTAAACTACGTTAAACTTACAAATTACAATTTTCTCAAGAAAGCCAAGAGAAAAAATGTTTTATTTTGACACATTCTACCAGTATATGAAGTTTAAAAGTGTTTAGTTAACTAGAAATTGTGTTGAAAACTGCCGTTCAAAAGGAAAAGATCCTAATATCTTTCTTTTTAAGGTATAATAGACACATGGATGGCTGGATGGTAATAAGCCAGTTTTTTAATAATGTGGTCTTGGGTTCAGTCCCACTGCTTGGCAACTTGAGCCAGTGTCTTTTCACTATAGCCCTGAGTCAACCAAAGCTTTGTGAGTGGATTTCAGAGATGGAAACTGAAAGAAGGCATTGTATATTTGCAATGGCCTCTCTCTCTCTGAGAGTGAAAGGTAGATTGCATGATGCTTATGTATGAACAGTTATGCTCCAAGGTAGTGAGATATGGGCCCTAAATGAAGACAACATGCATAGACTTGGGAGGAATGAAGTTGGAATGCTTTGAAGGATGTGCAACATCAGTGTACATGTATGACAAGGTGCAAATGTGCTGAGAGAAAAGTTGAACATGAACGAAATTAGAGGCAGCTTGCAAAAGAAAAGACAACATTGGTTTGGGTGTGTGATGCATATGGATGAAGACGTAAGTATGTATGAATGGATGCTTTTCTTTGAGTTTATTTCTGAATTACGAGAGTTCCTGATGTTTGTAAATATGTGGTTGAGTTGGAGTGTTGGTCGAACTGTCGATGCCTACACTCAAGTGTGTGTGTGTATTCACCTAAAGAATCTCAAGACTGAGAATCTTTGGAAAGTCTTACAAATCTTCCCTGTGCCATTAATAGATTGGATTTGAGGAATCCACATCAGTTTCTTTTGCACTTTCTTCAAAAAAACCTAGCATTTCAAGGTTTTGTATGTACATATGTATGTATGTATGTATGCAGGAGGACTTAAACGACATGCAAAGATACATGAAGCCCAGTTACAACTACAGCCAGCTATTACCGGTAAAGGTTTTAGTTGCCAATTCTGTACAAGACATTGTAGATCTTTAGCTGGGCTAAAAAGTCACATTCGATCACAGAACCAGTAACAGCTAAGCTTCGTGCAATGGCCATACTCGATAACGAGGAGGTAGCCATAATGTATTATGTATGTATGTTTGTATATGTATGTATATGTATGTATGTATGTATGTATATATGTATGTATGTATGTGTGTGGGTATGCATGTATATACGTATGTATGCATGCATGTATGTAGTTGTGTAATTATGTTATGGACAGTCTATTTTTATTTAACATTGTCAATCTTTTACAAAATGCTTTCCACCTTTGATATTCCAGGTAAAACAAACATATTCAGCAGACACTGTAGCAATGGAAGCATGACAATTGCTAACAATCCCAAGATGAAGCACCTTAATGCTGAGACCAACATCACTGTGTATGCACGCAGAAAGGGAGCAGTGGTTGCTGCTTCCATCTGCAACAAAGACTACTGCAATGGCCCAGCAAACACCTCCCCAAAACTACGTCTACAATTTTCCCTTATTATTCTCTCTATTTCTCTCTTCTACACTTTTCTTTCATTCGCTTCATTTAACACTTTAAACAGTCATCACAATTAATTGTATTGCCACCTGTGTGTTTGTTTGTGTGTGTGTGTGTGTGTGTGTGTGTGTGTGTGTGTGTGTGTGTGTGTGTGCACATGCACGTGTGTGTATAGGTAGATAGATAGATAGACAAATAGATAGGTAGACAGGCAGACAGACAGATAGATATATTATACATATTAATTTACTCTTTTACTTGTTTCAGTCATTTGACTGCAGCCATGCTGGAGCACCACCTTTAGTCGACCAAGTCGACCCCAGGACTTATTCTTTGTAAGCCTAGTACTTATTCTATTGGTCTCTTTTGCCGAACCGCTAAGTTACAGGGACATAAACACCCCAGCATCAGTTGTCAAGCGATGTTGGGGTGGACAAACACAGAAACACAAACACACACACACACACATATATATATATATATACGACGGGCTTCTTTCAGTTTCCATCTACCAAATCCACTCACAAGGCTTTGGTCAGCCAGAGACTATAGTAGAAGACACTTGCCCAAGGTGCCACGCAGTGGGACTGAACCTGGAACCATGTGGTTGGTAAGCAAGCTACATACCACACAGCCACTCCTACGCCCATACATATATGCGCCTGCGCATATATGTATGTATGTAAGAAAATTCATTTAATTGTTCTCATTATTTGTAAAAACATATACGTCTCATTTTCTCCATAGATCTTAATCAGGAGAATGGTATCTACCATCGTATTTCAATGTTCCCTGAGTGTTATGCTTTATATACCAACTCCAAATTATTTCATTTCACGTCTTTTTCACTCCTTTCCCTCACTTCTTCAAAAGTATTTTTTGGCAGAAATAACAGAAATTAATAAAATGATTTTCAAACTGCATTGAATGGCTTTCTCAAACTGAATTTTACACACACACACATTTATATAAAGCATTTCATGTTGCTCCAGTCCACTCAGCAGGTAAACAATGAGCCATCTTGTGATGGACTGGCTTCCCATCCAGGGGAAAATATATACACCAGAGAAACCAGGAAACCAGCCCTATGAGTGTATAACTCAGGAAGAATCTATTTATATACAGTCAAGTAATACAACTCATATTATACATACATATCTTTTATCTTTTACTTGTTTTAGTCAATAGAATGCAGCCATACTGGGGCACTGCCTTGAAAAACTTTTAGTTGAATAAATTGACCCGGTTGTTAGTTTTGCCTAATCTTTTGCCTAATCACTAGGTTTTGGGGACATAACACACCAACACCAGTTGTCAAACGGTGATGGGGGACAAACACAAGTGCAAAGACATACACTATATATATATATATATATATATATATATACGAGGGGCCTAACTCATAGTAATAAGTAAAACCCCCTGACCCACTTGCAGTTGTTTGATTTAGCTGAAATTTTGCATGTGCACTTATTTATACCTCTATAGATTAAGTGGCGAATTACAGCTCTGAACTAATTGTGGTTTCTGATTTACAGGTGTTTGAACTGAGTCAAGTGTGAAATGGAGCCTGTTGAGTGTCGAGCAGTGATCTGGTTTTTGTATTTGAAAGGACGCACACCACGGGAGACTTTTGATGAAATGAAAGTAACTTATGGTGATGATGCCCCATCATATGACCTTGTAAAACGCTGGCATTGTGAATTCAAACATAGTCGGAACTCTGTGGAAACAGCTCCCAGATCTGGTCACCCCCTTCTGCCGTTGATGAGACATCTGTCCATCAAGTTGAGGCTGGCATTTTGGAAGGTCAACACATAACTATTCGCCAAATAGCCCATACGGTCAAGATTAGTACCGGGTCTGTGGAAACTATCATTCATGACCATTTGCATATGCAAAAGGTGTCTGCCAGATGGATTTCCAGGTTGCTCACACCTTTCCAGAAGCAAGAACGCGTTGAGTGCTCGAGGATGAATTTGGAGATGTGCCAAGAAGATGAGTCAAAATTTTTCAAAAGACTGATCACACAGGATAAAACCTGGGTCCATCACTATGATCCATAGACCAAAGCCCAGTCAATGCAGTGAAAGCACCGTGACTCACCTCCTCCAAAGAAGGCAAGGGTGCAGCCCTCTGCTGACAAGGTTATGCTCACAGTCTTCTGGGACCAGGACGGAGTAGTGATGACAGATTTCCTGGCAATGGGTACCACAATTACAGGAGCCTATTATGCTTCACTTTTGAGGAAATTAAGAGAAGCTATCAAAATCAAGAGGCGGGGCAAGATCAGCAAAGGCATCCTCCTCCTGCAGGACAACACTCCGGTCCACAACTCGCGTGTCGCCAGATCAGAAGCACAGGCGTGCAGCTATGAACTCCTCCCCTTGCACCCTCTGATTTTCACCTCTTCCCAGCCATGAAGTTGATTTTGAAAGGAAAGCGTTTCCCAGATGATGCAGCCTTGATTTCTGAAGTCACGTCGTGGTTGGAGGACCAAGTTGGGGTCTTCTACAAAAACGGTCTCCAGAGCTGTATCAAACGATGGGTAGTTCCTATGTAGGAAAAGACTAATAACTGTGCCAAGTGTTGTTGCTCTACTGCTATGGGAAGTGGGTCAGGGGCATTACTTATTGAACGCCCCACGTATATATATATATATATATATATATATATATATATATGTATACGACAGGTTTCTTTCAGTTTCCATCTACCAATCCACTTACAAGGTTTTGGTTGGCCTGAGGCTTTAGTAGAAAACACTTGCTCTAGGTGCTACACAATGGGACTGAACATGGAACCATGAGGTTGAGAAGCAAGCTTCTTACCACACAGCCATCATATTAATATCTTCTACACAAAAAAGAAGTTAAAGCTAACGTAGCATTACAAACACACTTTTATGCCTTTACAAGGAAATGATACACACAAACACACACACACACACACACACACACCTCAGTAACATGGAGGCACACCTTGCATCACAGCTGAAAACTTGCAATAAATCATTGGAGATATGATATAAACTTCCTACATAAGAAAAAGGCCACATATTTAGGAATGAACAATGAGGTGTAACCGACTAAATCAAACCGGTACTTAACTGGTAGCTTTTATAATTGACTGCAAAAGAATGAAAAGACAGAGCTGATCTTAATAAAATTTGAACAAAGGAAATAAAAAGCCAGATTAAATATTGCAAGGTATTTTGTTCAACTCTCTAACTATTCTGCTAATCTCTTGTCCCTGAAATTATGATATTAAGTTTTAACATAAATTTATAAGGAGTTGGCCAGAGGTTAGTTGATGACATCAAGCTTGAACTTCACTGATGTCATAATACTTTTAACCCTAGAAAGCTGAAAGGTAAAATCACTGCTGGTGGTTTGTGAATGCAGCCCTTGAATAAAGTGACATGAATACTTGTCACATTTGAGAATACGGTAGATATATAAAAATAATCCATACAAAAATGTCAGCCAGGTGCATTAGCAGGTAATTTATTTTCTGATCAGACTGAAATAGGATGTAATAACTCAAGTGAAAACTTGTGAATAAAAATCCCAATACCTATATATACCTGCATTTTTACATACCTTTCTGTCTATTCAATTTAGCACACCTTGCCAAGTAACCATGGTATCTAGTTTGATGATGTAATTCTTTTTTCACAAGGATTCAAGCATAACAAATTTATTCATGCGCGTATGTGTTTGAGTAAATGTGTGTGTATGTGTGTGTATGTATGTATGTATATATATATATATATATATATAGGCGCAGGAGTGGCTGTGTGGTAAGTAGCTTGCTAACCAACCACACGGTTGCGGGTTCAGTCCCACTGCGTGGCATCTTGGGCAAGTGTCTTCTGCTATAGCCCCGGGCCGACCAATGCCTTGTGAGTGGATTTGGTAGACGGAAACTGAAAGAAGCCTGTCGTATATATGTATATATATGTATATGTGTGTGTTTGTGTGTCTGTGTTTGTCCCCCTAGCATTGCTTGACAACCGATGCTGGTGTGTTTAGGTCCCCGTCACTTAGCGGTTCGGCAAAAAGAGACCGATAGAATAAGTACTAAAAGGTGGTGCTCCAGCATGGCCGCAGTCAAATGACTGAAACAAGTAAAAGAGTAAAAGAGTAATATATATATATATATATATATATTTATATATGCAGGTACATGTATATAAATTTAAACAAATCTTTTTTATAAAGCTGCCAAAACAACATAAGTTAGAAGAAATAAGACTGACAAGTCAATGATTTGCACTTTTACACCCTGTTTCAACATGTCAAGATTAGAATCCATTCTTTGGGAAATCTTAGGAGAAATGGTGTTGAGTTCATTTCTCTGAAGTTTTCCTGAAGAAGGGCTCCTACTTAGAAATATTGATACACACTGACTTGTATTATTTCTTATAACTTGCATTGTTATAACTTCATAAAAAAATTAAACAAACAAACAAACAAATATGCACATACATACATGCATGCATGCATGCATGTATGTAAGTATGTATGTATGTATGTATGTATGTATGTATGTATGTATGTATGTATGTATATGGATGAATGAATTGTCCTTTGTTTGCTGTTAACATCGAAAATTCAATAAACAGTAACCAGGGTAGCAAAATTCACGTAAGTAACAAGGATGTACCAACCTATTCAAAAGTAGAAATTCCAGGTTAGTGTGCAGTAATTTGTACATATTTACTTATATACTTATACTATTTACTTGTCCCGTTTGTTGTCCCCTTATTTCGCTCTCGCGTCTCATGTTTGATCTTTGACCTCTGGCCGAAATCAGATCGCCATGTTGATTCGTTAGCTACTGCACGCATTTTTTTTCTCTCCTTCTTTCTGTGTTTTTCTCTCTCTGTGTATCTTTCTGTTGAAGAGCGTAGGCTCGAAATGTTAAAGACTTGTTTTATTTATATTTCCTGAGCGCCATACTAATACAATTGTTCGTTTGTTTTCCACCTGCCTTCGTCTTTTGTTTATTTTCATAAAGCTTCCCGTTATATATATATATATATATATATATATATATATATATATATATATATATATATATATATATATATATATATTATATATATATATATATATATATATATATATATATATTATATATATATATATATATATATATACATATATATATATATAGGGGGTACCCAGAAGAAATTGGAATTTCGCAATATTATTTTATTCACTTAGTTTTACATGTTTACACTTTTATCGCATTCAAATTATTCTCCATTTGAAGCAATTCATCAGTCCAGCTACATTTTCCACTATTCGAAGCAGTACTGAAACTCTTGCCAAGTGATGCCTTTTTACACCTCTGTCCTTTTTTCTGTTCACTTATTCCAAATCTGCAAATTTCCATAGCATCAGTTTTCATCACCACTGATGAATTTCGAAAAATGGTCTGGATCAACTTCCAACTGTTCTTTCAGTTCATGACACTCATTTAGACGAGACTAATTTTGCTCTGTAAGCAAGCAAGGTGCAAATTTTTCTGCAACTCTTTTCATTTGCAATTCTTCACTCAAAATTCGTTGGCAGTAACTCCAAGGCACATATCAACAAGTTTGTCAATTGTTCATCAATCAGTTCATGAATTTTCATGTTTTCATTCATCCAGGAGGTTGACGGTCATCCTGAATGAGGTTGGTCCTCAATTGATAAGTGACCATTCCTAAAGTGTGGAAACCACTTGTAAACTTGTGTTTTGTTCATGGCAGCATCCTTGTAAGCTGTTTGAAGCATGACAGTTGTTTCAGCTGCCATTTTCCCCTAGTAGGAAACAGAATTTCATGGAAGCATACTGTTCTTTTGTTTCAGCCATCACAAAAATTGACAAACAGAGGAGAAGCACTGCTAGACAAAGATGCATCACATAGCAGTACAACACCCAATGCCGCTGGTTGACAGACTAGTGCCTGAGGATCACATCAAGTGTTTTCTAGGGTGGAAGCCTGAACTACAACAGGTTTGTCCCACAGAGAACGTTTCCGGTTACTTTTGGGTACCCTCTTCTATATATGTCAGACAATACTTCATGTAAACTATAGGGCCCGTGTGTGTGTGTGTGTGATGTGTATGTGTATATATGTGTGTGTGTGTGTGTGAATATATTTAAGTATATATATATACACACACACATATATATATAAGTATATATATATAAAAGTATATATATATATATATATATATATATATATATATATATATATATATATATTATATATATATATATATATATATATATATATATAGAGAGAGAGAGAGAGAGAGAGAGAGAGAGAGAGAAATATATGTACATCCACAAACCTATCATTCATTTGTTTTACATCTGTTTCTCCATGCCACCATGGGTTAGGCATATATATTTTTGAGATATTGTTTATTGTTTTACAACCAGATGCCCTCTCAACACACTTGAACATAGAATAGTGGTTTATGCCTTTGGAGTAAATGTTACACAGACTGAGTAACAAAAGACAGTCTGACAAAAGAAGGTATGGAAACTGAATGATCCCTCTGCTACTCAGGTTCAGAAAGGCTCTGAATAACCAATTTGTAGAAAAGGAAGAAGTGATATTGTCATATCTCAGGCGTGTTATTATGCCAATAAAAAACTCATGCTCTGGTTCTATTTAACTTCTTTTATTATTATTAGTTAATTTAACTATTTAACGAATTAATGAATTGATTGCATGGTTGATCATTTGGTCACTCAATTAGTTAGGTAGGTAAATTAAAAACCTTTCATCACCATTCACAACCCACGGATGGCAACAAAAGGACTTTTCAAACTCAACTGATTGATTGATTAACTGAATGATTAGTTAGTTGGTTAAATAGTTAACCAACTGACTAACTATGGAGAAGTGAAATAAAACCAGTGCATGTGTTTATTACTCTTAGCATAATGACCCTCCCAATATACAACAAAATATTTTTCAACATGAATTCACATCAAAAATCAAATACAAAAAGGGAAGAAGGGACAGTTACAACATGGAGCTCAACTAAGAATCTTTATGAGACAACCTGCTGCAACCATAAATCAAATCTGTGGTTGGAGCAAAGTTCTAAACCAGGTAGAAGGAGACATGGTGAAATGATAGAGTAGTGATTGCTATAAAGCTAAGAGGTGGCTGGAAATACTGCAAGAGAGAAATTGAATGTAAGAAGTGATACAAAGGTGAGAGACATGGAATGTTTTGAGATTGTAAAGGGGCGTATAAGCAGGAATCAAGACATTGTTGAGGAAAAGTGGTTTCAGATTGAGAATGACATACATGCTGTCAGTGGTATTGAGAAGACAGTCTTGGGAGTGCTACTTCAAGAGGTTACTGAATGTAGAGAATGAGTGAGAGAAAGCATAAGCTACCCCAAGAAGATACAATAGAGGGATGAACTATTGATCCTGAGAGTTGCATAGTTAAAAGTGAGGGTAAGGATATGAAAGCAGGAAAATCAACCTGATCATTAGAGATCGTCAATGAGACACTGAAGCTATCCAACAAAACAGGATGCTAACAATTCTGCTTGGAACATAAAGTAGCATGACATTTTGATAGGAGGTTTTAATTTAGATAACTTTAAGCCTTTAACATTTAAATTGGCCATATCCAGTCCTATATTCTACCTGTTTTATGTTCAAACTGACCAGATCTTGCCTCTCACACCTACCCTACTATGTCATCCTAAAAACAAACAGTCACATCATTGAAATCTCAAGGCTGTGACATAATGCCTTATTACTTGGAAACAATGTCAATGAAGAAGCAAAGCATTCGACAGAGTAATCTGAATACGAAAGGATTAAAATAGGAAGTTTGTATCAGAGATGGTCTGGAGTGGATTGCTATCAAAATGGCTAATGTTAATCACAGGTGTATGAGTTTTAGAAGTCCCCCCCTTTCTTTCTCATGCACACACTCTCCCCCCTCTCTCTACTCCCCCCTTTCATTTACTGAGAACTGAGGAGTAAAATTACAACTGTTGCTTCAGTATTGAGACTTTTATACTAGTTTTGCCACACCCATCACACTCTATGAATTCATATCCAATGACATAGGGAAATCCTGATGACACTCTGCTGTCAATCATAAAGTTCTTTCATTCACCCACAATCACCAGTCTTGCTTACAGCCTAAAACTTACCAAACCATAAAAACCAACACACACACACATTACACTTATCTATATATACATTACATATAATCACACAAACACATGCTCGCACATACACACATATCTTTTATGTATGTGTGTATATAAATACATATAAACACATATATACATTACATATAACCACACACACACACAAACTCATACACAGACACATACATTATACTACCTTGCAGTGTTCCTAATAAGAAGAAATAAGATTTGAGAGAAAACATGTCGGCTCAAGGCTTACATTGGTTCATCATACCTTTATGTCTTCTAATATCAGGTAAGAAACTTTGTAAATATCTCTCAACTAATGATTATTTCTTTTGGATTATGTGAGAATGTATTTGAATCAGAATTAATGTTTGTTTGTTGAGCCTTTATCTATTTCGTTTACTCTCTACAAGTCCTTATGTCTCTCTCTCTCTCTACCACAGCCAGACATTCCTTGTCTCTGTTGAATTCATCATCTCTCTAAATATATGTCTGCCTGTCTATCTGTTTGTCTGGCTGTCAGTTTGTCTGCCTCCATCTCTAATTACCTCTCTGTCTCATCAGTCTCTAAGTCCATCTCTCTATTTATCAACCTCTTCCTGTTTGTTTTTGTTGTTTAGTTCCTCATTAGCCTTCACTGAGCAGACATAAGATCAAATGGGCTTTAAGCCATGTCTGCATCATCCTTTACCCAAACATTCTGTATATCAAACCACATTACCTAAAGAGCCCCTTTTTGAAAACTCTCTCTCTCTCTCTCTCTCTCTCTCTCTCTCTCTCTCTCTCTCTCTCTCTCTCTCTCTCTCTCTCTCTCTCTCTCTCTCTCTCCCTCTCTCTCTCTCTCTGTAAAATAGCAAATAGAGACGACAGAGAGGGTTTACAAGTGCAAAAAGGCAAAGTTCAGTCAACCTTTATATATTTCAGGCACAAAGGTCCATCATCAGAAGTGAATGGCTTAAAAACTTGATCTTGCCATGATGATTACCTTTTAAAGATGGGCCTTCACGCCTAAAATATATAAAGGTTTCTTAAATTTCCATTCATGCATTGCTATAAGCTCTCCATCTTCATTAATTGCCATATTACTCCTGGATCACAATGCTTCAGGCAAAACCTACAATGATCTTCATATATGTATGTGTGTGTGTGTGTGAGTTTGGATTTACCCTCATCTTCCTACGTGTTTGCTGACTATAAACAATAATACATGGGGTGTCCTTCACTTGCGGGTCCACATTATTATTCTGCTATTTCTGTGAATCAACTCCTCAATCACAGAGAGTACCTAACCCCTTAGCATTCAGATTATTCTCTCAAATCCGATGCTTATTTATTTTCATTATTTTGAATCAAAAGGCAGCAAGCTGGTGGAAGTGTTAGTATGCCAAGTAAAATGTCTGTCTGCACGTTCTGAGTTGAAATTCCGCCAAGGTCGACTTTGCCTTTCATCCTTTCAAGGGTCAATAAATAAGGTACCAGTTGAGCACTTGGGTTGATGTAATCGACTTGTCCCCTACCCCCAAATTTCAGGCTTTGTTTCTATAGTGGAAAGGATTATTTTGAATTAATCTTGTAGCTTTGAGATTTGGATGATGTGATTGTTATTTTTAGAATGACATTGTAAGGTTGGTGTAAGAGATCAGATCTAGCCACTTTGAATATAAAACAGGTGAAATATTTTGACAGACATGACTAATTTAGATGCAAAAGCAGTGTTTCCCAACCTATTTTCCCCCAAGCCCCTCAATAACTTTTAAGAAAAGTTGGCCCCACTACTGGTAGGATAAATACAACTTTATTCTTAATATTTCATCACAATTATCTACTGGAAAAGAATCTTCTAGCAACTCTTTTATTAAATACTGAGTACAAAAAACAGTACATCATTGTCTAAGAAAAAACCATTGTCCACAATTCCATGTCCCACTAAATAAAAGAAAAAATATTTTGGATCCCAAGCCCTACCACAATTTTCCCATGCCCCACCGGTGGGGTGTATGCCCCTTGTTAGGAATCACTGAGTTAAAGGGTTAAATTATCAAAACAAAGTACCAAAATAAATTTTAAAATATATTTGACATGTAACTTCAGAAACCAAAAATTATGTGACATGGAATTCAACTATAAGTGGCCGATACTCCGCATTGGAGGGTTAAAGGCATAAAGAAGAAAGAAGAAGCCTCAGTCTGATTAACAGCTTGTTTGTGAGTGGATTTGGTAGTTGGAAACTACAAGGAAGCCAGTTATGTGTGTGTGTGTGTGTGTGTGTGTGTGCGTATGTGTGCATCTATGTGTAAGCATGAAGTCATTTCTACTTCTTTGCATGAATCCCACCTACATGCACACACACATGCATGCACACACACAAACACACACACATTAAGGAAAGACAATAAAACAGGACATTGTTGTCATGCTTACATTTCCAGTGAATAATATTGTTATTCTGCAACAGTCTCACAGTTTTGAGAAACACCACCACTACCACCTCCACCAACACCACTACCATCACTACCACTCTCCCCAGGTATTTAATTTATCAACGCTGAAAGGATGAGAGGCAAAGTCGACCTCAGCAGAATTTGAACCCACACATTAAGGAAAGACAATAAAACAGGACATTGTTGTCATGCTTACATTTCCAGTGAATAATATTGTTATTCTGCAACAGTCTCACAGTTTTGAGAAACACCACCACTACCACCTCCACCAACACCACTACCATCACTACCACTCTCCCCAGGTATTTAATTTGCTACTCCCCATCACCACCACTAACCCTACTTCCCTACCTAACTACTATTACTACTACTACCACCACCACTACCACCTCCACCGTCACCACCATCACCACTTCCATTCTTTCCACTACCCACTAGTACTACTCCCCCCCACCACCACCACCACAACCCCCACCACCACCACTACCACTACTTCTCAAAAGTTAATGTCACTTCCATTGCAGTTTTGCGTGTCACCAGCCTACAATGTTTTCATTGTTCCAGCTCAGCTCCTGGTTCCAAATGTGAAACGGGTGTTAAGGAATTTGCCAAGTACAACAGTTCTAAATTTGCACAAAACTGTTCTGACTACAGTTTTCAAGGCAAAGCTTTCTGTGCCATTGAAACCAGATTTATCAATGGTAAGAATGATTTCTTTTTTTTCAAACCTGTTTGTTGATGTTGTTTTTGTTGTTGTTAGGTAAGAGAACAATGCATGCCATCATGGGGAATCTGGAGTACAAATATCTGAAACCCAAAATACCCCTCATGACTACCAGTCTGATAAGAATACACCCAGCACATGCATCCCAACCATATGTGCATGACATGGTGATCTCATATCAAGATAGACAGCACATGACCTTGCCAGTGGGGCCCCAGTTGGTATCTTCTTCAGGTTGAGTAGTGAATCATACTCAAAAGGTCCTTGAATAAGGGTTATTTAAGAATGATGAATGAAACACCCGTTTCCAGGGGGTAAATTATTCAAACCCCAAAGAATCCCTCTCAATGCATGGCTATGATGCTCCCCCACTATTTGTACTCACACATATAATCAGTCACTAATCAGTCAACTCATTAAAGTCAAGCAACTGACATGTAAATCAGAATATTTGTTGTAATCATCATCATCATTATCATTATTAAGGCAGTGAGCTGGCAGAATCATCGTCATCGTTGCCGCTGTCGTCATTGCAGCAAGCTGGCAGAATCATTAGCACATCAGGCACTACATTGTGGGTTCAAATTCTGCTGAGGTCGACTTTGCCTCTCATCCTTTCAGCGTTGATAAATTAAATACCTGTGAAACACTGGAGTCGCTGTAACTCGCTAGTCTCCTCCCCATAAATTTCAGGCCTTGTGCCTTTAGTAGAAAGTATGGTGCATCTTAGTGCAGTCTCAGAGAGCAGAACAACCCTCCCACCTTCAAGTGAGATCAATCAGAGAGGATGTCATATTCATTCAAAGGGCCTCAAGTTTTGATACCATCTCTGTACTTTTTAAAGCAGAAGAGCTGGCCATTAAGCATTTGGTGGGACCTCACAAAACTGACCAGCTCATTATATTCCCGTCCTACACAGGTAGAAGAATAATGAAAGTTCGAGTCGCCAGAATAACACCAGGTATCAGCGTATGGTGCCTCGTCAGATGCATGATCGTGGAGGGAATCAACACCCTCCTCCTAAAAGTCCAATGGGCGCAAAGAGAAGACTGGGTTAGGATGGATTAGGAAATGCTAGTCCAAATAAAACCACAAGGCTTGGAGAATATCCCA
The DNA here is from genome assembly GCF_006345805.1 of Octopus sinensis. Taxonomy (NCBI): domain Eukaryota; kingdom Metazoa; phylum Mollusca; class Cephalopoda; order Octopoda; family Octopodidae; genus Octopus; species Octopus sinensis. The sequence continues at coordinate 11,614,015 of NC_043022.1, forward strand.
GATCATGTCCGCCTCAAGTTACCCCGATCTCTGAGGGCAGAAGGCCATATTGCTTTGCTTGTGGTGAAACAACACACCTACAAGCACTCTGCCCTCAGCAAATAAGTACACAGGTCTGTAGACCTCCGCTGACATCAACACCAAGACTGGGAAAGCAAAAAACAGCACCAGCTGTAGAAAGATCAGCACCACCAACAACATGGAAAGCAGCAAAAATAGCAACAACAGTGGCGGTGGTTGCAGGCATAACAATAGCACCAGCAGGAAAACAGTCATTGAGGTCAACCACAAAAACCAACAGCTTGCAATCAAGTCCAACAACACCTTCTATCTCTCTCTCTCAAACAAAACGCAGGAAAAGATACACATACAAACACGAATTCGCTTCCACACAGAGAGGAGGAGGTTACAACAGACACTGGTTCTATCACATTGAAAAGTGATGAGGAGGGGGAACAGAGTAATTCCAAAAATCCAAAAAAGAAGTCATAGAGGTGAAACATCTTGTCCTGCACCAAAACAAGATAACAAAGAAACTACACACGCACCCACAACAAATGCAGAAACTCAGACAACTCCTGCAGCACCACAATCATCAACTGAAGTACCACAAGCACCAAAAACCCCACTACAGATAGAAATATATCCCAAAAGGAAACTCACACCACAAACGCAACAATAACAGCGAAAAAAACAACGATGCAGGCAACTAACTTAGTGTTAGTAAGGAGAGCCAACAAAGAAGCGATGGCCCTCTTATCACGAAGGGAAGACATTGAAAAAGGTGGGGGGGGGAAACTTATTGGACTAGTACGTGCAATGTGTCAAAGGACCTAATGATGGTGAGGATGGATCTGGACATTTTCCAAACATTAGGGTTGCCTTTACACATGATGTAGGGATCCCTCAAGTAAATGCCAATGCAAGGCTTCTACAAGGGTTCCCAAAGGAGCCCAACGAAGAAATGGAGGTGGGATCACCCAATCTCCAATGGCACCAGGAGGGTATCACTCCTCATCTTTCTTTCCCTCCTTTTAGGCCAATATGGTGATGCTAAGGGTAGGTTGCATAAATGTACGTGGCCTGGGGTCATTCTGGGAATGAGGTTGCTTTCTCAATGACCTCAGGTGGTTGAATTTGGATGTAGTAGCTGTCAGTGAGACCAAGATTGCAGACATACACATCTTAGCACCCATTTATGATGATTCTGAGATTTTCGCATCTTTTAGTTGACCAGGTATGGGAAGTGGCGTGTCAGTGTTGTTCAAAAAAGGCTTGGATCTCGAGTTATGGTGGATCTTCCTGGACACTCACAAACACACACACACACACACCTATATATAAAAATATATATATATATACAACATACTTCTTTCAGTTTCTGTCTATGAAATCCACTCAAAAGGCTTTAGTTGGCACAAGGTTATAGTAGAAGACACTTGCCCAAGGTTCCATGCAGTGGGACTGAACCCGAAACCATGTGGTTGGGAAGCAAGCTTGTCACTTTATGGCCAGATTTCTGCAAGAGGATGATAGTTGTGTGGTCATGGTTGTAGTTGTGGCAGTGGTGACAGCATCAGTGACAGAGGAAGGAGCGACAGCAATGGTGGATGTGATGGCAGCAGGAGCAATGGTGGGGGAAGGGTGGGGGTGATGGTAGCCATGGTGGTAATGGTGCTAAACTAAGCGGTACATTAGCTCTAATAGCTAAGAATTATGGACACAAAACAAATCAGAACAAATATCGCTAAGAATCCTGCCATTTACACTTTCATTTGCATTTCATTTTATCAGTCCTGAAGGGATAAAAAGCTGAGTCAACGACAGTGGAATTTGAACTCAGAATACAGTGACCTGGAGAAAGTACTGCAATGTATTTTGTGAAATGCTTTGATTACTCAAGTAATTCATTGGCCACACCTGGGAAGGAAATCACAGTGACTGTCTAGGAGAGGTAGAGAATGAGGTACATGGAAGAAGGGGTCAAGAGAAATGGAGTTGAAATGAGAGGCTATTAGACCATAGAAATTGTTACCTGGCTAAAGATCAAACACTGAATGGCAATGTGGATGAGTGACCCTAATGACCACATGTGGTTTGGCATTACTAATGACCCCAGATTCATCCTCAATATAATATTGGTTTCAAATTTTTCCACAAGGCCAGCAATTTCAGGTAAGAAGGTAAGTTGATTACATCAACCCCATTGCTCATTTGGTACTTATTTTATTGACCCCAAAAAGATGAAAGGCAAAGTTAACCTCAGCAAAATTTGAACTCAGAACATAAAGACAGACAAAATGCTGCCAAGTATTTTACCTGGATTCTGCCAGCTCATCACCCTCGTTTACAGTAATAATTGTGGACTAACAGTGCTTTGTAATTAACAAAAATTATAATTAACTTATCAACAATTTTAAAACATTCTTTTTCTTTTTTTATCTCTTAGGTAAGAGTTCATATTTGATTAGAGAATGTTCTGATGGAAACACTTTCACCTTCGATAAGAACTACGATACTTTCCACAAATTACGATACCTTAATCCTGAGAAAAACACAACACTATGTACCTTTTTCAACGGCATATTGTGTTTGACAATATGTGAAACAGATTTTTGCAATGGTCCTCAAAGTACGGCTGTGATAAATTCACACACACCTGCATTGGTCATTACTTTAGCAACAGGCATTTTGGCTTTGTTGCAGTCATACTAAAAGAAAATACTCAAATTTGATTTTTTTTTTTTTTTTTTTACATTTTTGTTGTTGTTTTTGAGGCTTATTTTTTCTGAGCCATTGTGAATAATGCAGCATTTATCAAGATTACAGTTACATGTGATGTCTGTTAGCAACAACCAATTCATGTGAGAATGTCATGTCTGTTAGCAACAACTTGTATACTGCAAATTAGCAACAACTGGAGATGGTGTAAGGTTGTGGGGAAGGAAAGTGAGTCACAGCACTCATTCATAATGAACCCCATCTCAAAATGGAAATGTATGGGGGTGGGGTGCAAGAGTGTGTCACAGCGCTTACTCAAAACACATTTTGACTACAGACACTATTGAAATATGCTAATTTTGTTGATATTGTAAAAACAAATATGTAAACAATTACTAATACTGTAATATATATATACATATATATATAAGATTTTCTAACAAAAATAAAAATAAACTGGTGGCGTCCCATTTTAAGAATATATATGTCATATGAAAGATTCCCAATATGATTGAAAACTTTTACTCACTAAGCAGACAATGTTGGAATTTAGTAACCTATTGAACCTAATTTCTGTCCTTCACCATATTGTTACAATGAACTATATACACATAATATATATATATATACATTGCATACAAGTGTGTGTGTGAGTTAAAATTAAAGTTTAAATTTAAAATTTTAACTTTGCATGTTGGGTGTGTCACTTCACTAGTAGTAAGCTGACAAAGTGTGTTTGCTGCCTATGGCTACATGGTGTCATCCACAGTAATTGCACCATCACCGCTGGATGTATGATAGGAATTCCTCAGTGTACGTTGACTAAAGACAATGGATATGGAAGATAAAGTATACTGGAAACTTTATTTATCACAATGTGTCAAAACGATTGTTGCGATAAATAAAGCTTCCAGTATTCTCTATCTTCCATATCTATTGCTTCTACTATGTCAGTGATTCCCAGCCTGGGGTCTGCAGATTCTAGGTGGTTCACAAAGGTAGTACTGGGGGTCTGTGAACTAAATTCAAGATTCCATATATTTATATATTTATTTATATATAAGGATAAGCATATTAAAAGGGTGTTTAAATGAAAGGCTTGGAAACCACTGTTGGGAACCACTGTATTATGTATATGTTTGTGTATAAATAAATAGTGTGTGTCAAAAGTTACACATTAAAAGATTTGACACTTATAAATTATTATTATCATTATTATTATTTTTCAGTAGTTTTATTTTTATCATGTGCTTTTACTGCACTACAAAGCACAGCTCTGTGTGCCTTGGGTATGTGCTGTGTTTTGTTGTAAAGCTCTTATTTTTACTATATTGAAAGTGTTATACATAGGATGTGTGCGGTGCCTAGTAGGGCTGTTTTCTGTATGTAATAAATATTTGCTAGACCTGGTGTTTTTGTTATGCATTTGTCTGAATATTTTTTATCATACCTAATGTGTCTATAATTGTTGTCATTATTATTATTATTACTCATTTTTTTCATCATGTATAAGTATATGTATATTCATCATTATTTTATTTTATCTATTTAACTTTAGAAAAATTAAAGCATGTCTTTAACAATTCCGGAGCGTATTGAACTTATTCTGTACCTGACTTTTGGTCCACCCTGTACGTGAGTGTGAGCATGTGTGTGTGTGTATATATATATATATATATATGCATCATTTAATTCATTTGATGCTTTACGTCTGCTTTCCATGCTGGTATGGGTTGGAGGGTTCGATATGATCCAACAGGTTGGAAACCATGTCTTGCTCCAACATCTTAGCTTTTGGCATGGTTTCTATGGCTATATGACCCACTTAACACCGAAAATTATACATACATACATACGTACTCACACACATTTACATATATGTATGTAATACCTCTTATATGTATTTAATACTATTTACTGAACCTCAGTTTTTTTTTATATGCTAGACCACTGGTGTTAAAATTGATGTTATCAAATTAATATCCAGTTTTTCAGCCTCATTTTAATTTTATATATATATATATATATATATATATATATATAGAAGGACTAGAACTGTTTCATTCAAGAGAAATCATCAGGAAGCTCTGAGCTTCCTGATGATTTCTCTTGAATGAAACAGTTCTAGTCTTGTAGAAGCTCCTTCTATATAATAAATTAATTTTACTCTGCTATGTATTGAGTACCTTATTTACTGTGGTTAACCCCGAATCAACCCGGGACCTACATATATATATATATATATGTATGTATGTATGTATATGCAAACATTCATATATATATATATATATATGTATGTATGTATGTATGTATATGCAAACATTCATATATATATACAATATATACCCACAAACATACATACATTTGTATACACACATACACACAGATGTCACACTAACTGAAAGTGTGAGTGTACTAAGATTTCATCTTTTATTATTACTAGAACACAGTACATGAATCACACAAAAACACACACCAAAATCTAGATAGAAAAATACATTCATATGTAACACACTTGTACTCTACAGATTTTTCCACAAAAATAGTCGATTAATAATAGATATATAACTCCTGACATAACAGTGCTAAAATAAATTCACTGATAACATTTATCAATCATAAACAAAAAGAGACATCTGACTGATAATAGAAATGTAAGAGTGATGAAAATTTCAAATTCCAGCAGTTATTTCATTGTCCATGCGGACTCTAGATGTGACAGCGATGGCATTAATCAAAGAAGGGTTTTCAGACTTTCTTAAAAGAAACTAAACATAAAAGATAAAAAAGAATGATAAAACTAGAACAGAGCCGTATTTGAAATACATGTTCAGAAGGAAAGATGTTCTCGAAACACACATGCACACATATAGATAGATATAGATAGAGTTAGGTGGATAGATATAGATATACATATATCCACACACACACATACATACACAGTGAAAGAGAGTGAGAGAGGTGGATAGAGATATACATATATCCATATGCACACACACACATGTATATATATGATACATACACACACATACAAATATAAAATATATTACATACATATATATATATGTATACATAGAGAGAGAAAGGATATGCGGAATTTTCGTCAGGATGACTCAAACTAAAAGGTATGCGTTCTGAGTGCTCAAATAGGTGTGCCACCAAAATTCCAGTTTGAACAACAGTTGACATTGTGGTTGTGTGATTATCCTGTCCAAAAACGGCTATAGGTGGCATCCCTTTGAGTCAGAAATTGTAGGTTAAAGTAGTGAGGAAAGGCAAACAATTAGGCAAGGCAGAACAAGGGCGTTTAATTCAATTTCAATTTAGCTACACAATGAATGGTAAAAATTCTTTCAGCATTTTTTACTATTTTTACTATTCGTTGTGTAGCTAAATTAAGACTGAATTAAATGAAATTAAATGTCTTTGTCCTGCCTTGCCTAATTGTTTGCCTTTCCTCACAGCTTTAACCTATATATATATATATATATATACACACATACATACATACATACATAAACACACACACACATATATATACTATTATATGTAATATATTGAATATATTACATAAATATGTAATTTTTTCCATACTCTGTGACATTCATGCTTATATATACGCATGCATTTGAGCGTGATCATTACCAGCATCACGTTACTGGCACTTGTACTGGTGGCACGTGAACAAAACATTTGAGTGAGGACGTTTCCAGTGCTGCCAGACTGACTCCTGAGCAGGTGGCACATAAAAAACACCATTTCGAGGGTGGCTGTTGCCAGTAGCACCAGACTGGCCCTCGTGCCGGTAGCATGTAAAAGCACCCACTACACTCTCGGAGTGGTTGGTGATAGGAAGGGCATCCAGCTGTAGAAACTCTGCCAGATCAAATTGGAGCCTGGCAAAGCCATCTGGTCCACCAGTACTCAGTCAAGTTGTCCAACCCATGCTAGCATGGAAAGCGGACGTTAAATGATGATGATGATGATGATGATGATATATATATATATATATATATATATATATATATATATATATATATATATATAAGGTAACGCACGAGTGGAAATATATATGAAAGAAGGTTTGAAAATGCAATTTTAACGATGTTTATTCACTTGACCGGTTTCACTTTTTTAGAAAAAGATTGTCAAAAGTAAAATGTAAAGCTTTGTATAAGCTTTGTTGTGTTAAGTACTGGTTGTCACGAAAGTTTTAAAATACGAATATACATTCTTTGATAATAATAAGAAAATGTTAAAAACAGTTTACAAGGAAGTATCTAAATAAAACTTCGGCCCCCAAAGAACATTACTGTGAATAATTTAAATGAAAGACTCGAAAAGGTTTTACCAGGAAATGAACATACTTAAAAACCTATAAACTCTGTTGTTGATGACTCAGAAACTGTCAATTGCCCCATCGGCTTCTTAAACTTACTGGAGCCACAAGGAGCACCTCCTCATTGCCTTCAATTGAAAATAGGCACTCCAATCATACCTCTGTAAAAAAAATTTTCTCAACCAAAGATGTGCAATGGCACAAGATTTTTTGTAAAGAAATTAACAAGAAATGTCATAGAAGCCACAATAATTTCTGTCTGTGGAAAAGGCAAAGATGCTTTTATTCCTTGCTTACCTTTGACACCTTCTAATATTCCATTCCAATTCAAACGATTTCAATTTCAAATACGTCTGTCTTTTGCAATGTCTATTAATAAGTCTCAACATCAGACTTTAAAAGTTACTGCTTTGTAATTAGAGGAGGACTGTTTTTTTGCACAGTCAGGTATATTTTGGGGCTCCTGGATGAGGACCAGGACAATCTTTTCATTTTCACCCCTACTGGTAAAACCTGAAACATTGTCTAAAAGGAATGGGACCAACAAACTAAAATTTGCAGACTGAATAATAAATTTGAAGACTGAAATACTAAAGACCATAGATCAGAAGTTTATATGCACAAACCTATACAATTCTTTACTGCTACAGAAGCTGAATGTGGGGAAGTAAGAAATGATTACATCAACATCGAAGAAAAGGATATAACGCAAATTCAGCTGCTGACCCTGATGGATTCCTAGCAACCCTCCTCAAGTCAGGCAAAGGAGTCCTTACAAAACCATTGCAGATACTTTTTCATAGCTTCCTCACAAATGGTAAGCTCCTGGACAAACTAAAGGAGGTGTGATAAGTGTGGTGAAAAGGAGCGTAACAGAACAAGGAAAAGAATTAGAAGTGTAATTTGGTCTTACCTGCAGAGATGAAGCCGGATTCGCCTTGAGCCAACTTGCTAGCGTCTTGTCGTCTTGGCGTCGTTCTCGAGTCTGACTGCCCTATTGATGCCGCATGTGCGTTCTGTCTCTCACTTCCGCTTCCGCCGGCGCATGCGCCCTGCGAGACCTGCAAGACCCACTTCCGCTCCCTCCCTCTCTGTCACACTCCCTCATCACCACACCACACGCCCCCCTGATCTATAGATCACTGAACCGGCTTCCTCACTCGCTCCCGCACCTGAAACTGGTTTCGTAGTCAGCCAACCAGGGAGGAGGGTGCCGCTCCCTCTGTGGTCGCAGTGCGACCCTAGGACTTGTTTCTGGCGTGTTGCTGCCGACCTCATCATCCTGTCTGTTGTTATCGTCTTGCCCACTGTTGCTTGTCCCATCCTCCGGGGCATGGACAATCCTCCGTATGTCCAAAACGTGGCGTGGCATACCATCTACCGAGACGTTATTCTTTGAATTTACGGAGGTTATTGTCCCCTTTCCCCATTGCGATGTACACCGTGCGTTTGGGGGTTTCACCCAGACTTCCTCCCCGACCTGCACGAAGGCGTGCTCTTCCTCTGCCCCGGGTCGCATTGATGTAGTACACGGATGCCTCCACTCGTACCTGAATATTGCCCTGTGTGGCACCGACTCCTCGACGATTGGGCCTCGTGTCCTGATCTGGGCGACATGTACAAAACACGGCCTCGACTGGTGAAATGTGACCCTCTCAGCCATGGCCTTGATGGTACGATGATGCCTTTCCACCACCCCGTTTCCACTTGGCCGGTATGCCGCCCTGAAGAAGCGGTTGACCTTCCACTCATCAAGCATTTCTCTCAGCGCCTCCAAGCGAAATGCAGTGCCGTTGTCCAGAAGCAGTTCATCCACGGGGCCTCGTTCCAGGAATATCTCGTTCAGCACTTTCGCAATTTCTTCTGCGGTTCCTGACCTCATCTCCCTCCATATGGCGAACCGCCCCGGTCCGCAGTCAACCATTGAGAGGTATGTCCCCTGCCGGTAGTGTGTTATGTCCACCGCCAGTCGTCTCCAGTCCTGGTCCACTGGAATACTTCCCGCTTCATGCACGACCGGAGCAGGGTCGATGGACTGGCACCTGTCACAAACTGCTAACCACTCTCCGCACGCTCTGTCTTGTTACGTCGGAGTCGACTTTTCTGGCCAGGAACAACGTCCTGTCCACACCCATGTGATGCATGGTGTGCAGTCTCCGCAACTCCGAGTCGCTCAGATGGCATACTGCAACTACATCCTGCTTCGCGTCCTCTGGCACTTGCAACCAGGCTCGCTTAACCCTGGTCAGGACGTCTGCCCTGTTCTTCTCGGAAGGCACAAAGATCACGCTCAGCTTCAGATTGAACTCAGTGGTCAGTTCACGCAGTATCCCCAATCGACGCTTTACCAGCATCTCTGCAGCCCCTTTGGTCCGCACCCTCCGCTCATCGGTGATGACTGCCGTCGCCCAACCAAGTACAGTGGCTGAATCAGTCCTGATTTCTATGGTGTGCAACCCCCACTTCAAGGCTAGGTTCACCCCCTTCAGCACGGCTTCCAACTCCGCCACGTTGATGTGACTGCAGTCATCCATCTTCCTGAGCCAGGCTGCATCTTCCACCGTGACACCTCCCACTTCCAAGACAATCCCTATTGCGATGCTACTGGCGTCACACCATACGATCCCGCTCTTTGATTTGGAAACGTACCAGCTGCCCCTCACCGGGTCCTCTGCTCTTACTCTGACCAGGACTTCCTGCATCATGTCGATCGTCCTCTTCCCCACTTTATCATTCCACTTCACTCCTTCGGCTCGTCTCTTGATGAAGCTGCATGCTGTCCGGAGCCAGCCTGCAATCGGGTAGTGTCCCACCAGCTTCCCACACACAGAGAACAGCTCCCATCTACTCATGCTGGCGCCCAGTTCAGGGATCTCATTCCCTCGCCGGAACACCAAGGCGCCGGCTTTGTCTCTCCATAGCTTGAGGCCCAGTGCAGCACCTCCCTCCATAGCCTCTGGCGGCTTGGCGATCAGTCCAAAACTCTTCAGGTGGCCTATGACCTCCGTTGCTGGTATCACGGTTTCATCCACCAGAATGTCGTCGATGTATGAATTGGTGGCCCTTTTTACTCTGTCCACCTTCCCCAGGACGGCCTTGAGAATTGTTGCCATAATCTTCAGAGCTGAATTCAGCCCAAATCCCAAACTGGTCAGACAGTACGTCCGGCCCCTATACCTGACGAGCTGGTACCTCCATAGTTTCTCAGCCACATGAACCTGAAGGTATGCCGACTTTAAATCGACAATCGTGGAGGCCCCCGCTGTCTGCCTCCACTCTCGCAAGGTGTCTCCGCAGACATCCGTGGCCTCGCCGCCTGTATGACATGACACGTGGTCATTCAGCTCTCGGAAGTCGAGCACTGGCCTGACCTTACGCTTTGTGGGCTGTATCACCGCCATCAGTGGCAGGACTCCGCTCGCTTCTCTTTCCCAGGGGATCAGTATGCCCTCCTTAATCCACCGCTCCACCTCCCCCTCGAACTCACTTCTGGCATCTCCTTTTAGAGTATGCTGATAGCAGCCCACTTTGTTCTTTAACATCGGGGCTCCCCTTCCAGTGCCACTCCACTGTCCACCTCTCGCCATCAAAGACAGCCCGAAAATCCTGGTCTTCAATGGTGTGCGCCGCATCCATTTCCTCACGGTTGTCGTCGGTGCGTGGTGTCGCCCTACACGGCTTCCCTGCTAGCCCAAACGTTACGCCAGCCTCGTTGACGGTAACACCTCCCAGACGGGTGATCGCATCCATCCCCATCACCACGTCGATCTCGTCCACCAAGTGACCGACCACAATCGCTCGCAACGTCAGCTGCAGTCCCTGCACCACGATCTGCGCATCCGTAACCCCTTCGCAGTGCACTTCTCTTCCGTCGACTGCCCTGACACTGCTTCCTCCACTCCACGTCTCTGCCACTTCTGTGGTCATCAGGGTCGTCGTACAGCCCGTGTCCACCAGGGCTCGCGACATCTTCCCCTTCACCAGAATGTCGACCACAGGTAACGATGAGAAACGCGCCACTACTAATCCAAAGGGACAACTACCGGCGCAGTAGTCTCCCGCGGTCCGTTTCCCTGCAGACACTCGCTGGCCACATGCCCCAGCTCTCGGCACCGGTAGCAAATCACCTCGGGCTTGGGCGATGCGCAGTCACGGACCATGTGTGGGCCCTGGCACCGGAAACACTGTCCCTTAAACGACCGCACGCGTTCTTTCCCCAGCCCCTCTCCGTTGCTCCTAGCTGGGCCACTTTTCGACGTTGCAGTCGCTGCTACCGACGTCAACCTGCTGCACGACACCAGTACACGCGCCCGCGATATAATCTCAGCCATCGGCATCGAACGCACGTTCGGGAGCTTCTGTAGCTCGACCGACATGATGTCGGGAAAGCCGGTCACGAACGCTAACCTGACCGTGCGTTCTAGCGACTCTCCCTCATATCCCGCAAGTTTTGCCAACTTTCTAAGCTCGCCGGCGAACACGTCCACCTGCTGTCCTGTCCACCTCATCCTACCCAGTCGAGTGTACGCTTCGAACATTCCTTCCGCGAAGGCCTCCATAAGTCGGATCTCCACCTTGTCCGCGCTGCGTTGGTCCGCTTCCTCCATCTCCAGATATAACGCCAACGCCGGGCCATCCAAATACAACGGCATAAAACTAGCCAGGTCAGCTATGCCGTGTAGCTTCGCCACCAACTTCACCCTCCTCAACCAAGCGACCACGTCGGTGTCGCTGCAAAACGGTGTTATAGGGTCGCGTGAAATCATAGCAGTCTGCATAATTTTTATTTTTTATTTTCACGAAACCGAGTGATTATTTTGCCGAAATAGCTTGTGATAAGTGTGGTGAAAAGGAGCGTAGCAGAACAAGGAAAAGAATTAGAAGTGTAATTTGGTCTTACCTGCAGAGATGAAGCCGGATTCGCCTTGAGCCAACTTGCTAGCGTCTTGTCGTCTTGGCGTCGTTCTCGAGTCTGACTGCCCTGGTCGATGCTGCACATGCGTTCTGTCTCTCACTTCCGCTTCCGCCGGCGCATGCGCCCTGCGAGACCTGCAAGACCCACTTCCGCTCCCTCCCTCTCTGTCACACTCCCTCAGGAGGGAATAATATGCCCTGTCCATACAGGAGGAGGCAGAGTAGATGCTAAAAACTATATGCCTATCTCTCTGACCTCATACATCAGCAAAGTCATGGAACGAGTTCAGTATGTAAATAAAACCTTTTTCACTGACATAAAGTGTTTTTTCATTATCGTCAAAATTTGCAAATTTCCTTTCTCACTTTCTCTCTCTCTCCTTCACTCTATCTGCATGCTGTGTGTGTGTTTGTATATGTGTCTATGTGCCTGTACTCACATGAGTGCATGTGTGTGTATTTTTTTTTACCACAATTAAAATATAAACAAGAGTGAGAAAAATTTAAAAAAAACACAGCTTTGGAACAAAATACCTTGTGGTATTTGTCTTGCCTGAAATCTACAGATGATCCCTTGAGACTCTCACCAACATCAAATGCAGTAAACCAGAGATTGATCCATGGGAAAACCCATGACTATCAACATAAACTGTGATAAAAATAAAACAATATTATTAGAATTAAAAACAAATGAGTTGATCTTATTGTTGCTGCTGTTTTTGTTTTGTTGTTGTTGCTGTTGTTGTTATCATTGATTTTGTTGTTTAGCTCCAGCCAGCTGAAACTGAGCAGATCTCTTCCTGTCAGGAACATTCTGTTGTTTTTTTAAAAGAGACTGTACTATGATTTGACTTCTATTTCTAGCAGATCGAGTAAACTCATAAAGGGACCTTCAAATTGTTGTCATTATCTTGATGATAATGCCATTATTACCAGATATGAATTCCTGTGAACCTGAAACTTCATAAATAGAAAATAATACAACCCAAAACATAATGGATCCTTAGCAACAATCTAAGACCAATCTCTACTCACAGATACCACACTCAAGGTACACACCAGGCTAGTTTCTTATCACAAAAGCAAAACTGATGTAAAAATTCCTCTTTCCATAATGCATTTCACAAGAAATTATTTCCAGTATTGAGTCAAGTAAAATCACTGTAATCCATAAATACAGGCTTCTTTAAATGTGTTGGTGCCAGGTAAAATGCATTTGTGCCAATGTTGCTTAAGTGCTCCTGTGCTGGTTCTATATAAGAAGTACCCAGCACACTGTAAAATGGTTGGTGTTGAAGTCATCTGACAGTAGACATCCATGCCACAACACACAATTTTGAATCTGGAGCCCTCTGGCTGGATAGATCATGTCCAAGCCATGTCAGCATGGAAAACAGATGTTAAGCAATGATGATGAGGAGGAGGATGATATATGTGTGTGTGTGTGTGTGTATGTGCGTGCGTACCAGGTCATTAAGAATGAAATGTCCGATTTTTAACTGAAATTTTATTTTACTTTATCTCAACAAAATGCAAGGCAGTCAATCAAAATATGCACCTAAATTATCAACACAATTTTGCCATTTTATCAGTAGCTTATTTATGTTGGCACCGAAGAATTCTGGCGAGCAAGAGGTGATGAAATCATGAAAGGCTGTTTTTGTGTCATCTTCAGATTTGAAGTTTTTTTCTTGCAAAAAGTTGTTTAATGCCTGGAAAACATCATAGTCAGTTGGTGCAAGGTCTGGTGAGTATGTTGGATGACAGAGTACTTGCAAGTTCAGTTCCTGTAACCTGACTAGTGTTCTTTGTGCAACATGTGGTCAAGCATTGTCTTCCAAGAGAATTGGCCTGTCTCTATTGACCAATCGCGGTTGTTTAATTACAAGTTCACTCATCATTTCATCCAATTGGTTGATGTATACATCCGCTGTAATTGACTTGCCAGGTCTCATGAAGCAGTAATGGATGACACCAGTGCTGGACCAGCAAACAGACACCATTAGCTTCTTTCGGTGAATATTCTTTTTTGGATTGTATTTTGGCATTTCGTCTCTATCCAACCACTATGCAGAACGCTTGCTATTATTGAAAAGAATCCATTTTTTTATCACACATAACAATATGATGCAAAAACGGTTCACTTTTATGCTGTGACAACAAAGAACAGCAAGTTTTGAGACGACGTGTCATCTGATGCTCGTTCAGTTCATGTGGTACCCACTTGTCCAGCTTCTTTACCTTGCCAATTTGTTTCAGATGATCCAATACAGTTGGAATTGAAACATCAAACCTTGCTATTAACTCATGTATAGTTTGAGATATATCTGTTTCCACCACCGTTTCCAGCTCATCATTATCCACCTTAGTCTTCCATGGGGCTTATTTTTAAGAGTCAGCAGACTCTCAAACCATCAATGTACAGTGTGCTCATTTGCCACATCTTCACCAAACACATCATTGATGTTTCAAGCTGTCTGGGATGCATTGGTCCCACAACGGAGCTCATATTCATAAACAACACAAATTTTTTATCTATCCATGGGTTCACAAAAATTGATTTATAAGAGAAAACTCACAATATAATCAGATATCATGAATTGCATTTTGAAAAGTGATGATGTAAATCTTCAATGTTGTAAAACAAAGAATTGTCAGTAAAAAACATTAAAGTTAATGACTTTCAAACTTGGTGCATAAGAAAATCAGACATTTCATTCTTAATGACCAGATATCATCATCATCGTTTAACGTCCGCTTTCCATGCTAGCATGGGTTGGACGATTTGACTGAGGACTGGTGAAACAGATGGCTGCACCAGGCTCCAATCTTGATCTGGCAGAGTTTCTATAGCTGGATGCCCTTCCTAACGCCGACCACTCCGAGAGTGTAGTGGGTGCTTTTACGTATCACCAGAAAGAGGGCCAGTCTGGCGTCTGGCGGTACTGGCAACGGCCATGCCCAAATGGTGATTTTTTTTACATGCCACCTGCACACCAGCACAAGTGCCAGTAAGGCGACACTGGTAACGATCACGCTCGAATGATGCTTTTTACGTGCCACCAGCACAGATGCCAGTCATTGAGTTTGATTTCGATTTCACTTGCCTCAACAGGTCTTCGCAATCAGTGTCCAATGAAGGGAAGGTATGCATAAGTGGGCTGGTTACAACCCTGGCATAGGCCATAAGGTTATGGTCTCATTTGGCTTGCCAGCTCTTCTCAAGCACAGCATATTTCCAAAAGTCTCGGTCGCTAGTCATTGCCTCAGTGAGGCCCAATATTCGAAGGTCATGCTTCACCACTTCATCCCAGGTCTTCCTAGATCTACCTCTTCTACAGGTTCCTTCAACCGCTAGGGTGTGGCACTTTTTCACACAGCTATCCTCATCGATTCTCACCACATGACCATACCAGCGCAGTCATCTATCTTGCACACTACATCTGATGCTTCTTAGGTACAACTTTTCTCTCAAGGTACATACACTCTGTCGAGTATGCACACTAACATTACACATCCAGTGGAGCATACTGGCTTCATTCCTTGTGAGCTTACGCATATCCTCAGCAGTCACGGCCCATGTTTCACTGCCTATTACTCTGAGCGAGAGACCATTTGTCACCAGCAGAAGTAAGAGCTCTCTGAACTTTGCCCAGGCTATTCTTATTCTAGCAGCTACACTTTCAGTGCACCCACCCCGACTACTGACTTGGTCGCCTAGGTAACAGAAGCTATTGACTACTTCTAGTTTTTCTCCCTGGAATGTGGCAGAAGTTGTTCTCTGCACTTTTTTCAATGTTTATTGCTCTTGAGCATCTACCACATACAAAAACTATCTTCTCAGTTAGCCTTCCTTTGATATTGCTGCACTCTTATGTGTCCATAGTCTACACTGGGTACATCTTATTGAGTTTCTACCTATGCCTTTTCTACAGATCAAGCAGGGCCATCTACCTGAAGGGATTTGTGGTTTGCCTGCCTTCCTACCTATTAGAACTTTGGTTTTAGCTAGGTTGACTCTAAGGCCCTACGATTCTAATCCTTACTTCCACACCTGAAACTTCTCTAGTTCTGATAGTGACTGGGCAATTAGAGGATCTCCAGGAGCATCCTGTCTTGAATTCCTCCGTTATTGCCTGAGGAACTATAATAAATAGGAGGAGGCTGAGGACTGAACTTTGGTGAACCCCTACTTCTACCTGGAATTCTTCAATGAACTTGTTGCCAATACTCACCTTACTGACAGTGTCCCTGTACTAGCTTGCACAGGCCATAAGGTTAGCTCTCACTAACCATTCATCTATCCCTAGTTTCCTCATTGACCACCTCAGGGGACCCTGTCAAAGGCTTTCTCTATGTCAACAAAAGCCATGTACAGAGGTTTATCTTTGGCTAGGTATTTCTCCTGCAGCTGTCTTACCATAAATATAGTATCAGTGGTGCTTCTCCCTGGCATGAACCCAAACTGCATCTCATCTAAACTGACTCTCTCCCCAATTAGTTGGGTTATGACCCTCTCCATGACCTTCATTACCTGATCCAACAGCTTGATACCTCTGTAATTATTTGTATCTAAAGCGTCACCTTTACTTTTGTAGCAGTTGACTATTAATGCTGCTACACTAGTCATTGGGTATGACTCCTTCGTGTATCACCTAGTTAACTAAACGGTGACTAGGCTATAGCCAATACTGCCAGATATGTTGAGCATCTCTGCAGTAATTCCTGATGGGCCGGGGTTTTTCCCTGTCTTCATACTCACATATATATATATATATATATATATATGTATATATATATATACACACACATACAGTAATCCCTTGCCATATCGTGGTTCACCTATCGTGGTTTTATTTAAACTTCTATCAATTCCACTGTGGTGTTGTTTTGCATTTAAAATGAAATGAATATATACATATTAAAAAAATAAATAAAAACTTGATACAGTACAGAACTGTTTCTACTTCTCAGATTTTCACCTATCATGGAGTGGGGTTTAAAATGTAACACCCATGATAGTCAAGGGATTACTGTATATATATATATATATATATATATATATACACACACACACACATATAAATTTGAAAAGGCATGTACAAGAGACACATGAATCAACTGAAAACAAGATTCGTTGAGAGCGAACCCAAGAGAATGGAAGAATCAGTGGAGTGGTTATATGATGCTTTTTAAATACCAATACCACTACAGGTGATAGAACCCAGGTGCACAAGTGAAAGAATGAAAACTTATGGAGTTCCTGGCAGTAGATGCCAATGGAAAAAAATATTAATGTGTAACAAAGTAAAAAAAAACTCAAAAATGTGAGATGAGTGGATATGAAAACATATGTGTATTAAATATAAATTTGAAAAGGCATGTACAAGAGACACATGAATCAACTGAAAACAAGATTCGTTGAGAGCGAACCCAAGAGAATGGAAGAATCAGTGGAGTGGTTATATGATGCTTTTTAAATACCAATACCACTACAGGTGATAGAACCCAGGTGCACAAGTGAAAGAATGAGAAAACGTATGGAGTTCCTGGCAGTAGATGCCAAATGGAAAAAATATTAAATGTGTAACAAAGTAAAAAAAAACTCAAAAATGGGAGATGGAGTGATATAAAAAAAGTATTGGTATTAAAGGAAAAAAAATGACACTCCCTAAGAAAAAAAGAAAAAGTTAAAAGGGAGATGTTGTGGGGATAATAGTAATAATGGTGCATCCCCTTCTACATGATGAGTCAATATAAATAAGGTGACATTGGTCAGTATAAAGAGAGAGAGTACGCAGTAGAGGGCCATAGATTGTCATGGTCATACTTATCTTACTAATTACACTGCTGTACCAGGGTAGGTATTAGTCTGACATAAGGAGTACAACAGTTAGATAAATAAAGATATATAGATATATGTACATAATATACATGTATGTATACGTGCATGTGTGTGTGTGTGTATATGTATGTACATATGTATGTACACATGTATATATATATATATATATATATATATACAACTTATAAATAAGAGCAAACGAAAAAATTTCTAATGCCAAATATGCCGAAATTAGACATATTGTCCATAACCATTATAATTTTTCACAATACCTTTAAAGGTATTTTTTAATATGCTGGCCATTGATAAAATTTTGTTTTGAAAAAATTTTATCCTACATTAAATATAAAAATAAAAATTAAAAAAAAAAAAAATATATATATATATATATTTGTGTAGGTGCAGGAGTGGCTGTGTGGTAAGTAGCTGCTAACCAACCACATGGTTCCGGGTTCAGTCCCACTGCGGGGCATCTTGGCAAGTGTCTTCTGCTAAAGCCCCGGGCCGACCAATGCCTTGTGAGTGGATTTGGTAGACGGAAACTGAAAGAAGCCTGTCGTATATATTATATATATATATGTATGTGTGTGTGTTTTTGTGTGTCCCCCTAGCATTGCTTGCAACCGATGCTGGTGTGTTTACGTCCCCGTCACTTAGCGGTTCGGCAAAAGAGACTGATAGAATAAGTACTGGGCTTACAAAGAATAAGTCCCGGGGTCGATTAGCTCGACTAAAGGCGGTGCTCCAGCATGGCCACAGTCAAATGACTGAAACAAGTAAAAGAGCAAAAAGAGCAAAAGAGGTGCAAGCATGGCTGTGTGGTTAAGAAGCTTGGTTTGCAATCACATGGTTTCAGGTTCAATCCCACAGTAGAGCACATTGAGAAAGTATCTTCTCCTATGGCCGAATGCCAATCAATACCTTGTGAGTGAATTTGTTCAATGGAAACTATATGTAAAATCATCATGTATGAGTGTGTGTGCATGTATATCGGTGTGTTTGTATGTGTATGTGATATATGTGTGTGGGTGTATGTGTGTGTGCATGCATGTGTATGTAGTATAGCGTGTGCGTGGGGGTGTGTTTATGTGTATGTGGTATGTGTGTGTGTGTGTGTGTGTGTGTGTGTGTTGGATGTGTCTGCGTGTGTATGTCTGCATATCTGTGTGGAGGTGGAGGTGGGGGAATATGCGGTGGGGGGAAGAGTTTTTGTGTTTTTTCCCCTTACCAACACTTGATAACCAATGTTGGCTTGTTTACATCAAACTGTAACTTAGCAATTTGGCAAAAGAGACTGAAAGAATAAGTACTAGACGTTCAATAAAACAAAAATCAAGTCCTGGGTTAGATTTCATCAACTAAAAACCCTTCAAATCAGTGCCCCAGCTTGGCCTCAGTCAGATAACTGAAACAAGCAACAAAAAAAAAAGAGACTGATAAAACATAATATATCACTCTTACTCTATAACTTTATCTTCAGCTTTGTAATTATTATCCAATCATGATGATGATAATGACGACAGACTACTTATCAATATTCAAACCTATTTCAAGTTACCAGCAGGCTTAGAGGGGGGTGAGTACACTCAAATGAACAGTCAAGACTGTTGATAAGAAATAGACGTGATCCGAAGGTGAGAGGAACATAACATTTATGAGTTACAGCAACAATGGTTCCTGCATGGTCTGTTCTCATTACCTTTCTTCTAACAGGTAACTGTGTACTTTATTGTTTCTCTTCACAATTCAGTAATGTAATATATGCATATGTTCGTTAATTTCTCAATTACTCTCTTAAATATCTCTCTCTCTTAAATCAATGGATCCACATTTCTCTTCTATATAATTTCATTTCACTTTTTAAAATTTATTTTCATTGTAAACTAATAATAATAATAATAATAATAATAATAATAATAATAATAATAATAATAATAGTAATAATAATGATAATAATTCTTTCAATTCCAAGGGGATCGGAAAAGTCAATCATGTATTTGACTAGTATTTGACTGCTATGTAATTTATCGACCCCAAAAGGATGAAAGGCAAAGTTGACCTTGGTGGAATATGATTTATAATAATAATAATAAATAATAATAA
Source organism: Octopus sinensis (assembly GCF_006345805.1). Taxonomy (NCBI): domain Eukaryota; kingdom Metazoa; phylum Mollusca; class Cephalopoda; order Octopoda; family Octopodidae; genus Octopus; species Octopus sinensis. The sequence continues at coordinate 11,633,937 of NC_043022.1, forward strand.
TGGTGATGATGACGGTTGCTCCTGTCGATTTTGATGTATGAGTTTTTGAAGGAAAGTATTTAAAGTTATAGAGAGTATTATTAAAGCTGCAAAAAACATCACAAAGATATCACAAAAAACTGCTATTCAGTCTCACATTCATTCTTGACCACAATGGCCCAGCAAACAGGAACATGAAAATCTGAGTTACAGTTTTTCGTGATATTTTTGTGATGCTTTTGCAGCTTTAATAATAAAGCATATTACTCTACCTCCAGTAGTCTAGTATTATTTTTTGCTCCCTTGTTTCACATTTATGTGCTTACTAGTAAATCTAATTGTCGCTTGGACATACACCAGCAATGACTTTTTCACTGGTAATGCCTTCCCTGTATATTGCAAAATTTTAATTCTTTTCCCAAATAAAATGTACTTCATATTTGAGACTCCATTGAAGCTATCAGATGTTATTCAAGCACTCAACTAAGTGTCCACTGCACCTTATAGCAGAAACAGGCTTGGGTGTACAGTCATAAGATTTTGGTGTCAATTCTTGAAGCAAGAGAAATATTGTCTCCTGGACATAATGGCCAATAAATAAACATTATATATATTTTTACAATATATACAATATTAACCTCACAAAGAAAGGTATTTCAACTCAAAGATTTACTTATTTATTTAGATATTATACAGGTATTATATACTCTTCCAGTTATGAAATATGATACCTTTGGTTCTGGGTTTCCAAGAACCAGTCAGTTGCTCATTGTAATTGTGAGTCAGTTGCTCATTGCTATTGTGAGAATAGTTTGGGGATGTTGAACATAAGACATGGAACGTGTTGTAAAAGATCATATTTTGTTTTTCTCACTAATGTTTTATATCAAATGTTGGTATAAATTTTCAAATGATACATACATACAAAAGCATACATGCATATATGTATGCATACATGCTTGCATACATCATAAACATATATTTATGTACACATGTACATATATACATTCATAATACATAAATACATATACATACATACATAATAAATACATATATTTTTTTTTTTTTCTTGCTCGTTTTACCCCTCTACGAGGTTATTTTATTTTAATTCTCTCGTAGGAAGGCCTAGCATGACCAGACGTGTCCTGTCTTGCCTTCGAAATACGCTATGTCTGCTAGCGACAGCTGATGAAGGGGATTCTTCCTTGTGCAGCATGTCCTGTACTTCGTTTTTCTGCTGTACCTAATTGTTTTTCCCGTTTTCGTTTTCGTCTTTCTAGACATCTTAAGTTATTGTGATTAATATAATGAAGCTTCACCTAAATTACTATGATTCTGTATTTGACCTTGTTGAGCTTCGTTAGGTTGTGAAGTACAGAGTTTTGATTAAAATCTACATGTACTCCTTGTTCTGCACTACTTGCTGCCTTTATACATTACTCAATAGTCTATTCACACCATCATAGTTAACTAATGACAAGAATATTTGGCATGTTTTATAAGCCGCTTTCACAAAAGCAAAAGTATTGTCGTGCATCAATATTTTGTATAACACAAAGTTTGCTACTTATTAATGTAATTGGTAAAGGTACAGTTTAACCCTTTGGCTACTATATTTCAGCAGAAATACATTGCTTTTGTTTCTAACAATTTTGAAAATAATGAAGAATTTACAAAGATAAACTTGTCGTTATTAAGCTGGTGTTTGGGACATGAATTAACAGGAAAATGTTTTAATTTAGATCACTTGAAGACAGAAAGTTTCTATCCTAGGAACAAGATTATCAGACGAATATCAAAAGGGTCAAACAATGCAACCCCGAAAATCTCTCAAACTCGATTTCTTGTCAAACTTCTATAGGATATATTGAGTCAAAATTGGCTGATAGTAATTTTGTGCTGTGGAAGCCAATGAAACCAATAGAAAATCATGGATTGCATTCTTTTCATTATCATTTTTGCTTAATGAAATATTTTAGGTGACCAAATTAGCAATGGTGGAAGATATTCTGAAAGTATTGTTGGTTGAATAAGAATAGGGTGGAGGAAGTCCAGAGAGCCATTGCCTCTGTTGGCAACAAAAGTACTCTCTCTCTCTCTCTCTCTCTCTCTCTCTCTCTCTCTCTCTCTCTAACTCTCTCTAACTCTCTCTCTCTCTTTCTCTCAGGGTGAAAGGAACATTGTATGCTGCTTGTGTACAAACAGATTTACTCCATGATAGTGCCTTGAATGTGTAAGGCATTTTAGACTCGAGAAGAATAAAACTAGTATACTTTGATGAATATGCAATATCAGTGTGCATGTATGACAAAGTGCAAATGTACAGAGAGAAAAGATGGGCATAAGAGGAATCAGATGCAGCTAGCAAGAGAGAAGACCACATTGGTTTGGACATGTGATGCATATGAATGAAGATAGCTGTATAAAGAAGTATTGATCACTGAAAGCAGATGGTGCCTGTGGAAGAGGGAGAGCCAGGAGGACATAGGATGAAGTTATAAGGACCAATCTCTAGATGTTGGGCATCACAAAGGAGATAACAATGGACTGAGATGTCTAGCAATATGAGATTCTTGAGAAGACCCACCCACCTCAGCAAAACTGAATTCTAGAAGTGCATTGTGTTCCACCCACATGTGACATTACATTTTTCACACATCCTACCCCAATAAACCAAACTATGTTTCCTCTTCTCCACTTCCTCAAATCTCCTCCTCTTCATGCACTATGCTTATCTCCTCGTCCCCACTCCTGTCCTCCTTGCTATGTCAACTGTATCATTGCTATCCTGTCATCCACCTTTCCTTATATCTCCAGGTCTCACCAGTCACTGCATTATCCTCGCTCACCCCACCATGCTTGGCATCCACAGGCACCCTAGGCAATCCTCTACTATCCCATTTATATTCACATTCACATACCTTGAGAGTAAGCCCTGCCACATCACCACCATTCCTCTGTCTCTCCCCCTCTCTCACTTCCCAGCTCTCTCTCTTCCTCTCTCCCCTATCTCTGACTGGGGATAACCATATATCTCCTCTACACCAAGACACCTGTTTCTGTCCCTCTGTCACACACTAACCTCTCACCACATGGCACAAAGCCACCTCCTTCAATATCACCTTCACCCCTCAAGGGATCTTAGTCTTACAAATTACTTGGTAAACTTGTCAATGATGATACCATGTAAAAACCACCCAGATGGCATTAGGAAGGGCATCCAGCTGTAAAAACCATGCTGAAATAGAGTGAAGCTCACGCAGTGCTCTGGATTACCAGCTCCTGTCAAATCATCCAACTAGCATGGAAAGCAGACATTGGATGATGATGATGATGGCATTGATGTATATACAGAAGAAATAAGGATAAACGCAAAGTTTATGTTATAGTTCCTATGTACATTTCACCACTGTGGTTGCTTGGAACCCAGCAATAAGTGTTCCAAATGCTTTTAGATACTCAGCCACAATAGATCATCATGGAACACATAATTGCAGTAAGTTACAGATGATTATGTCCTAATTTGGGTTAGAAAACAAGGCACTTTGTAAGTATTTTGGGAAGGAAAGGGGAAAAAAAACAACTGAATAAGAAGGAAATATATTAGATACAAGTGAAATGGGGAGAGTGAGAGAGAGAGATAATGAGGGGAGAAAAGGAAAAGAAAAGAATGAGAGAAAGACATAAAGAAAGAAAATAATTATGTGGACAGCCAAAGTAGAGGTAAATAAAATATAAGATATATAATACATGTAAAATATAGAAATATAAAATATGAATTAAAAAATTAAAAATTAAAGCAGCCTAATAACTTAGAATGGAATGAATATTGGTAAGTAAAATATTAATATATATATATATATATATTAAATAACTAAATAAATGGATAAATAAATAAATACAGTTAAGAGAGAGAGAAGATGAAGAGTGAGGAAGAGTGCAGGTGAAAGATAGGGGGAGAGGTGTGGAAAAGATAAATGGGAGTCAATAACATTTAGATTGTGAATGAATAGTCATTAATCCACATGTAATGATTTCATGCAGTTTCTGGCTACCAACTTCACCCACAAGGCATTGGTCAGCTTCCTAGAACTATAGTAGAAGATGATGTGAGACTGAGCCTGAAACCACATAGTTGCAAAGTGAGATTCTTACCCACACATCCATGCCTGAACCTATATATATATATATATAATAATAATAATAAATATTAGGAATGAATCCAAAATTACAGGGAAAAATTTGATACTGATTAGAAGATCGAAAATCCACCTGAAGATTGTCGGAGCAGACATGAAACATTTGTAGTGGCGGTTTATTTAATTTATATTAAAATTTTATGTATTGATTAAGTCTTTCCTTGTTTGGTTTTAAAATAGTGGTTTGTCTCGAATTATATTATATATATATATATATATATATATATATATATATGTGTGTGTGGTGTGTGTGTGTGTATTTATAAGTATATATATATATATATATATATATATATATATATATATATATATATGTATGTATGTATATGTATGTATGTATATATATGTATGTATGTATGTATGTATATATATGTATGTATGTATGTATGTGTGTATATATATATATATATATATATATATATATGTATATATATATATATGCATACATACATGTATAACTTCATACACTTACATAAAAGCCTTTCGCTTAATCTTCAGTTTATTGACAAAAGCCTCATTGCTTGCTGGTTTCTATTGGTACAAATTACTGGTTCACTGCATTTCTAAGGACTGGGAGTGACAAAGGAAATGCCACTGGTTTGTTTCCTTTCTTTCTCTCTCTCTTCAATATTTACTGTTTGCTGACGTACAATAAAACTTATATACATGCATTCATACATAAATACATACCTGCATATATACAAATATATAAATGCGTGAGTGGATGTGAGCGTGTGTGTGTGTGTGTGTGTCCTTTTACTCTTTTATTTGTTTCAGTCATTTGACTGCACCATGCTAGAGCATCACTCTAATTGAAGAAATTGACCCCAGGACTTATTCTTTGTAAACCAAGAAATTTTTCTATTGGACTCTTTTTGCCAAATTGCTAAGTTATGAGGATGCAAACACACCAACATCAGTTTTCAAGCACTGAGGGTGGGTACAAACACAGTCACACGAACAAAGGCTTCTTTCAGTTTCCGTCTACCAAATTCACTCACAATGTTTTTATCAGCCCAAGGCTGTAGTAGAAGACACTTGCCCAAGGTGCCACACAGTGGGACAAAACCCAGAACCATGTGGTTGGGAAGCAAGCTTCTTACCACACAGATACACCTGTGTATCTTTTATCTTTTGCTTCTTTCAGTCATTAGACTGTGGCCATGCTGGGGCACCACCTTCAAGATTTTTTAACCAAATGAATCAACCCCAGTACTCATTTTTTTTTTCCTTTTAAGCCTTGTACTTATTCTATCAGTCTTTTTTGCAAAACTTCTAAGTTACAGAGATATTAACACACCAACACTGGTTGTCAAGCTGTGGTAGTGAACACACACATAGGGTGGTTGGCGTTTGGAAAGGCATCCAGCCATAAAAACCATTCCAAAACACATGGAGCCTGAACAGCCCTTCAGCTGGTCACCACCTGTCAAATTGTCCAACCCATGCCAGTATGGAAAACAGATGTTAAATAATGATGATATATATATATATATATATATACGTATATACATATACGTGTATATATATATATATATATATATATATATATATATATATATATATATAGATATACGTATATATATATAGATATACGTATATATATATATATATAAACGTATATCTCTCTCTATATAAACGGCAGTTTGTCTGTGCGTGTTTCTGTGTGTCTGTTTTCTCGTACCCTCACCCTGACCACGGCTTTCAACCGATTCTGATGAAACTTGACACACACATAGCCCAATGTCATAATTCAAAACTAACGCAGCGAAAATTTTGAAAAGTTCCCCCAGTTCTGAAAAAAATCGATAAATTCGACATGGGGTCGAGAATAAAAAAAAACAAACCACAGACTGTCTAGGGGACGCAACTCAACCTTTTATTACTCTAAAAAAAAAATTTACCATCATTTTTTTTCCATTTTTTGGCTATTTTTTGGCTATAACTCTCTAAAAATGCTTTATAGTTATTTCCCTTACAAACCTGAGCAACGCCGGGCGATACTGCTAGTCTATATATATATCTCTTGTGAAAGGTAGGAGAGTCCAGTTTGCTGGACATTGTTGTAGAGCTGAAAAAGAAGTAATTTCTACTCTTCTCCTCTGGAAGCCATCTACTCGCAATACCAGAGGGTGCACACTCTCCTACCCTGATGTAATCTCCAGGGATACAGGCATCCAGCAACAGGACCTCCGTAATGCTATGATGGACCGTGAAGTCTGGCGTAACATAATAAATTCCATTGTCTCGACCACGGTCGAACAATGATGATGATATATATATATATATATATATATATATATATATATGATATTTCTATATGGGAGAGGCTTCTTTCAGTTTCCATCAACCAAATCCACTTACAATGCTTTGGTCAGCCTGAAGCTATATTAGAAGACAGTTGCTCAAGGTGCCATGCAGTAGGACTGAACCCAGGGCTAGGACACAACAACAAAATACAAACACTGAGACGTTGTTGTTGTTGCTACTGCTGTTTTTACCTTCAGGTCTTCCGAGGTTGAGCAGCCCCATGATTAAAAGCAGTCTTCCAAGCATGACCATTCCATCTTATTTTCAGACTTATATTTAGAACTACATTATCCAATGTGTTCTTGTTTAAAATGGTAGAATGTAATTTTGCGAGAGATTTGTTATTTTTAGAACATTAAACAATCAACTATAGGTTTCTCTGCCTCTCATTGGCTCACAAGCCGGAGATTGTCACCAAACTGTCATTCTTCTCAATCTGGGGGAACTAGATAACATATTTGGACATTAACCTTTCAGCTTGACAGATAACAAAAATATGTGTACCAACTCACTGCAAACAAGACCGTTCATTATTGAAAGCCAAACTTTTGATTTGGTTGCTAAGTTGCAGATAAGTAATTTGCTTACAGCATACATCAATGTGTGTGTGTGTGTGTGTGCATATGTGTGAGACTTATTTGTTAGGGTGTTGCACTCATGATTGCAAGATTGTGAGTTCAATTCCTACACTGGCAGTGTGTTGTGTTCTTGAGTAAAACACTTCATTTCACAATGCTCCAGTTTGCAAGGCTGTAGCTGGGTAACCCTACAATGGTCTGTCGTTCCATTAAGGGAAATGCTGGCCTGCCTGCCCACTTAGCCAGTAGGGTGGCATCATTTGAAAACTAAAACCATGTGAGGAAGCACTTTGTCACCAGCAGTGTAACCCCACAGCCCATAGTCTGATTAATACAGTGATTCATTGATATATGTGTGTGTATGATAATTTACCTTGAGATAAATTATACTATTTATAGACAGATAATTTATCTTAAAATAAATTATCAGTCTGTAGAAAGCATCTGGTAATGTTTAGATTTTGCTTTTGTTTACAAAGTTTATATTGACCATAGACTTGCTCACAAATATTCATGACATTACACTATTGTATGGTAATTAACTGGCAGTTTTGTTGTCATACATTTTTGTTGTCTTCAGTATTTTTAACAAATGCATGCATAACTACTTGATAATTATTATCACTTTCTCCCTCACATTCTCTCTCATTTTAATTTCTCTCTTTCTCCCTCACATTCTCTCTCATTTTAATTTCTCTCTTTCTCCCTCACATTCTCTCTCATTTTAATTTCTCTCTTTCTCTCGAACATATATTTTGCTCTAACTACTCCGCCACCACCAATAAAATCTACCATGTATTATATATGACTGCGCACAAATATATCAAATGTATTATATATATATATCATCATCATCATCATCGTTTAGCGTCCGTTTTCCATGCTAGCATGGGTTGGACGGTTCTACTGGGGTCTGTGAAGCCAGAAGGCTTCATCAGGCCCAGTCAAATCTGGCAGTGTTTCTACGGCTGGATGCCCTTCCTAACGCCAACCACTCCGTGAGTGTAGTGGGTGCTTTTTACGTGCCACCCGCACAGGTGCCAGACAGAGCTGGCAAACGGCCACGAACGGATGGTGCTTTTTATGTGCCACCGGCACGAGGGCCAGGCGAGGCTGGCAACGGACACGAAACGGGGCGGTGCTGGCAACGGTCGCGAAACGGAAGGTTCTCTTACATGCCACCGGCACTGGTAACACATCTGCAATTTCCATTGATCGATTTCCATTCTGATCTTCACTTGCCTCAACGGGTCTTCACAAGTAGAGTTTCGACATGCCACCGGCACTGGTAACACATCTGCAATTTCCATTGATCGATTTCCATTCTGATCCTCACTTGCCTCAACAGGTCTTCACAAGTAGAGTTTTGTCCCCCAAGAAGGGAAGGTATGCATACGTAGGCTGGCTCCGTCCCAAGTAGAAGGCCACGGGTTATGGACTCACTTGTCCTGCCGGGTCTTCTCGCGCACAGCACACTTCCAGAGGACTCGGTCTCTAGTCATTTCCTCAGTGAGACCTAAAGTTCGAAGGTCATGCTTCACCACCTCGTCCCAGGTTTTCCTGGGTCTGCCTCTTCCACAGGTTCCCTCAACCGCTAGGGTGTGGCACTTTTTCACACAACTTTCTTCATCCATTCTCGCCACATGACCATACCAGCGCAAACGTCTCGCTTGCACACCACAACTGATGCTTCTTAGGTCCAGCTTTTCTCTCAAGGTACTTACACTCTGTCGATTATGAACACTGACATTACACATCCATCGGAGCATACTGGCTTCATTTCTTGCGAGCTTACGCATATCCTCAGCAGTCACGGCCCATGTTTCACTGCCATGTAGCATGGCTGTTCGTACACACGCATCATACAGTCTGCCTTTCACTCTGTGCGAGAGGCCTTTTGTCACCAGCAGAGGTAAGAGCTCTCTGAACTTTGCCCAAGCTATTCTTACTCTACAGTTACACTTTCAGCACACCCCCCCCGCTGCTGACTTGGTCACCTAGGTAACGGAAACTATCAACTATTTCTAGTTTTTCTCCCTGGAAAGTGACGGAAGTTGGTCTCAGAGCATTTTCAGTGTTTATTGTTCCTGAGCATCTGCCACATACAAAAACCATCTTCCTAGTTAGCCTTCCTTTGATATTGCTGCACCTCTTATGTGTCCATAGCTTACACTTGGTGCACCTTATAGAGTTTCTACCTACACCTTTTCTACAGATCGAGCAGGGCCATCTACCTGAAGGCATTTGTGATTTGTCTACCTTCCTACTGATTACGACTTTGGTTTTAGCTAGATTGACTCTGAGGCCCTTCGATTCTAATCCTTGTTTCCACACCTGAAACTTCTCCTCCAGTTCTGATAGCGACTCAGCAATTAGAGCAAGGTCATCAGCATAGAGGAGCTCCCAAGGGCATCCTGTCTTGAATTCCTCCATTATTGCCTGGAGGACTATGATAAATAGGAGGGGGCTGAGTACTGAGCCTTGGTGGACCCTTACCTCTACCCAGAATTCTTCACTGTACTCGTTTCCAACCCTCACCCTACTAGCAGCGTCCCTATACATGGCCCGCACAGCTCTCACTAACCATTCATCTATCCCTAGTTTCCTCATTGCCCACCAGATAAGGGATCGGGGGACCCTGTCGAAGGCTTTCTCCATGTCAACAAAAGCCAGGTACAGGGGCTTATCTTTGGCTAGATATTTCTCCTGCAGCTGCCTTACTAGGAATATAGCATCAGTAGTACTTTTCCCTGACACAAGCCCAAACTGCATCTCATCTAAACTAACTCTCTCTCTAATTAGTTGGGCTATGACCCTCTCCGTAACCTTCATCACCTGATCCAACAGCTTGATACCTCTGTAGTTATTTGTATCTAGGGCATCACCTTTACCTTTGTAGCAGTTGACTATTATGCTGCTACACCAGTCATTGGGTATGACTCCTTTGTGTATCACCTGATTAACTATACGGGTGACTAGGCTATAGCCGACACTACCAGACATTTTGAGCATCTCTGCAGTGATTCCTGATGGGCCTGGGGCTTTTCCTGTCTTCATGCTTCTAATTGCCTTAGCTACCACGGAACTATCAACTCGGATAGCTGGTCCCTCTGTTGGGTCAACATTCGGCAGACTCTCTTTATCCCATTCATTTTCTTTATTCAGCAACCTTTCATACTGGCATCTCCAAACCTCTCTCTTTGCATCCTCATTTAGTGCAAGTGAACCATCTTCCATGCGAACACACTTCTCTCCTACCACATCACTATTCTCTCTCACACACTATCTTGCAATGCGAAACACCTCCAGTCTTTGGTCCTCACGGCGCAGAACATTGGCAAATTTTTTCTTATCTGCTTCCCCTCTGGCTAAATAAACCTGTCTCCTAGCTTCTCTTTTGGCAGTCTGATACAATTCCCTGCTACCCCCATTTTTCCAGACCTTCCAAGCCTGTCTCTTTTCTCTAATAGCCCTGTCTACAATATTGTTCCACCACCACGTTATTCTAGGTCGAGAGGGGACTTTGCACCAGCCACAGATCTGGTCAGTGGCTCTCAGCAGGTTGTCCCTTAGAAACGTCCAGCTGTCTTCTACCCCCTGTGATGCTCTATCCCCTTCTACTTCGTCAGAGGCTTCAAGTAATATGTCTCTAAATCTCTGTCCATTTGCAGGATCTTTAAGCTTCCAGATCCTTCTTCTCCATATTGGTCGTCTTCTGGTTGTCCTCCTAGTCCTGATCCTAAAGTCACTAACTACCAGTCTATGTTGTGGGGTATATATATATATATATATATAAATTCATAAATGAGGGTGAAAAAAATGATGGTATTATTAAATTAATATCTAATTTTTCACCCTCATTTATGAATTTATAAATTTAATGATGCTGCAGTAAATATTATATGCAGTATTCGTTTCCACTAAGTCTTACCATGCTTTTGGCGGGGAATCTGAATCACAACTATGTATGCAATCGATTAAACCGCATGGGTATTTGACGCTCGTGAGGGTCTAATAAATTGTATCGAAAACAAACTGCCGCTGATGATTTATAGATAAATATGTGAGTAAAATTGCATATTATATTAATAACGAAACAATTGTTCGGCATTAATCTATTTTTTCGTTGTATTTCACTTTCCTTACGTTGAATGTAATGTTATTTCTTATTGGAAACAACTTTGGTGGCTATACCAGAAAAAGGTGCTATTTTTAGCACTAGAGTTAACCACTTAGCAGTAACTCTCTTATATTTATTATATATATATATATATATATATATATATATATATATATAATAAACCTTTACATAAATAAATAACGTGAAATACATGAAGGGACAGACATAAAAGACAAACGGGTCATTCAAAGCCTTCGTTCTTCAGTCAGAAACTGATTCCTCATCGCAGATTTCGGCTGTTTAATTCTGAGATCCGCTCTGAATCAGCCAGCCACAGAAGGAAAGAATGCAACGCAACAGAGACGAACATGAAACAAAAAAAACTTTTTTGGAGACAGTAACGGTTAAAAACATGGATGACACAGGCGCCCTACGGCTTTGAGACAAAAGGAGACACAAAAACAATATCAGCAAGCGTGGAAAAATAATTACCTTTTCGGTGATGAGACACATGTTGAACAAGCGGCCGATGGCAACAGAATGGCTGAGGCAGCAAGTCTCAAGAGGGTAAGAGAGAGAGGGGACCAAGGAGGGTGGAAGGCGAGGACAGAAGCAGTGACCAAGAGAGAGAGGGAGAGAAGGAATCAGAGAAGAAGCAGTGATCAAGAGAGAGAGGGAGAGAAGGAATCAGAGAGGCTGGGAGAAAAAAGCGCCAAAACAATTTGGCAACGAAGCAATGGCGAAGGAAAGAAAAAAGTTTAAAGACATCGTGCAGGGGTGGTGATATGATAAACATAAAGAAGTTATTATGCATGTACGCTGCGAAATATATAATAAACCTTTACATAAATAAATAACGTGAAATACACGAAGGGATGAACATAAAAGACAAACGGGTCATTCAAAGCCTTCGTTCTTCAGTCAGAAACTGATTCCTCATCGCAGATTTCGGCTGTTTAATTCTGAGATCCGCTCTGAATCAGCCAGCCACAGAAGGAAAGAATGCAACGCAACAGAGACGAACATGAAACAAAAAAAACATTTTTGGAGACAGTAACGGTTAAAAACATGGATGACACAGGCGCCCTACGGCTTTGAGACAAAAGGAGACACAAAAACAATATCAGCAAGCGTAGAAGAAAATAACATTTTCTTTAAACAACACTCATATTCTAAAATGCACACATCCGAGTCTGTTGTGGATCATTCTTCCCTGATGAAATACCCAATTAACCAGTTTCAATATGAAAATTTAAATTAAATTAATTTAATTGAATTTCTGGAATGAACTAATTAAGTATGGAAACAGCTGTAGGACTGGAATTTCATTATATGAATTTGAGTACTTGTGAATAAACTAATGACTGCATGTCAGTTTCTCCATTTCTCATTCATAAGTATTTTAAATACCTACATATATCAATGCAAAACTAATATATCTGGGTTTTCACTGAATACTGATATTAACCAGAGAACTAGGATGCTAGCATCTCTCAAAGGATTATAGGTCCTTGACACAATTAACTATATATATATATATATATATATATATATATATATATATATATTAAAAATTAGAAAAAAACCCACCTTTATCTAATAATAATAATAATTTAAATATATATATATATATATATACATACATACACTTTCATTTAATGAAGGTATCCTTGGCCTGAACAGTAGTCTACGATATACACCTTGCTTAGATATTTACTCCTTTTGTGGTTCCATTTGCCATGAAACATATGTAGCCTGGATCTTATCTACTCCATTCTGTAACTCTTGTTTTGTTATTTGCACACCCAGCAACCCTGGTTGCCTACTGAGAAATATAAAAAGAACTTTATTCAGGTAATCATACTTCAATACAAAAAAATCCACAACCTTCCATCTCAATAAACCACAAGTGGCCCTGAAAGTTTTTTTTATATTTACTTCCGTGGCTGTGTGGTAAGTAGCTTGCTAGCCAACCACATGGTTCCGGGTTCAGTCCCACTGCGTGGCATCTTGGGCAAGTGTCTTCTGCTATAGCCCCGGGCCGACCAATGCCTTGTGAGTGGATTTGGTAGACGGAAACTGAAAGAAGCCTGTCGTATATATGTATATATATGTATGTGTGTGTGTTTGTGTGTCTGTGTTTGTCCCCCTAGCATTGCTTGACAACCGATGCTGGTTCAGCAAAAGAGACCGATAGAATAAGTACTGGGCTTACAAAGAATAAGTCCCGGAGTCGATTTGCTCGACTGAAAGTGGTGCTCCAGCATAGCCGCAGTCAAATGACTGAAACAAGTAAAAGAGTAAAGAGTACCGTCCAACCAATGCTAGCATGGAAAACGGACATTAAACAATGATGATGATGATACATACATATATATATATATATATGTGTGTGTGTGTGTGTGTGTGTGTGTGTGTGTATATATACATATATATATATATTCTTTTATTCTTTTACTTGTTTCAGTCATTTGACTGTGGCCATGCTGGAGCACCACCTTTAGTCAAACAAATTGATCCCAGGACTTATTCTTTCTGAGCCTGTTTCCAAGTAAGGTGATATTTTCCCCATGACCAGATGTGTTTTCCAGGGAAGACTGGAAATGGATAACAGTGTCTGTATGAGAGTGACACTCATTGACAACTATTATGTGGTGTCAAAGCAAAGATGCAGTAACATACACTCAAGCACATGTACACACACACAGGGTGTGTGTGTATGACAGGGTTCTTCTAGTTTCCATCAACCATGTCCACTCACAAGACTTTAAGTTTACAAACACTTACCGAAGATGGCACACGGTGAGACTGAAACTAAACCATGTGCTTGGCAAGCAAACTTCTTACCACACAACCACGCCCGTGCCCGTAATTTATTATCATTTTTTTATGATTCTATTATTATTATTATTATTATTATTATTATTATTATTATTTTATTTTTATTTTTATTATCATTATTATTATTAAGGTGGCGAGCTGGCAGAATCACTAGCACGCCAAGCAAAATGCTTACTGGTATTTCATCTGTCTTTACATTCTCAGTTCAAATTCTACCAATGTCGAGTTTTGCCTTTCATCAGTTCAGAGTTGATAAATTAAGTACAAGTTGTGTACTGAGGACAATTTAATCGACTGGCCCCCTCTCTCAAAATTTCAGTAGAAAGGTTTATTATTATTATTATTATTATTATTATTACTATTATTATTCAGTAGTCTTATTTTTATAACATGATTTCACTGCATTACCGAGTGCAGCTCTGCATGCCTTGGGTATGTGCTGTGGTTTGTTGTGATGCTCTTATTATTATTATTATTATTATTACTGAGTGAGCAGTACATGCTATCAAAGTAACACTGGGGTACAAATAGAAAAAGCCCAGTACACCCATCTGATAAGGGTACATCAGGCACATGCATCACTTCTGTATATGTGTAACATTGTGATCTTATATCAAGATAAACAGTGCACAACCTTGCAGGTGTGACCCACTTAGAATTTTCTCCAGGTTGATTAGCCCATCCTTCTCAAAAGGTCCCTGAATAAGGGTTGTTTAAGGATGATGAATAAAGCACACATGTTTTCAAGAGTGAATTATTCAAACCCCAAGGAATCCCTCTGGCTATGATGTTCTCCCACAATCCCTGCTCATAATCAGAAGTGCACATATTGTCAACCACTAAGGGACATGCTCAACTGATTAAAGTCAAGCGCCTGACAAGGAAATCTGTGGTATTGAGCAGAATATTTGCCATAACCCATCTTTTACACCAAGCCAAAACATGAACAGAATAACACTTCTTATCAGTTAAGATCAGAAGACATGAGAGCCAGTACCTAATACTACATCAGGGCATATTATTATTATTATTTTTGCACCTCTCAATTTTACTTTCAGTTTCAACCAGCAATGGTCTGTCCTGCTACAGTTGTGAAGGAACCAAACCATTTTCAAAATGTGAATCCGATATAATGGAATACCGATTGGGAATAAATTCAAAGTTTGCAGTAAACTGTTCTCAATATTCACACATGACAAAACCATATTGTGCAATTGAAAGATACATGAAAAATGGTAAGTTGAATATATATATCCATTAGATGCAACAACAGTAGTTTTTTAACATTTAATTCTCCTTACTGTCTGACTGACAACAGGTGCCACACTTACTGTATTTTCCTACGTACAAGTCAAAAGTTTTCTGACCATAATTTACAGCCAAAAGGGGTAGACCAACTTTACACCAAGACGACTTTGGTGGAGCAAACATTCCATGTGAAATGCTGCAGGATTTGGAAAAACAGTGACAATGTTTGAATGTTCACACCACATGTGTACACAACATACTATGTTGACTTGTATAGCAAAAAACAAGGTACATCTGCATACATATGTATGCGTGTTGTGTGCTCACACACCACGCGTGTATTATATTTTCTGGTATACAAGTCAAATATTTCAGGCTAAAATTAACAATCAAAAATGGCAGGTCAATTTATACATCAAGTTAACTTTGAAGAACTAAGAGTTTTATGTGAAGGGCAGCAGGATTTCGAAAGACAGTGATGAAGCTTGAATGTTTCCACTGTATACTACGTTGACATGTATGCTGGAAAATACAGTAAGTTGTTCTTTTCTTTAAGGTTTAATAAGAGGAGAAAAGGTACCCCACACCCTCTCACTAACAATGACTCTTCTAAAGGTCTCCAGGACTGATGTGAGAAAGGGAAGAATTATCCCTGACTTGAAGCCTTGCTCAAATGCTTGCAATGGAGTGGACCCCACTAAAGGTACTGAAAAGCCAAGTGGTGGTTTTGAACTAGGTGGAGAATTGGGTTTGCCACTCATGCTCCTCAAAGGAATATATATACTGGGTTAATTATATTGATAACAATTAGCCACAATGCTAATATTATGCCCCTTGGTAAAGCACCTAACTTTGCTTCAGTATGCCTCACTAGTAATACTGTCTGCCATTCAACCAACTTCATTAAATAAAGGTACGTGGTAAATTTGATATGTTTAACTGCAATACTAGTATTGTGGATCTTGGTTAAGGCACATAACTCTGCATGCTTCAGTTGGCCTGGCTGACATGTATTTCCCACTCCTTGCCAGAGTAAAGTCACTAAGTAAATTTTATATAATGACTAGTCACAGTACTAATATTAAGCAAACTGGTAAGGAGAAAGAAATCTGTTTCCAGTTGTCTTTGCATCTTTGGTTATGAACTTGAAGGAGACAAGTGTTGTGTGTGTGTGTGCTCATGTATATACTTTCTTACCACAAAACCCTTTAAGGTCAAATTTGCCTTTATCCTCTCAAATTAGTTTAAATTTGCAACAGTGAACAAAACTGGGGTCAACTAAATCGACTGTGCCGTTGGAATAATATGACAAGTTTTGATAGATAGTGTAGAAAAAATAACTGTTTAAACAATAAGTAACTCAAAGAGATACAATATTTATGAAAAACAATGGTTATAGACAGACAGGCAAGCATTTTAATGTCTAGTTTTCTATACTTCAATGGGTTTGAAGGAGTTTATCAAGACAGATTTTGTATGGCAAGTGCCCTTGTCTGATTTAAAGCAGGGCAATATTTTCCCATAACCTAACATGTTTTTGAAGAAGACTGGAAATGAATTTCAGCACCTGACACACCTTCCAACCAGAGAAATCAGGTCACTGCTCTTTGTTCTTCATTGGTACACATTGATAGTGGAGCAGCCATGCTTACACTGTAAAACCAGAAATAAAAATGGTGCAATCAGGTTCAAACAATAGTACCACAATAGTACCAGCTATAAGCACACATGTGCAGAAGGCAGTGTGACAATAATAAAGATATTTTATGGCAAAAGTGCATATAATTTTTTACTTCTGCTCAGAAATATATATATTTCTTGCTTACAAAACTAACTGACCATGATGTATTTCTTCCCCAGTTGTAAAGAAGTTATGTACCCTCAGTCATTTGAGTCTGACGAATCACTTACATAGCTTTATAGGTGTGAAACCAATGGTCACTTTCTGACCAGCCATAACAAGCAACTTCCTAAAAACAATATACACTGCTCTAATGTTTTAGAGTGTGCTTCTTTTGGAGATATATAAACTACTGACGATATATGTATGTATGTATGTATGTATGTATTTATGTATGTCCAGCTTTACTGAGGCAGGGTCTTGCACAGACATTGCATGTCAGCATCAAAGGAAGACCCTTCCCTTCTGGAAGTGTAACAGCGATGCCCTTCCTGACATCCCTCCTTACTTTCTCATGTGCAACTCGAGATTTCTCAAAAGTGGCTGTCCCCTCATGCACAATCCTTCTCCACCTGCTACGATCAATAGCTATGCCTTCCCATGTGTCAGGAGAGATGCAAGCATCTCTTAAGGAAGCCTTCAGCAAGTCCTTATACCTCTTTTTTGTTTTATGTGGAGGTCGTTCTCCTTTAGCTAACTCTCCATAAAAGAGTAGTTTTGGCATCCTTGAATCCTTCATTCTGACCAGATGACCACTCAAGAGTCATCTTCGTAGTCATAAAACGAGACAGATGAGTGACAACCTAGCCACTGGTGGTGGTGTAACACACCATACTAATCATATCTGTTGGGCATGTGGAAGAGAGTGTAATTCAGCAGGAGGACTTAAACGACATGCAAAGGTACATGAAGCCCAGTTACAGCTACAGCCAGCTATTACCGGTAAAGTTTTTAGCTGCCAATTTTGTACAAGACATTGTAGATCTTTAGCTGGGCTAAAAAGTTACATTCGATCACAGCACCAGTAACAGTTAAGCTTTGTGCAATGGCCATACTCAATAACGAGGGGGCAGCCATAATAAAAAAAATAATAATGTATGTATGTATCAGATCATTCCATAAATAATACAATTCTGTAATACCTCTTATTTTCCAAAATTAAAATAAAGTTCTTTCTTAATCTAAAATATACTCTCCTCATTTTCTACAATGTTCTCCCATCTATTTGGTAGACTTGCAAGGCCCCTCTTCCAAAGTTCACTTGTCCATGACAAAAAATACTCCTCCAGTACTGTTCTGACCTTGTCTGCCGAATTCATATTTTTTCCATCCAAATGATTTTGAAGATTGTGGAATAAATGATAATCAGATGGGGCAATGTCCAGCAAATATGGTGGGTGAGGCACTGTTTCCCATTCAAACTGCTCCGGCCTTTGGAATGTCATCCTCACTGTATGTAGCCAAGCATTAGACACGGAAAGTATGGGAGGAACCCAATGACCCAAAATGCTGACTTTTATGATGGCACACAAGTGTCAATGAGTGATTGAATGACCAAATCAAAACTTCTCTGCTAGTTTCTCAAGAGTTATGATAGAATTTTGTTCCACCAGGATTTGCAGGATATCCCTGTCAAGCTCTACAGATCTTCCAGAACAAGGCTCATCTTCTAGGTTGTAGTTTCCAACTCGAAATTTCTGGAACCACCTTTGACACTGGCTTACTATTATTGTTCAATCCTCATAGACTGCATTAATATTCCTCACACTTTCTGTTGCATTGTTACCTTTATTGAACTCATAAAGCAAAATATGCTGAATATGTTCCTTTGTCACTTCCATTATATTTTTGGAAAAATAACTGTTAAAATCAAACTGTACTCTTCAAAACTTGCACTAAGAATAAAGACAAGGTAAAATTACTACCTGGTTTTTAGTAAGTGGATGCAAGTAATTTATCCCATCTCCTCTGACTTTTAGTTCCTGCAATTGAAAAACTGCATTACTTATGGGATGATCACATATATATATTTATCTGTGTGTTGTCTTCCCATCACCATATTGGTGTGTTTCTAGCCCTGTAACTTAGCAGTTCAGCAAAAGAGAATGATAGAATAAGTATCTGGCTTAAAAAGTACTGGGGTTAATACATTCAACTAAAAGTTCTTCAAAGCAGTGCCCCAGCATGGCCGCAGTCTAATGACTGAAAATAAGTAAAAGATAAAAGATATATACATATAACTAAGACAATGAAGAAGATTTTTACAGTAATCCCTCGCCATATCATGGTTCACCTATCGCGGTTCACCTATCATGGTTCACCTATCGCACCTATCTAAGCTTACATCAATTCTTCCATGGTGTTGTTTAGCATTTATAATAAAATAAACATATACAAATTATAAAATGGAAATAATAATAAAAAATACAGTACTGTTTCAACTTCATGGATTTTCACCTATCACAGGGGGTTTTGGAAAGTAACACCTGCGATAGACAAGGGTTTACTGTACATGATAGCAAGAACTGCTAGAAATAGCAGCCAAATCTCCATCAAATGATACTATAATAATGTATGCATGTACGAGCCAGTAAGAGAGTCCTCTATGTGGTCACTAGATCTGCTAACAACAGCAGCTAAATCTCCCTCAAATCAGATCATATATCTCGAATAAAGAAACAAAGGATTGCCCCACTGTACAAAATACCTGAAAGAAAAACAAAAAGATAGCTCCACCTGAAACATCTAAACCCACTCACTCAGTTCTGACCTGGGGCTAAAGAGGTAGGTTCCTGGTTATTGACTAGAGATCACTCAACACTGTGTTTGGAGCATAAAATCCTGAAATCCGAGGAAATCCTTGAAAGCCCAATGATACTACTACTACTACTACTACTACTACTACTAATAATAATAATAATAATAATAATAATAATAATAATAATAATAATAATAATAATAACAGCATTGGAAATAAGAAGGTCAGGCTTGTGTAGGATGGAACATTGCAAAGATAAAGCACTGTACAAGCACTTGAGAATGAATGAAACTGAAAATAGGTGGGTAAAGAAAAGAATGTATGGACAATTTCATAGGGATGTTGAAGATAAGATAGGCAGAGAAAAAGATGGCTATGAATGACTAAGTGATTTAAAACCGGAAATGGAGGCTCTAATCTGTACTGCCCAAGAGCAAGCACTAAGAACAAAGACAACACATCAGAAAGTGATAAGTGCAGAATTTGTGGACAAAATGGCGAAACCATATGGCATATTACCAGTTAATGTATGCCACTAGCCCAGAAAGAATATAAGGGACATCATTACATCATAGCAAGGATTGTCCATTGGACATTTTGCAACAAGTATAGACTTGACAGAGCAAAAAGTGGTACAAACATAAACCTGAAGGCATCATCGGAAGTGATAATGTAAAGATCCTATGGTATTTTATGATTCAGTGCGACCATGAGTGCTGTTTTCTGCAAGTGCTCCACCCTTATTGCAGCCCCTATTTGTTCCATATACTTCTCAAGATTTTTACTTACTGTTCCTAGAGCTCTGACAATTATTAGTACTATAACCACATTTTTCATCGACCACAGCTGCTTAACCTCCCAAGCTATCCTGTTATATCTGTCGACTTTTCTTCCTTCCTTATCACATACCTTGTTGTCAGCTGGGTATGCTATATCTATGATCCTGCATTGTTTGCTTTCTTTCTCAATTAACACTATGTCCAGCTTCCTATTCTAGAGAATAGGAAGCTGGACATAGTGTTAATTGAGAAAGAAAGCAAACAATGCAGGATCATAGAATAGGAAGCTGGGCATAGTGTTAATTGAGAAAGAAAGCAAACAATGCAGGATCATAGATATAGCATACCCAGCTGACAACAAGGTATGTGATAAGGAAGGAAGAAAAGTCGACAGATATAACAGGATAGCTTGGGAGGTTAAGCAGCTGTGGTCGATGAAAAATGTGGTTATAGTACTAATAATTGTCAGAGCTCTAGGAACAGTAAGTAAAAATCTTGAGAAGTATATGGAACAAATAGGGGCTGCAATAAGGGTGGAGCACTTGCAGAAAACAGCACTGCTTGAAACCGCTCAAATGCTCCAGTTGGTGCTCGAAAAATAAGGAGTGTAACCTTAGTTCACTAGTAGTGAACAGCTGGTACCATAGTACATCTCCAGCGATAGAAGCTGTGCAAAGACAATAAACAATAATAATAATAATAATAATAATAATAATAATAATAATAATAATAATAATAATAATTCTTTCTACTGGAAACACAAAGCCTCAAATTTGGGGGAAGGGATTTAGTCAATTACATTGACCCAGTGTGTAACTGGTACTTATTTAATTGACTCCGAAAGGATGAAAGGCAAAGTTGAGCTCAGCAATAGCGGCAGACGAATTACCGCTAAACGTCTCACCCAGCATGCTAATGATTCTGCCAGCTCGCTGCCTTTATAATGATAATAAAAATAATAATAATGATAATAATAAAAATAATAATAATAATAATAAAAATAATAATAATAATAATAATAATAATGATTTATTTATTGACCACAAAGGGTTTACATCAGGAAAAACCATATGGACGGCATAGGACAAAACTTTGAATGTGTGTGCATATGTATTGTTGTGAGGGTTTTACATGTAAAGCAGTTTAATGCAAAAGAAAAAGAAAAATCATTTTAACAATGTGTAATCCTCAACAGGGAGCAGATATTCAAAGGCTACTCATAGACAAACCTTATAAAACCACAGGTTGCCTGGCTTCTGGGGCAGGTGCCTTTTCTCAGTTCTTTATTTCCAATTTACAGGTATATGCTCAGGGTAGGCCCATTCACTTGCAACATGCTCACCACTCTCATCTATCTTTCAACAAAATGGCTAGAAAGCAAAACTTTCCTCTCCAACCTTATTTTCCTCTTATAGTTGATGAGGGATTGGCCAAAGAGAAAAGTATTTGTATTCAGCCACTTCAATCTCACCCACCATACAATCTCTTTCACTATGGCTACCAGACATATAAAAACTGCCTGTCCCTCCCAGTTAAAAGAAGGTGACACTGAAATCTTTACAATGGATTCAGTTGATAACAGGATCTGTCCCATATATGATAGCAGGTGATATGACATAAACCCACAGGTCAGCAATGCTCAGGTACAGGACCAGTGCATGCAGGATGGCCTGGTCACCCTGCATGCATCTCAGGCACTTTTGGCTGATGGCAATTTTGTGCCTGTAGAGTTTATGTCAAACAGGAAAAGCTCCCCAGAAGCCCTGCGAGGCCAGGGACTTCTGAAAGTTACTGCTAATGCAATACCAGGCAGCGGCTCTCAAGGCTTTTGATCTTAACTGATTGGAAGTGTTATCATGTACATTGTTTTGTCTTGGTATAAAAGATGGGCTACAGCAAATATACTGCTCAATACCACAGATTTGCTTGTTAGTTGTTTGACCTTAACCAGTTGACCATGTCCCTTAGTGGATGACGATATGTGCATCTCTGATCATGAGCAGAAGTAGTAGGGGAGCATCATGGCCACGTGTTGAGAGGAATTCTTTGGGGTTTGAATAATTCACCTTTGGAAACATGGGTGCTTCATTCATCATCCTTAAACAACCCTTCTTCAGGAATCTTTTGAGTGGGATGGGCTACTAGACCCGAAGAAAATTCTAACTGGGACCCACCTGCAAGGTCATGCGCTGTTTATTTTGATATGAGATCGCTATGTCACGCACATATGGTTGTGATGCATGTGCTTGGCATACCTTATCAGATGAGTAGTCAGGATGAGTATACTAGGCTTCATATATTTTACCCAAGTGTCACTTTGATGGCATGCACTGCTCTCTCTCTCTCTCTCTCTCTCTCTCTCTCTCTCTCTCTCTCTCTCTCTCTCTCTCTCTCTCTCTCTCGACGACGACGACAAAAAATTCTAATTTAGAGACCAGATAAGCAATTTGGTAGAGGAGAGTGTTAAGTCATTTAAATTGACCCCAGTATTTGACTGGTACTTTTGTTTTATCAACCCCATGTCTATGAAAGGCAAATTTGACCTCAGCTAGGTTTGTGCTCAGATTGTAAAGAATTGTAGCTAAATAATATATGGAATTTTGTCCAATGATTCTACCACAATAACAACAATAACAATTTAAATTTAAATGAAATTTCAATAAAAATTACTGAAAGTTAAATTTGAATTTTTAAAACGAATTTAATGAATTTTAACCAAATTTATCTATTTTTATTTTTAGTTATTTTTATTTATTTTGAGTTGATATTTTTTATTTTATGTTGAATGAAATTTCTCATCCAGTAACCCTTAAGTTTTAGCAACAAAACCTAACAGAAGTAAACTTAGCCAGCAAAATATATTGATTATTAAATGGAAAGCTTTAGATTTCCAATAGATTGCATTTTCTATGAATCAATTTAATATGGCAAAAGAAAAATGTTTTTTGAATAAATAAATTACTCAAGTAAATAACTGTTTTAAACATTTGCAATATGGTTGCCACATATAAGTCATTGAAAAACAAACAAAGACTGCTAACTTCACTTTATCAGCTGCCTGACAAGTACACTTCCAAAAACTCAGTTTTAATTTTACTCAGAATTCTTGTTTTCCATAATGGATGTTTTTAATAAGTTGTGAATATAAAATTTAACCTTTGCTCAATAACTGACGACTGAGTCATGAAGAATCCTAGTCTTTTTTTTGCATTTTGGAATTTTATTTTTCCTTTTTGAGAATTCTAGGACATTGTAGGGTAGGTGTGAAAGGCTAGATTTGGCTGGTTTGAACATAAAACAGAGTATTTGGGCCTGATATGGCTCGTCTCGTTTAAATCCTGAAGGGTTAATTAAATGAGAAATACATTCTACATAACTAAATTAGCAACAAATAAGTGAGTGAAGTCTAAATAATTTCCTTGTACCTTTTTAAATTTAACATAATAACTTAATAATTACAAAACAATTTTTAATTTATTAATTAACTGGACATTAAAAACACCAATTTAAGAGATTAAAAACAGTAATGAGGGCCCACTAACCAGTCAAACTGGCAAGTGATAGATATGTGACTTGACCCTTATCAGTGGACCTACTTCTCTCTCTCTCTCTCTCTCTCTCTCTCTCTCTCTCTCTCTCTCTCTCTCTCTCAAACTGGGTGCTTATAATGGATGCAATCATAGCTGAGTGATTCAGAAGTTTGCTTTGCAATCATGTGGTCCTTTATTATTTAAACTAGTCTTCTCCAGCCCAAATGTCCTTATGTTCAAACCAGCCAGATCCAGCCTCATACACCAACCCTACAGTGTCAATCTAACAATTATATCATTGAAATCTCAAAGCTATAAGATAATGCATGATTAATTAAAAACAATACATTTGATAGAATACTAAGAATGCTATCGGGTTATAAAAGGATTTATTTCCCATGACTTAGATGTGCAATGACATTACATGAATGTTTCCTTCTTTTGGGTTTTGCAGTAAAAACTTAAGGTTTCCCTTTCTCTCCTTGCTTCTCACAATTGTTTATTTTCTCTTCAGGGCAAGTACAAGCTATTATTAGGGACTGTAATGATAAGACATTTTCATTCTCCATGGAACATCCACCATACAAAAAACTTGAAACTGTTGATGGGAATTACAACATTTCTGTGTGCTCTTATGTTACCTCTCTAGGAGCAATACTGTGCATTTCGTTGTGCAATGAAGACATGTGCAATGGCATATTTGGCAAATCAGATTGCATTACATTGAGCTTACCACTATTTGTCATATCATTACTTTCAGTGAAGCGACTCACAAACTTCAGTTAACTCTTTAATCATTGTCAGTCCTACCAGCCATGATTTCAATATTAGTTCACAGACGTTGTTTTCCACATTTTATTGGTTTATATTAAGGGTATTTATTTAATTGACACCAGAAAGATTAACAGTAAAACCTGTAGGATGGCAATGAAGAAGAAGAAAAATACTAAACTATTGTCAGCTTCATTACAAATTCAAATATTATCAAATAAAATAAACCTGTCATACTTTAAAGAAAGAAACAAAGACTTGACAAAAGAATGGACAAAGAATGGATTGAAAGAAGGAAGAAAGAAAGACAAAGAGTTTTGTTGAGTTCAGTTTGTCATCACATTCATTCACAATATAAAGATAAAACAGAGTCATCTGGCTTTCTACATTCAAAGGTCACATCCTGTCATGGTCAACTGTACCTTTCTTCCTTTCCAGAACCTATAAAATAAAGAATCAATAAAATAATAGAGCCATTTTAATTGACTCTCTCTCACACCTGCTATCAAAATTCCTGGTTTTATGCCTGTATTAGAAACAATTGGCTGAAGCATCAGCATGCCAGGCAAAATGCTTAGCATCATTTCATCTGTTCTTACATTCTGAGTTCAAATTCTGCCGAGGTCGACTTTGCCTTTTCATCCTTTCGGGGTCAATAAAAGAAGTACCAGATGAACACTGGGGTCATTGTAATCAACTCATCCCCACCTCCCCCAATCTTCCCTTGTGACAAAAATTTGTAATCATTATTATTATTATTATTATTATTATTACTATTCATGAAGGTGGCACGATGGCAGAATCCTTAACATGCTGGGCAAAATACTTAGTGGTGATTCATCCATCTTTATATTCTGAGTTCAAATTCTGCTGAGGTCAACTGTGCCTTTCATCCTTTCAGGGTTGATAAAATAAATACCAGTTGAACATTGGGGTCAATGTAATAGACTAACCTCCTCCCCTCAAATTTCAGGCTTTGTGCCTATAGTAAAAAGGACTGTGGCAAATAAATGAAATCATTATTATTATTATTATTTACTTTTAATCTGCATGTTTGTTACAATCACTCACCGAGACACACCCAGTGTCCTAGGGCAAGTGAAGAATAAAGGACGTTACAGAATGGGTGAAAGCTTGTGGAGGGGAAATAGCAGGGGCAGTAGCAAAATATCTTCATGTAATACAACACATACATTTAAATTGATAGCGTTTTTCTAAGGATGTGGGCAGTACTTGTCAGCACAATCTTTTAGATTTCTCTGAGACATGGTTATCCTGGGATAATATCTAGATGTTTCTGATATCCCTTTCTTATCATACCTAGGGTACCCACAATAACAGGAACAATTCTCGCTTTAAGATGCCACATCTTTTGTATTTCAATTTCCAGGTCCTTATATTTACTTAATTTGTCAAATTCCTTTATAGATATATTTTTATCAGTGGGAACACTACATCTGTTAGTCTACAAGTATTTTCTTCTCTGTCTTTAATGATTATGTCTGGTCAATTATCCTGGATCATTTTGTTGGTGTTGAAAGGAAAATCCCAAAGAATAGTGACATTTTTACCTTCAACAACTGGTCCACGATTATATTCATACCAATAAGCAGGAGTGCTGATTTTGTAGTGTTTACATATTTTCCAATGTAAATACTGTTCTACACTATCATGGCAATTTTTGTATTCATTTGGTGTCAGCACAAGCCATGCCAAGATGAGATGGTCTATTGTTCCATCAAATGTATCACAGAATCTGCATTTAGGATTAGAACCATTTTGAAGAACGTTAGCCTTGTAGTTTATGGTATGCAAGCTTTTAACTTGTGCCGCCAACATGAAACCTTCAAATCTCTGTTTTCAGTCCTGAGCTTCTCAGCCACTGATGGGTTGTTGTTTGATCTACATCAGCATTTCGGCTTCAAAGTATATACTGTCTATGCAGAGGCTTCTGGCTCCACCACACCTCAATTTGTTTTTGCAGTCTGTTTGATCTGTTTTGCTTTTTCCATGGCAGGGGTTTCAGGTTCTTCATCTAATTCAGGGTTAATGCCAAGTTCCCTTGCAAATTTGCAAGCTCCCTTGACAATAGAATGTGACTTTTTGCTACTTTCATGTTACTATTATTATCATTATTATTATTGCTAGCATGTCAAAAATTGTTAAATAGCATTTATTCTAGCTTTACAGTTTGAGTTCAAATTTTAACAAGGTCAGCTTTCCCTTTCATCCTTTCAGGATCAATAAGTACCAGTTGACCACTGAGGGTAGAGGAGGATTTATTTGACCAATCCTTTTGCAAAATATTTTGTGCAAAATTTAATATAGTAGAAAGCATTGTTATTATTATTATTACTACTATTACTATTATTGATATTATTATTATTATTATTATTATTATTATTATTATTATTATTATTATTATTATTATTATTATTATTATTATTATTATCATTAAGGCGGTGAGCTGGCAGAATCATTAGCACTCTGGACGAAATGCTTAGTGGCATTCTGCCTGTCGCTATGTTCTGAGTTCAAATTCCGCCAAGGTTGACTTTACCTTTCATCCTTTTGGGGTCGATAAATTAAGTAACAGTTGAACACTGGGGTCAATGTAATTGACTGGTCCACGCCCCCAAAATTTCAGGCCTTGTGTCTATAATATAAAGTATTATTATTATTATTATTAAGGTGGCGAGCTGGCAGAATTGTTAGCATGCTGAGTAGTATTTTGCCTGTCACTACATTCTGGGTTCAAGTTCCTTTGAGGTCAACTTAGCCTTTCATCCTTTCAGAGTGGTCAATGTAATCGACTAGTCTCCTCCCACAAAATTTCAAGCCCTTGTGCCTTCAGTAGAAAGGATTATTAGTAATATTTTCATATACACTCAACAGATTAGACTGTTAGAAAACAAAAGGATCCTAACAAGTAGCCTTAGATGCCAAGAACCCTCCTAAGTATCCTAGTTGTCCTTAATAACACTTTTTTCTGGAGCTATTATTATTATTATTATTATTATTATTATTATTATTATTATTATTATTATTTGCTATGAATAACAGCCATATCTCCTTCAAGTCTGCAATCTTAAATAAGGTGAAAGCACATTACAAAATGTAGTCAGAGATATATTCTTAGAAAAGGATGGTCATGGTCGGAATGCTAATGGTCTTAGATATGCTTGAACTGGATTGATCCCAGAGTAAACAACAACAGCAGGAGCAGCAATAGCAACAACAACAATGAAATCAAGTGAAAATAGTGATATATATATATATATATATATATATATATATATCATCATCATCATCATCGTCGTTGTTTAACATCTGCCTTCCATGCTGGCATGGGCTGAACGGTTTCGTTGAGGACTGGCAAGCCAGGAGGCTGCACCAGGCTCCAATCTGATTTGGCAGAGTTTCTACAGCTGGATGCCCTTTCTAACACTAACCACTCCGAGAGTGTAGTGGCTGCTTTTTACATGCCACCAGCATAGGGGCCAGTTAGGTGGCACTGGGATTGACCATGTTCAAATGGTGCTTTTTATGTGCTACTAGCATAGGAGCCAGTCAGGCAGCACTGGCAACAGCCATGCTCAAATGGTACTTTTTAAGTGCCAACAGCATAGGACCAGTCAGGTGACACTGGCATCAACCACGCTCGAATGTGCCACTGGCATGGGAGCCAGTCATGTAGTACTGGCATCAGCTGTGGAGGCGCAATGGCCCAGTGGTTAGGGCAGCGGACTCGCGGTCATAGGATCGCGGTTTCGATTCCCAGACTGGGCGTTGCGAGTATTTATTGAGCGAAAACACCTAAA
Organism: Octopus sinensis; assembly: GCF_006345805.1. Classification (NCBI taxonomy): domain Eukaryota; kingdom Metazoa; phylum Mollusca; class Cephalopoda; order Octopoda; family Octopodidae; genus Octopus; species Octopus sinensis. Next base: position 11,662,552 of record NC_043022.1, read on the forward strand.
GCTCCACGAAGCTCTGGCAGGGGATGGTGGTGATCCCTGCTGTACTCTTTCACCACAACTTTCTCTCACTCTTACTTCCTGTTTCTGTTGTACCTTGTATTTCAAAGGGCCGGCCTTGTCACTCTCTGTGTCACGCTGAGTATCCCCGAGAACTACGTTAAGGGTACACGTGTCAGTGGAGTGCTCAGCCACTTACACGTTAATTTCACGAGCAGGCTGTTCCGTTGATTAGGATCAACCGGAACCCTCGTCGTCGTGACCGACGGAGTGCTTCCATTCCACTGGCATCAGCCACAACAATGATTTCACTTGACTCTATACATATATATATACACACAAACCTTTTATACATACATCAAAACATTTGTCATATAAAATGAAGAAAGGAGAAAGGAGCTGAGGAGACTGACAATATTTTCATCATTTAAAATTTGCACACATTCATATGAACTCCATATATAATCGATACAAACTCATATAAACATATTCTGATAAATTATCTTCTGAAGAAGCAAAGACAAAAGATCAATTCTTTTAAATTCATTCTATATATATATATATAAATTGAGATAGGGGTTGTGAGTGCAACCCTCCATGGGATAACATATATCCAATATACTGCTAGTAAAGCACCCAACAAAGTTAATACATAAATGTTAAGAATTGCGATGCAATCAATTCATTTACTGTATTATATGGGTAAAGGTAAAATGTTTTACCACAAATTAATAATACAAAATAAGAAAACGGAGAAATACATCTTAATCAATAATCAACTACCAGATAATACCCAATCACATAATTTATTAAACCACTACATATGAACATTAAGGTCAAACATAATAATATAGAACAAAACAATGTACATCAATGAGTAATATGATACAATAAGTACAGTATGTATAAGTGAATATAAATAAATACAAATATAAATATAAACTACATCTTACAGCTGTTTTGGCCATGCAGATATGGGTGTCTCATTATGCTCATATTAGCCATGTGAGATACGTTCTACATATTAACCTATCTCACATGGCTACTATGAGCATAATGAGACACCCATATCTGCATGGCCAAAAGAGCTGTAAGATGTAGTTTATATTTATATTTGTATTTATTTATATTCACTTATACATACTGTACTTATTGTATCATATTACTCATTGATGTACATTGTTTTGTTCTATATTATTATGTTTGACCTTAATGTTCATATGTAGTGGTTTAATAAATTATGTGATTGGGTATTATCTGGTAGTTGATTATTGATTAAGATATATTTCTCCATTTTCTTATTTTGTATATATATATATATATATATTTGTATTTTTAATTTTTAATTTACCTGAAGAAACAGTTCTTTATATGATGTAATTGATTTGTTAATCAATAAAAAAACATGTCTGAAACAGCTGTAGTGAACCACAGCCCCTTTGTGCAAATATGCAACCAATAATGGAAGCAAATGATCTGATGCATAAGAATTTTTTCTACCCTCATGACAGCAGGTCGATTTATCAAATGTATATTTGTTGTGTAGTTTTGATCTATTAATATTTAAATATCTATTCAATATATATTTATATTTAAATATTCATTATCTGAAAACCTTCAGTCTTTGCTTTCTTTCTGTTTGCATGTGTATGTATATACATATATATATACATGTAAACAGCTATTATATTTAATTTGTTTGCCTATATACAAATATATATATATAAACTACTGGAGATCTTAAAGTAATATTTGTTTTATTGCTTGTGTTTTCTTTACTTTTTATTTTATTGTACTTTTTATATCATTTCTTTTACTTGAACTTGTTTCAGTCATTAGACTGTGGCCATGCTGGGGCAGTGCCTTAAAGGGCTTTGTTGAATAAATCAATCTCAGTACTTATTTATTATTATTTTTTTTTTGTAAGCCTGGCACTTATTTTATTGGCATATTTCTGCTGAATTGAGGAGTTACGCAGACATAAACAAACCAACACCAGATGTCAAGCAGTGGTAGTGGACAGGCACAAAAACAGACGTATACACACACACACACACACACACACACACACACACATAAAACCAAATTATTTTATTCCACCCGGGTAGAAATATAGAAAAAAGAAGTTGAAAAATCACTGGGATTTGTTTAGATTTTTTTATTAAAAAATTTTAAAAGTCTTTACCAATTTCACAGATTTCTCTGATTTTCGAAAGTTGCAACAGCAGGAGATGGAGCTATGCTGCAACTGTCTTGCTCCTAACTGGGGTTCAAAAATTCTTTAGATTTTATAGAGAGAACATGGCTGAAATTAATTTCTATTTTGGATATGATTTGATTGACCAAAGATGATCACATAATTAGGGTTAGAAATTTTTGTAAGTTCCCAGCCACACCTGTTCTTTAAGGTCATGTGACAATATGTTGGGCACCATAAGTTAAAGTTATCACAGATGAGTGAATGTCTCTTGTGACAATCTCAAACAATCAAGGTTTTCTGAATTTAATCTGCCAAGTGTGGTAGAGGGTGATCATGTGATCAAGCTTAGAAATTTTTTATAGGTTCAATACTACATCTGTGCCATTCAATGGTTGTACCATTTAACCTTTTAGCACTTCAGCCAGCCATATCTAGCCCAGATATTTTACCTGTTTTATGTTCAAGCACCGACCTTAACATTTACACCAACTCTACATCATCCTAAAAGTAAACAATCACATCATTGGAATATTCAAGATGCATGATTAATTCAAAAAATGTCAACAAAGAAACATTGAATTTAAGAGAGTAGTTTGAATGCTGTTGTCAAAGGGTCTTTCTGGTTAAATGTTTGGTCATCTTCAGGTTACATGTAGATGTCACATGATGCACAGGTAAGACACAGTAAAGTAAAATGAAACACAAAGAGCAATCACTGAAAGAAACAACAACAACAACAACAACGGGGAACGGAGAATATATTACCTGACATTCTGTCTGTTACAACGAGGGTTCTAGTTGATCTGATCAATGGGAAAGGACTGCTTGCGAAATCAATGTGCATGTGGCTGAGTATTCCACTGATGTGATTACCCTTAAGGTAGTTCACAGGGAGATTCAGTGTGACGCAGAATGTGTCGAGGCTGGTCCCTTTGAATTACAGATACAACTCATTTTTGCCAGATGAGTGAAGTGGAGTCATGTGAAATAAAGTGTCTTGCTCAAGGACACAATGTATTGCAAGGAAAAGAACTCACAACCTTACAGTCATGAGCTGAATAGCCTAACCACTGAGCCACCCACCTTCATTAATCATTACTTCTACCTGGGCACCCTGTCCCTTCATAAAGTCACACACCATCATAGGAGCAATCACAGGTACCACATTTAGTCAATAGAAAGCAACAAAGAATATGTCAGAGCTACCATGGACTATGCCATTCTTGGTTGGGCCCTTAATCTCTCTACAATACCATACAAAGAGTATAAAACAGTGCAGTTTGCAACATAACAGGTTGTACACAGCATACACCCATGGACCATCTACACAATGAAATGAAATTACTAAAAATGAAAGATCACCCTGTCATGCAAAAAGCACAGTCTTTAATATTCACAGCCCGTGTCACTACATAAAAAACAACCTACAAATATCCAGACATATGTATAATTCATCTGAACTCTATAAATAAATAAATAAATAAATGCGCCCTTTTAAAGCCTAGCCAGGCTCATGGGCCCGGTTTCCCAGTTTCAATGGCATATGTGTGCCTCAGCTGGACAGGATGCCAGTCCATCGCAGCGTTTCTCATTTTTGCCAGCTGAATGGACAGGTGCAACATGAAATGAAGTGTTTTGCTCAAGAACACAACGCATCGCCCGGTCCAGGAATCGAAACCACAATCATACGATCATGATGCTGACACCCTAACCAATAAACCACGTGCCTCCACTCTGAACTCTATCCCGACAACGTAAAATGATATTTCCATCTCTCAGCCTGGTCCAGCATAAAGAACATATGCCCAGAAATATCTGCAACATTTCATTAACTCCAAACAGTAAGATGGGTTGTATGCCAACACTAATAACTGAAAAGAGGCCTCAAAACTTGCATAGCAACTGTGTCCACCACATTTGACTCTACTGGGATCATAACCAGGTCCCACAGACATACAGAAACCACCTGGACAGGAAAGAAATTGCAATATGCCCAAACTGTCACACTGCACCCTATAAGGTTTAGCATTTATATTTGAGAGTATTCAGTGTGGTTCTTGGACAGAAGGAAACAGTATTACAGATAGGAAGGCAGTATGGTTCAGACCTTGTTGTGTGGTTAACTATATTAAATCTACAGAACAGCTGAAACAGAACATGGGTGCAATGCCATACAAACAACAAAAACACCACTTTTAACATTATTATCAAGATCCCTTAACTGTTGCGGTGTCACTCTAGATGCTTTCATAGTCAGCCATCACCACTGGTCTCTGTTCTCTGACAGATTCTCTCTATAAGGTGACCTGTCCAGTCCTTGATATTGTCAAACCAGGATTTTCTCAGTCTGCATTTCTTTCCTCCTCCCTCATCTCTACCTTGAAGAATAGTTTTGGGCAGGAAGTTGAGGCAGGGTGCATAACCGTACCAGGCAAGCTTCTGTCTTTTTATCTGCTCAAGGAGTGGTACCTGTCTGCCAGTATAGTGGTTGACTTGCTGCCTGACATTAGTACTTTAAAATAACAGACAGGACACTAGTATTATACAAAAGGTAAGTTACCAGTAATAAACAACAGAAGATATAACAGAGTTATCATACAACACATAGGGGTTGCTTTAGTATACCAGCACTACCATCATATCCTCCTTCTAACTTCTCTCACTTATATAAAGTGGAGTAAGCATACATCTTTAAGGTGCTTGACTATCACATTAGCCTCTCAATGCTGGCATAAAACCATCTCTTCCTCTCAAATACAACCCCCTCACACACACACATTAGGCTGAAGGGGATTTTCCCTTTTTGTTACCTTGTAAGTTACTTGGAAATCTCACTTGAGCTAGCATGAAAACAGCACCCAGTGCACATAGTAGAGTGGAAGGCATTAGAAAGAGCATTCAGCCATACAACCATGCCAAAGCTGACACTGGAGCTCAATACCGCCCTGTGGTTCATCAGATCCTGTTAAACTATAAATGCAAGCCAACCTGGAAGACAGAAGTTGATTGATGATGGCAAGTAATAGGGATGATGATGATGATACTCACGTTACATACAACAAAAGATTTCAATCTCATCATACACAGCACCTGATTTCACACAAGGATTGTGCAATTCTCGGTATGACAAGTAAGATGAAACAGTATCGCATATAATACTATTATTATCCATTTCAAGAAATGACACAGGCATTGTACAACAGATATAACAGTAAGTATAAGAGATACGCCACTAGCATTATACAGTCACCAGTTGTGATAACAGCACTGCACAACACCAAATATCACACTAGAATTACATATATCAACAGATATGACAACAGTATGATACAATATGAACATTATATACCAAATATACAACTCCACATATGAACTCCACATTATACAACTCCACATATGAAAATAAAATTATGCAAGACCAACTTTTCAGACACTGAGGTGTCCAGAACCACTTGTAATCTACATTAATTTTCACTGATGTACAGGTACCTGTATTTTTATGTAATTATTTAAATAAATCTAATATTTGTTAAATTTAATATTTGTTAAATTTAGAATGTGTTGACCAAGATGACCAACCTTGGTCTGAAAAAAAAAGAAACAAATTGTAATTAAGAAAGGTTTTGGAACCAAAGGTTCCAGAAAGTTGATACTGTACTTGTAGTTGAAGGCAGGTATATGTAACATTACCTGCAAGGTATGAAATCTATGTGTTATAAAACCATGAGATTTCCTATAGTTATGTGTGATTTGTGTGTGTGTGTGAGAGAGAGAGAGAGAAAAAAAGAGTGTGTGTGTGAGTGAGAGAGAGAGGGGGAGAAAGAGAGGGTGTGTGTGTGTGTGCGAGAGAGAAGGGGAGAAAGAGAGGGTGTGTGTGTGTGTGTGTGTGTGTGTGTGTGTGTGTATGTTTGTGCATATATGTCTGTGTGTGTGTGAATGTATGTGTCTGTGTGTGAGCATGAGTGTGTGTGTGTGTGAGAGAGAGAGAGAGTGTGTGTGTGTGTGTGTGTATGCGTATGTGAGTATGTGTCTGCACCAGAGTGCGTGCATGTGTATGTGTGTGTGTGCATATACATGTGCATGTGTGTTTGTCATGTTTGCATGTGTGGTTACTGATATGCAAGCAAATATTCCTATGCATCTATCTACATCTCTTTTCCTTTTTCCTTTTCCCCACCAGGTGAGATATTCAGCATCATCAGAGACTGCAACCAGCAACAGTTCTCATTCAACACTGGCCTCAATAAATACAAAATCTTCCAATACCTGAATCCATCCAAAAACACCACACTGTGCACAATCAGTGGCTGGTCCCTTATCTGTGTCACCATGTGTGACACAGATATGTGTAATGCTCCATCCAAAGGCCATCAGCCAACATCTGTCACTGGACTTTGGTTCCTGACCATTCCACTTTCCACCAGCATCAGTTGGTTCTTTTAATGAAAACTGCCTACATATTCTACAAATAGTGAATACATACATACATATATATATATATATTGTTTCAGTCATTTGACTGTGGCCATGCTGGAGCACCTCCTTTAGTCAAACAAATCCCCAGGACTTATTCTTTGTAAGCTTAGTACTTATTGCATCGGTGTCTTTTGCCGAACTGCTAAGTGACAGGGACATAAACACACCAACATCAGTTGTCAAGCAATAGTGGTGGGTGGGGAGCAAATACAGACACACAACATATAAAAACACACACACACACACACACATGTATATATATATATATATATATATATATATATATATATATATATATATATATATATATACACAATGGGCTTCTTTCAGTTTCCATCTACCAAATCCACCCATAAGGCTTTGGTTGGTCTAAGGCTATGGTAGACAACACTTGTCCAAGGTGCCATGCAGTGAAACTGAACCCGAAACCATGTGGTTTGTAAGCAAGCTACTTACCACACAACCACTCCTGCTCCTATATTAGTAAATATATATATATATATATAATTATACTTGTTATTATTATTGAACAGTGTGAATGAGTGCTCAACACCACATTGGTGGATATTCTTTATTCGTAAGTTAACCAGACTGCCATTGGTTTCATGTTGCGCAAAATATCTCTCAGCAATTATTCGAGTCTATCACATGGGATATTGGTGTTCATCTCCATCTTGGATGAAAACAGCTAAGATGGAGACAAACACCAATGTCCCATGTGAACATGAAACCAATGATAGCTGAAATTGCGAGG